>NW_011888967.1:710541-729171 GCF_000151845.1 Pteropus vampyrus | reverse complement strand
ATGAGTGTACAGATATCTGTTTGAGTCCTTACTTTTGATTGTTTTGGGTATATACCTAAAAATGAATTTCTAGGTCATGTTAAAGAAAAAATTATTCTGACACTTTTAACCAATAAGGAAGATTTTATTTAAGACTATTTTGTTAGATGTCAAGACTACCACGATAAAGAAGAAAGATTGGGCTAAGAAATCTGGGAATTTATAGCCAATCAGCAGATTAAAGGGGTCAGTGGATGGAAAATTACTAACAGGAGACATCAAAAGCAGAGGAATTCATGCTAAATTGATTTAATTGAATTCTTGCTTAGGTAGAACTGGGTGATCAATTATCAAGGATGGGGGATTAGGAACTTGATCAGGTCTCAAGGGTGAGCGATTCTCTTTAAACTGACTTTGCAGGATTCTTTCTTAACTGGACTAAGCCAACTGAAGACAGAGCCCAGGACAAGACCTAGTCAAAAGAAGCCTCAGAGAGGCCTAATAAAAGTTTGGTCAAGAAGAGTGTCTGTTTCAATTATGTAGTAATTACGTGTTTAATTTTTTGAAGAACCGCCATACTGTTTTCATAGCCACTGGCAACATTTTATATTTCCATCAGCAATACACAAAGGTTCCAATTTCTCCTCAACCTTAACACAGTTATTATTTATTGAGATTTTTATTTTCTTTTGTTTTGGCTTTATAATCACCATTCTAATGGGTGCAAAGTTATAGCTCATTGTGGCATGACTTGCCTTTCTTTGACAATTAGTGATGTTGCGCATCTTCCATGTACTTTTTGGCCATTTGTATATCTTCTTTGGAACTAACTATTCAAATCCTTTGCCCATCTTTTTCTCAGGTTATTGTTGTTGTTGAATTGTAAAAGTTCTTTATATCTTCTAGTTACTAATCCCTTGCCAGATATATGATTTGCAAATATTTTCTCCCACCCTGTTGATAGTGTCCTTTGATACACAAAAGTTTTTAACTTTGATAAAGACCAAGTGATCTATTTTTCTATTTTTTGTTGTCATTGTACTCTATACTTTTGCCATTATATCCAAAAAAAATCGTCAAATTTAATGTCATCAATCTTTTCCCCTGTATTTCCTTCTGATAGTTTTTACTCTTCTATTTAGGTCTTTGGTCCATTTTAAGTTAATTTTGTATGTGGTATAAAGTAAGGGTTCAATTTCATTCTTTTTACAATTAGATGTCCAGTTTTTACATCATTTGCTAAAATGACTGCCCCTTCTCATTAAATGGCCTTGACATTCTGTAAAAAAATTATTTTACATTATACATGAGGGTTTATTTCTGGGTTCTTTATTTCATCTGTTGGTCTATGACTGACTTTATGCTACTACCACACTGTTTTAATTACTGTAGTTTTGTGGTAAATTTTGAAATCAGGCCAAAGTTGTAAGGCCTACAACTTCGTTATTTTTCTTCAAGATTGTTTTGGTTATTTAGGGCTTCTTAATAGTCTATATGAATTTTCAGATACATTTTTCTTTTTCAGAAAAAAAAAGCCATTGGAATTTTGATCCATAAATATGGGATGTCTTTTCATTTATTTGTGTGTTATTAGATATAGCATATATTAAGGTAATAATACTGTGTCACAAATCAATACAAGTGATTATGATTTGCCAAACCTGAATACACATACATGTATAGTATTTGAAGAAAAATTCTTGTGCTTTGTTGAAATTGAGACTGAGTAAAAAATTTAGCACAGTGCACAATATGCCACAGAGCAAGCATTATCTATCTGAAGGCAAAATTAATTCTATGATTTCTTTAACAGAAAATTGAGTTTTTTAGGAATGAAGTAGGCACTGTTAAATTAAAATTTACATTTCATCACATCCAAGTGTGCTATAGAAGAAAAAGTTCTTCCTTTCAGGCTGAATCATAGTGAGTAAAGAAAAATGTGGAGATAAGGTAATATTTTATATTTTTAAGAAAAGAAAGAAATTTGTTGTGTTGTGGAATAGAAATTCCATTTGCCTCCTTGTGAATTATCCATTTTGAATGGCTATGTTGATAATATTAGTAATAATAACAATAATAACAACAGCAGCTGTCACTAATTGAAAACTTACTGTAAGTCAGGAATTTGACATATACAGTTGACCCTTGAACAATGTGGGTTTGAATCGCATAGGTCTACTTTTTCAATAAGTACTATAAATGTATTTTTGCTCCTTAAGATTTTCTTAATAACATTTTGTTTTCTCTAGCTTACTTTATTGTAAGAACACAATATATAATACATATGCAAAATATTTGTTAATCAACTGTTTATGTTATCAGTAAGACTGTCAACAATAAGCTATTAGTAAATAAGTTTTGGGAGAGCCAAAAGTTAAATAGTTATATACAGAAATTGCTGTTAATACTCTACTAACACAGGCTCCAACCATAACTGCCTTTATGGCTGGCCTCAGTGGTCCCCTACAGAAGTCATAGTAACCTTGGCAGGGACAAAGAAACTTAGGTAGCTAACATCTGCTGTACTTTATCCACATATGGTTACTTTTAGCTATTGCATAGATCTCTATTTCATTTATCAAAATGGGTAGCAAATTGGTTTTGCCTATCTAGCCCAGAGATCTAAGTTGGTTTTTTGAGAAGGGGCCAATGTAGGTGGCCTATATTTGAGACTTCTTGGATACCTCCTACTCACTGTCAAGAACACTGTTGTGTGTGTGTATATAGGAAGGTATTTATGTATATGATGGCAGTGGGATGGGCTTGGGTGTAGGTGGATATGATCAGATGGAAGGGCAAAGTTAAAAAAGTAATGTCATCTGTATGAAAGTAGACATTTGTGTTTGTAGAATTGTGGCCTTTATGTTTATCATTTCAATAAGACGAAAAGAGAAACATAAAATAAAGTTTCTAGCTTTAGAAAAAGAAGTGAAAGTCTTCTTAATAGCACTTTCTCTAGAAAACCTTTCTATTTTAAACTCTGAATGCAAGATGAATAATCCTTCTGGTATGGTGAGCATCCAGACTTGCACAGCAGAGCTGACTGCTGGAGACAGTCTGTTTATAAAGATGCTAAACATCCTTATGTGGTCAGCATTGGCCAAAAGACTATATGCAGTTTGTCACAAATACCATCTAGGTGTTTTTTGACTGGGTTGCCTAGAAGCAGATTCTGAATGGAAGCTTCTCCATAGAAGTTTTATTGAGGTGGACTATCAAAAAATACATTTGGTAGGAAGTGGAAAAAGTAGATATGGGCAGATGGGAAACTTGATTCAAAATGTACATGCCATTACAACCAGTCTCCATCAATCCTCTGGGGAGCGATGGAGCTGGAAAGAGCTTTCACAATTGTCCTAAATTAAATCAAAGCAGCAGGGCCTTTGTTTCTTTGCACCAACCAATGCTAGCTGCAGGCTACTCTGGGAAAAGAGGAGTGCCCTGAGGTAGGAAATTTCCTGAAACCAAGGGCAAGATTGTTGGGCTAGGGGGATGCAGTGGGGAGCTATTAGTGGCAGAAATTCCCAAAGACTTTCAAGATGTGTGTTGACCCTGAATAGCAGATCTGAATGAGATACCACAGTGCCCACTCCAACAGCCAAGAAAAGGAAAAGAACAGATGAGATTTCATAGAATTGTATATCCCAAATATTAAATTGTCACATTTTAGGCCTACAATGTGGAGCATAAGGACGTACCAGGCAAACAGAACAGTAAAAACTAAAGTATAGAGGCAGAGTAAAACTTTGGACGTATGAGGAATTCTTTCATTCACACCACACCTATCTACTGAGTATCTCCTACCTTCCAGACAAAATCCTAGGTGCATGGTGACCAAAAGGAAAGAGAGAGAATCAAAGAAGATATGTTACAAAATGTAACAGTAAATAGCAAAAGAAGACACTGGAACAGCAAATAAGAGTCAGTCACGGATGTTAGTGAATGACATGCGGTGTACTCTGCACGCTGGCTGAAAGTTAGTAAAATAGTATGATCGTATTAATCTATTTGAAAGCTGATTAGACTGTCAGAGTGGAGGCTGACTTGGGGGAGAGACTGGGGATAAGACCACTAGATACAAGATGTGGCAGACAATGTTAATTGAACTCCTAATATCTAGCCTACCATCTTTTCTTACTAATTGAGTCTTCTTTTCTTTGCAGTGAATGTATGGCAAGCCAAATTCTTACTTTTTCACCGACTCTGTTAGTAATGAGACTTAAGCAGATCTCTACTGGTGGTTTGTGAGAAACTTATGGTTTCTTGAATAGTAGAATGGTACAGATGTGGCTGACATGGTCTTCCTCCCTTCTTATTGTTTTGAATATGGACGCGATGGACAGAGCTGCTATAGAAACCAAAGGAAAAGGAGCAAAGGGTGGTAGAGATATCATTCCAACTGCCATGGAGCTGCTAAACCAATGGAAGCAGGCACTTACCTTGAGACATTTTGTCATGTAAGAACTATTAACCCTGTTTAGTTAAGCCATTTAAATTTTGTTCTTACTGGCTGCTGAATGCAGTCTTAACTAATATAGAAAGCTATTATAATAGCCTGGGATAGATTTAATGGGAACATTCTAAGACAGTGAAAAGTAGCTGGCTGAATCCATATGACCAAGCCACTAGCTATGGGATATGAGAGAGATTGAAGATTCAGGGATCATTCTGAGGTTCTGGCTTAGGAAGATTTTTCCAGGTTCGCCTTCTACCTCACTTTGTTTCTTAACCATGCAAAGTTTTTTTAAATCTCCCTATATTCTCAGATATTCTTCTCTGCTCATCTCTTCCTATTTATGCTTTAAAATTTATTTCAAATATCACCTCCATAAAGCAACCCCTCTTCTTCATCCCTAAGAGTGTGTAGCATCTCTTTTCTATAAACAGAAGCTACTGTTTTTCAAGTAATTATTATGTGCCAAATATTAGATGTTTTATAGATAAATTATTTTATTCTTTTAACTAATCTCAGATAGGTACTGCTAGAAATCCTCATTTACTCAGAAGGACTAATTGAGGTAGGGAAAGATTTATTAACATTCTCAAATCCATGAACCTATGAAATAACAGAGCTTGTATTGGAACTCAGGAAATATGGAGACCCTGCTAAACTGCCTTCCACAGGAAAAAAAAAGAAAGAAAGAAAGAAGAATAGAATCTGATGAATGAATGACCTAACTTTAATTCTTCAATCATGTGGCAATGGTAGTGATTATGTATTAAGTTTAGCATTCACTTTGGGGACTTGCTTTCTTTCTTATGTGAGAATGTACTGGCTATTATTGATCATTCTTGTAGATTCTCACTAAAAGTTGACCTTTGAACAGCGAAGATTTACAGGGCCCCAAACTCCAAACCTTTAAAAAAAAAAAATATTTCGTAATAAGTTGCAGACACTTTGACAGGAAGATGTCATTTACCTAGTAACAAGTAGAAAAAACTAGCCTTTAGGTAGAAAAAAAGCCTTGACACAGGTACGAATATATTTTTAAACCAAAACTATGACTATCATACTCGGAATTTAACTATTCTGTGTGTGAAAATACAAATCTGTCTGGTTGGTGAAGATGCCTGAGAAAACTACCAAACCCACTTGAGAAAGGGAACCTAAGTTTCCCAGAGTTTTATTTTCCTGAAACTCGCAGCAATGCAATATTTCTGTATTGTGGTCTTTTACCTTCCTGCTCCTTGCTTCCTTGCTGCCTATCTTTTGACCTTTCTTCAACTTGTCACCAGCAATTCCAAAATGATTACTTTTTCCATCCTCTCTGTCCTACCCTGCTTTTTCCCAAGATAGGTTTCCATCTTGCCCTCTTTTTCAGAACCCCTTGCTCCAGATGTGTCTCTCTCCCTTCACTCATTCTGAAATTTCCGTTTCCTGGGCCCAATTCTGGCTGCAGAGCCCTTTCCATCCCTCCCTCCAGCTATCCAATGGCCTAGTCCAGTTCCAAACGCCTCCCTTCATGGGTCCAAAGTCCACTCCTCAATGTCTCTTCCCAGAATGTTCTCTCCCAGCCTTTCCTGATACCCGCTGCCACTGTGACCAGACTGTTCTGTTTTCTAGGATACCTCCAGCTTTCCCTAAAGCCTACTCTGTACTTCGAGCCATCCACCAAGTTCCTTCTACTCACGGTCGAGATTTCTGAGCACGAGTGAGTCTTCTAAGTTTCATCGTAACTTGGGTAAATGGATTTTTGATCTCATAGCAGGTTGTTTTACCCCAAAATTGTCCTCAATGTGGAATGCCCCTAGTAGTCTTGAGAAGTTTTTAAAAATGCATCGCCCCTAGAGATTTGGATTTGATTGGTTTGTGTGGGACACGAGCACTGCGATGCTTTAACAGCTTCCAAGGGAGGTCTAATGTGTGTCTAGGTTTGAGAATCATACAAATTCCTTCAACCTACTTATGTTCTTCTTACCTGGCTCTTCTTTAAAGATGTTAGAGTTCCCCTTGAAATTTGACAATGCAGTAGCCCACCCTTAGGGAGCCTTATACCCTCTGTTCACAGCCTTAGTTCGTGCCCAAAACAACAGGAACAGAATGTGACGTCAGAGCTTTCCAAGGAAGTTTTGGGGAAAGTCGGCAATGCGTTTGGGCCTGGTAGGCTGCCAAAGAAGATTTAATAAAAGAAGCTAGAAGGGCCTAGGCTGAAAAAATTCCAGGGTGATCATACAGTTATTTATATCTATTGATGAACTATTAACTGTTCTGAAAACATTGCTGATTAATTAACCCTGTACATAAAACTCCGGCTTCTGCTCCATTTTTCTTCATAGCTTTGATTAGTGAAGACTATAGCTAGCTTTTGAAGTCTTCCAGTCTGAAGTGTCATTTTACAGATGATGAGACTGAGGCCAAAGGAGATGTAATTTAACAGAAGTCCCACAGCTAAGTAGGATAGGAGGGAGGCAGAAAACCCCATCATCTTTAGGAGAGTCCAAAGTTCCTTCAGACACGCTCACTTCTGACCTGTTTAGTGGGCTGCTTTCAAAATGCCGATAATTGCCAATGTGCAAACTGGCAGTTTGGTGAATGACCAAGAGAAATTGGATTTTATAAAAAACACAGTGCTACAGGTAAGTAATTGGTGATTCATTATTAATCTCAAAAAACATGGAAAATAAATGGTGAAAACAACTTTATATCTTTAAGCTTCTCTATAACAGCATATACATTACCTCACAGAGGTATCAGTTTTGAAAGACAGTATAGAATTAGTGCTTAATTCTGGATCTGGCAAATGATAAGTGTGCAATAAATGGTCATAGTTATTATTAGTGGGAGAGGTTTTGGAAAGTCAGCATGCTATAAAACAAAGACACAAATGAAGTCCCTACGGTTTCCTTTTCGCAAATTACAGCTATTGCATTGATTAGGGACTCAGTTTTTCTTTTTGATTTGAATGTACATTCATGTTGTTCTTTTCTTCCATTAAAAAGTTAATCTCTCACTTTTAATTCTGAAGTTCATTCCTTAGTAACCAGTGCCAACCAAGTTGGTTTACTTAGTCACATTTTATCTGAGAAATTGGAAGGACAAAGCAATCAGATAAGACAGGTTACAAGGGTTTGCTTGTATATTTATTTAAAAGGTCTAGAAGAAATCAAGAATTGACTTAATCAAAAATCAATGAAAACTGGACATTTATACTGGTCAATGAGTGCATTTCCCACCAATGTTACTTGTCTCAGTAAGTAATTTGAGAAATGTGAACAGTTCAATTGTCTTTTAAGGGAGAGAAAGTTTTGTATTCTCTCTATAGTTATTATAAAATGTAATAACTAACAAAAATATTCTGCACGTATATAAAACATTTTGTGTGTGTGTCGGGGGGTGTGGGGGTAGGACTCTTTTTGTTGCAAGTAACAGAAACTAGTTCTAGCTAGTTTAGCAGGAAAAAATTCCATCTAAGAACAAGATTTCCTGAAGATCCTAGAAGCAATGAATGCAAGATCGTGAGGCCTCTCTGTCTCTTTTATTTCATTTCTTTTCTATTTCATTTATTTTTGAGACCTGTTTTCACAGTTTCGCAGGTCTTCTTGGTAGATTGAAAGGTCCCATATCATATCTTCAAAGTTAATTTTATGGATCTAGCTATCCAAAGAGAGGGTGATCTTTCATATTCCCAATTCCATATTCCTCAAGAAGGCTTATCTTGGGTCAGTGGCCCATCCTTGGATTGGTCACCTGTGACTACATGGGCAGATTATGGAGCAGAAGGACACCTTCAGAAAGTCACCTTTACAAGCAGGCTGGAAAATCCAAGGGTAGGCTAGGCAGACAAACAATTAGCTATCCACTAAATGGCTTGTAATCCACCAAGTATTTTAAATAATGATTTAATCTAATCCTCAAACAATGACAGACCACTCTGCACTCATTTCTCTATAGCATTTTCTACTTTGTAGTCCTATTTCTGTTTATCTAATTCCTCATTAGTCTGTGAAATTTTGTTTTGTATTTTTAATGCCTGACATCGAGGGGTTCAATAAATATTTGTTGAAAGGCTATATGACTAATTCTGTCAGGTAGCATACTTATATGAGAAAACTGGGATGCACTTAGATTAAATAACCGGATGAAGATCTCCCAATCAATAAGCATGAAATCAGCTTCGACAGCCTCAATCTCTTTCCCAACTACCAACCTGCTTCCTACATTGAGTTGTCCTCTTCTTCTGTCTATCATGTAACCATCCCAAAGAATTTGGTCTGGTGGTTAGAATTGTGAAAAGAATAGAATTAGAATAAAGGTGTAATGCATTTACAAGAATTTGGTTTTGCCCTCTAGGTGCATCAAGTAAGAATAACTTTCAACTGATTGCAAAGAATCTGTGCTCTTCTTCTAAATGTTTAAAGGGAAGAAGACCACTTAGGCTATGGTTAGAATGGCAAAAATGAGGTTTAAATTCTTCTATTTTAGGTATTTCATTCCAGAAAATGATTTTCGACATGGTAGTCACTCTCGAAGAGGTGACCACTTCTCTCATAATTTTGGTGATGATTTTTGTGTTTGTGAAAGCACTCAGGAGCAAGAGGAGAAAGCAAGTGTCTCTTCCTGGCCCCTGGTCCTTCCCTATCATAGGAAATCTTCTTCAGCTTGGAGACCATCCTTACCTTACGTTCATGGAGATGAAGAAGAAATATGGAGATGTCTTTCTCATTAAACTTGGCATGGTGCCTGTCGTGGTGGTGAATGGAATGGAAATGGTGAAGCAAGTACTACTCAAGAATGGAGAGCATTTTGCAGGCAGACCTAACATGCATACATTTTCTTATATGGCAGACGGAAAGAGTTTTTCATTTTCAGTCAATTATGGAGAGAGTTGGAAGCTTCATAAGAAAATTGCCTCTAATGCTTTACAAACTTTTTCTAAAGCAGAGGCAAAATCCTCCACTTGCTCTTGCTTACTTGAGGAACATATCATCGAGGAAGTTTCTGAGATGATAAAAGTCTTTGCAGAGTTGACTTCCAAAAATGGCAGCTTTGACCCCAGAAATGCTATCACGTGTGCAGTGGCCAATGTTATCTGTTTCCTTTGCTTTGGCAAGAGATATGACCACAGTAATGAGGAGTTTCTTAGAATAGTTAAAACAAATGATGACTTACTCAAGGCCTCCAGTGCAGCTAATCCTGCTGATTTCATACCATGTTTCCGCTACCTTCCACTGAGGATTATAAATGCCCCTCGAGAGTTTTATCAAGTCATGAATCAGTTTATTGCACTACAAGTACAAGATCATCTTACTACATATGATAAGGTAAGGATTTAAATTTATGCCAGGACAAGGGATTTGGTGAGAAGTAAAGGAACATAATGAGATGCATTGAGTAATCAGAACATTGTTTGTATTCTTTCTCGGTTCTTTTTACTTTAACTTTGTTATAATGACCTTTTCCCAAACTATTAGCAAAAGTGGGTTCTAGTCAGTGAGATTATAGGCAGTAGTATTTAGTTCTCATATAAGAACCTTAAGAAAAATTCTGAATTCTTTGAGATCTCAGAAGTTTCCTCAGTGTGTGGATAAGGCACATACTAGAATTATGAATCTGTAATTGGCTGATGAATGATGACCAACATGCTCGTGAGTTCCTTAAAGGAATGAACCAATAATTGTGTCTCTCATTTTACATCAGAAGCTATGAGATCTTAAAAGTATCGGCATATTTTTTTTCAGAAAGTGTTTTGAATAATTATAAAGAATATTGTATAGGAATCTTCTAATTTACTCTCTTTTCCTTCTTGAGTTCCTTTTCTATACAGAAACAAACTTTGAGATCATAACACATGTAGAAAGTCCTTCAGGTAGCAGAAGTGGATCTTTTTTTGTGAGGCCACTGAAATGTTTTTGGCCCAATTTGATGGTCCACAGAAGAGTTAAATTCTCTCATAAAATATGTATGTACTAGAAAGAATCCTAGTTCTTGGGGGCTAATTTGCTGAGATGATGGAATCAAGGGGAAAAAAAAAACAAAACGTGAAAAGGTGGATAATTGAGCAAATGAAGAGATGTAAGGAGTTAAGTCCCCTCCAATGAAAAAGAAGAGGCAGTAAACAATCTATTTCATAGTACCAGTCAGGAATTCTAGGTCAAATACAGCAAGTAAAAGAATTTGTAAAGTTGTAAATTTTTCTCCTTACTCCCTAACCTACTTAAGTCTCCTCTCTTTCTGCATGGTGATTACAGTAAAATTCATCTAATAGGTTTGGAAATCTCTTATTATATTCATTGTCCAGCAATTTCTTTATAATAAGTTAATCTCTAATTTTTTAAGTACACTTCTAGACACAGGTACTTTTTTATTGATTGAAAGAAATTTTAAGGAGAAAATTGAATGTGGTAACTTGGTTTTCTATTCTACACTCTTTCAAGATTAAGCATTACCATTGACAAGCAAAATAGCAAAACTGGTTGCAAGGTTTAAAATGATCTATATTCTTTATATTCCTAAACGAATTGAGTTCATTTCATGTTACATGGTGCATATGTGATGTGAAATGTAGGTAGGGATCAATAATCATACTAAGGTTTGTTTCCTCAGGACTGTATGCGAGACATTACTGATGCTCTGATTACAACATGCCAAAACAAATATGCTTCTACAAAAACAGCCACCTTAACTGATGATGAAATCATAAGCACTGTGAGTGACATCTTTGGAGCTGGTATGTGAGAATATTTGTCAATACGTAAGGCAAATAAAGATTAACTGCAAATTTTTGTTTTCTACTGTTTACATGTTTGCAGTATTTCTCTCTTTGAATATCGGCCATTTTGTATAGTTGATCTTACTCTGTATAAATAATTAGACACTCTGCCTTCTTCCCATGTCATTCAGAAAATTTTACTTTCATTTCAGTAGAGAATTATGGTCCCCAGTTCATGTGCATTAACATCATTGTTCATGTAATGCCTGACATTGGTTATTACTTTTTATCCTCACATCCCCCTCCCAGTTTCTTTCCCAACCCACTGACTTTTATTCTTAATCTGTTTAAAATGTTGTGTTTTGTTTGTTTGTTTTATGTATTCTTATAAAACAGATGTTATATTGTCATGTATTATCATATATTCTTATATTATCATGATCTTTAATTTTTTAATAACATCATTGTTATTTACATTTACTTCTAACTTTTTTGTGAAGCCCTTTATTTTTTAGATCTAATGATGGTTGCCAGATGTATTTCTAATTTGCTGCTTCGGTCGGTTGCATAATCCTTCATGAATGCATCCCCTACATTTTATCCATCCGCTGTCTCTTGGGTGGACACCTGTATTGTTAGGAGTTCTCAGCCTGCAAAAATACCGAGAAATTGAATATCTTGATAATGCTAAGAAAACCATCTTTGTCCATCATTTTTCAATTAGAATCTTAAGCTAAGAGGCAGAGTCTCTGGGTCATCCAATAAAATGATTTTTGAGTTTTTCATATAGAATACCAAAATCTTAGTCAAAAAGACAATTTATATTCTGCTACCTTACTATTATCATTTTTAAATTTCATATTTTCTGATCCTTTTTACCTATAGAGTAATCTTACAGTTTCTAGAAGAAATTAAACTGCAAGAAGCAAATTCTCTTAGTATAACAACACCACCAAAATACTGAAGTGTTTTAACAGATTTATTTTTGCTGAAATCTTCTTCAAACTCAATTTTCCTTTCTCCTTTATACTACATTTATTGGCAATTGGATTCTTTTTTTTTTTATGTTCTATGCATTTGTATTCCTGAAATTTCCTTGCAAACAGAAGCATTTGTTTTATTTGTATTATTTTTCCTCAAATACACCTGCTCCCTCTCCCCACACACTGACATATATTTATTATTTTGATCATAATTTAAATTTTATGGATGCACTGGTTATTCATCATACAAATGTGATTATGCTATATTTAGCATTTCTTCTGCCAATTGTTTGATGCTAAATACAATTGTTAGAATTCGTAAGGACATTTTTTTTTAAGCCTGAACACCACTAATTACTAAAGACTGGGTGTGTGTAGGTGTGATTAACCAATCCATTGGACTTTATTTTCACCTTAATTTGATAATATATTTAAGAAATATGTAATACTGTCAAGACCCTGAAAAATTGACAAACATAAAATTATGGCAAATGATGAAAGTGAGTAGGATACAGATTAAAGCCACCAGATGTGTACAACACAGTTAAAAATGTTTGAATAAATATGTGCAAAACAGAGTATTCATGTATTACTGCTTTATTATGCATTTACTCGCTCGACAAACATATCTGAATTTGTATTTTGAATTCAAATACAGTGGTAAAGAAAATTAATAAGCCTCTCTAATAATATGTAATAGAATACTTTGTTAGAAGAAAACAGTGAGCTCTAGACCATATATTTTAGTGTATAAAATTTTCAAACACACTGGTTGTTTAAGCCTTGATATAAAAGCAAATTTATGATAATTAAAATATAAATCCTGTTATTTATCTAGATAGTCCTAGGTCTTGGATATAATGTTCATGGCTCTATAATGTGCAAAATCAGTGGTTTTTATGCAGTATTCATGGTTTGCTCTTTTCTCTTTTCCTAGAGAATAGAGTCCATATATTATGAATAGAAGTCTATATTTTTGCATCATCCTGTAGTCTACTATGATCAATAACTTCATTTTAAGAACTTAGTTTTAGGATAATTTCTTCAGTATAAAGTCGAGGTAGAAATTTTATGACCTGGAAACTGTAGAAGCTACTGGCTTACTCTAAGGGATTGACCTGTTCAAAAGATGTAAAAACTAGGTCTTCAGAAGAGACATTTGGAAAGGAGTTTCCTCTGCTCTATAGCTATATTTGGATGTATTTCTTGCACATGTTGTGATGCAAGTAGTTTAGAGAACAAACAAATAATTAGGTCTCAATGCTCTGGAGCCACAGACTCAAATTCTGGTACTAGCTTTATCTTTTGTATGGTCTTGGTGAAATATTTAACCATCTCTGCACTTCAAGTTTCTCATCTCTAAAGCGATACTAATTACAGCCCCAATCTCAATAACAATGCAATCACGGGATCAGTGTTTGCTATCATCATTGTTGATGTCATCATCATCATGAAAACCTGGGAAAAGACAATGATTTAAAAACTCACCTTTGCTACTAGATTTTCTAAGCTTTAGTTGAAAACACAAAAAACATTATTAATTTTGACGTTTTGTCATAGAGGTGAATTTACAATTAAAACATTCTATAAATTTTTTTAATGTGTCATTTCTGGGTGTTAAGTTTTCGAGAACTGATCAGATTTCTTAACGGAGTGTTAAAGTTACCCTTGAGAAAAGGATGACATGTGACATAGAATTTCCTGCTTTTATTTTCAATAATGAAAAACAGCTAGCCAATGTATAGATAATCTCAAAAGTGAAGATATCCCATTCAAAGGATGAATTTTACCATAAAAAGTACACTAAAAATTAGTGTTTAAGAAAATTAAATGTACTCAATCTTCCATTATGTGCTCATACAAACTTACGGCTTTTGGATCTAGATAAGTCCAAGCTTAAGTTCTGATTCTGCCTCTTCTGATTTGAGTCACCTTGAACAAGGCTCATGATATTCTTGAGGCACAATTTTCTCTTCAGTGAAATGAGCACAATTATATATACCACATGTAATGTAGATATAGAGATATAGATATATCGTCTGGGACAGAGTAAGCATTCAATAGTTACTTATGATTATAATTATTATTACTGCATAGATCATAACCATTATCTATTATTATTATTATTAGTTTCAAGTATACATTTATATAGTTTATAAAACTATCCCCTTAATCACTCTTTCTCTCCTCTCGCTCTCTACCTAGCCATTACATTAATGCTAACTGTATTCCCTAAGTCATGCCCTCCCATCCCCATGACCATCTATCAATTACTAATTTGTACTTCTTTAACCTTTCACCCCTTTCTCCAAGCCCCCTAAACCCCCTCCCCTCTGGCTGTCATCAGATTGTCCTTTATATTTGTGAGTCTGTTTTTGATTAGTTTGTTCTTTTTGTTCCTTAGATTCAGCATATAAGTGCAATCATATGGTATTTATCTTTTTCTATCTGACTTATTTCACTCAGCATAATAACCTCTAGGTACATCTACATCGTTGCAAATGGTAGGCTTTCATTTTTTTTAATGGCTGAGTATCATAGACATTATTATTATCATAACAGTGGTGTTTATTTTGTAGTGAAATATTTCTGTTTTTTCACTTGTGGTAACACTTATATTTTAAAAATTTTTTATTAAAGTTTATTAAATTTTTTATTGTGGTTGCAAACATATAACATTAAATTTACTATCTTAAACATTTTTAACTGTACAGTTCAGTAGTATTATGTATATTCACATTGTCATGCAACAGATCTCTAGCATTTTTCATTTTGCAAAACTGAACTATATGCCCATTAAATATCAATTCTCTTCCTTCTTACTCCCAGCCTTTCACAACTACCTTTCTCCTTCTATTTCTATGATTTTTGACTACTTTAGATACAATATTATTCCTTTTGTGACTGGCTTGTTTTTATTTAGCCTAATGTCCTCGAGGTTCATCCATGTTGTAGCAAGTGACAGGATCTCCTTTTTTTAAGGCCACATGATATCCCATTGCATGTATACATCACATGTTATTTATCCATTCATCCATGAATGAACGTATGGGTTGTTTTCACCTCTTATCTATTGTGGATAATGCTGCAATAAACATGAGTGTGCAAATACTCTTTGAGAGCCTGCTTTTAATTCTTTTGTATATACTATACCCAGAAGTAAGAATTCTTGGATCATATAATAATTCTTTTTAAAATTGTTTGAGGAATCTCCATACCGTTTTCCATAGTGACTGCACTATTTTACCTTCTAACCAGCAGTGCATAAGGATTCCGATTTCTCTACATCCTCACCAACATGTATTGTTTTCTGTTCTCTTAATAGTGGCTATCCTAATGAGTGAGAGGTTAAGCCTATAATCTGAAACAAACTTTAATGTACAATAATTATTTTAGTGTGATATTATTAATTTGTGGTTATATATAGATTCTTTCCCCTGGATTCTTAATATTCAAATATAAAGTGAATTTGGAATACCAATTTTGCTAATATTTTTTTCCATGACACTTTGTGTCTTATTTCTTTTTCAGGGGTTGAAACCGTATCAACATGTCTCTATTGGAGCTTTCTTTATTTGATACACTATCCAGAAATTCAAGCCAAAATTCAAGAAGAAATTGGTAACATGCTTTCAGATGGAAAATCTAATTCTTATAATTGCCATTTTTCTTATTAAATAATTTAAAAAAAAAAAAACATTTTGTTTCAGATGAAAACATTGGGATGAAATCACCCTGACTTGAAGACAGAAAAATTTTACCCTATACAGAAGCTTTCATAAATGAAATATTCAGACATTCCTCCTTTGTTCCTTTTACTATTCCACATTGGTAAGCATATGATTCTCCTTTGAAACAGCAACCAATGGTTGGGTGAGGGGAATGAGGCATTAGAATACTTTCAATCCCTTAAAATCTGTATTATGTTACTATTATTTTAAATCTTATTTCATTTTATTTTGAAATCCTCTAGTAAAATTTTTACATAGAGCAAAGGCAACTTTTGTGAATGCTTTCCATAGCTAAACTATAATGCCATTAATTTTCATTTTATATGTTCTAATTATGGGGAGAGAAGGATAGAGAAGTTCCAAACAATGGATAATACAAGCATAACACATATTTGGCTACGAAATGTCATACATACTCTCTAAGTTCTTCTTATGAGCAGTCATAGCCACCTGCTGATGTAGCTTCATTTTCAGTAGCTTAGAGTTTTACTGGGCAATAGACTAAGGTAGCCAGTATTGCCACAAACAGATTATTGCACAGAGTATCCGTTTATAGATATTTGAAAGTTTATTGAGCCTAATACCATACTCTCCAACTCACAAATGCGTGTCAGCGTAGATTAAGTGAATAAACTATGCTAAATATGAATATGGACAACCAAAGTTCTGGTGGCTTGAATTGTTTCCATTCCACACAACTTAATGATCATCCAACATAACATCATTTCACAGCTAGGAAATAACATCATAGAGTAGGTATGAGATTTGCCCAACATCTCACTGTGAGCAAGTCTGAATTCATATTTTCTAGTTTCAATTCCATTGTTCCTTCTATCAAGTACTAAAAGATGTTACACTTTGTTTTCTAATCTGTTAATTAAAGCCAAAAATACATGGGGTACACAGAAGTGCTTTAAAATTTGCTTAATAGTTTCCTGATATAATTTGATATATCTACTCATGAGTAACTTTGTCATGGGAATATTAAGATAATTTTCTACTGAGATTTTAGCTCATTGCAAAACCTTAAATATATTAAGTGCTCAATATGTTTAACAAATGCAAGAAAAAGAATAAATTACTAATTTGCTAATAGTTGGAAGATGTATCAATTAATGAAAGAACAAAGATTTATAAGGATGTCATATTATTAGAGTTTTTAAAAGACATTAATAAAAGTAGTCTGTGAGTTGTGGGAGGCAGTGTAGGGATGGGTTATTCGAATTGACAGGAGGTGCCGTAATGCTGTATTTTGCTTTCCCAGCACCACAGCAGACACTACGCTGAATGGCTTTTTCATTCCCAGGAAAACTTGCATCTTTATTAACTTGTATCAAGTAAATCATGATGAGTAAGTCACAAAAATTATTTCTTGGGAGAAATTTGCTTAGTTGTTTGTTTACTATTTATTAATCGGGGAAAGATTTGCATTCTTCTTAACCAAACTTTGTTCCTTCTGTTTCTCCTGAAAGAAGTTGGAAAGAAATTTAGTTTTCCCTCCACACCAATAATGAGAAGGGTGAGATCTTAATACAAATTCATTCAAGGCAAATCCAATTTCGAAAGTGGGCTCTCCAGAAGGGAGAAAGAGTAGTCAGGGGAATCGTTTCATAAACTATAAAAATGTCTAACCAATGTACTGTATATATGAAACTAATAATAAAATAAAATAGAGAAAAAAGTGGGCTCAGTGGGAGAGGCATGAGCCAAGGACTTCATGGGCTCACCGTTTACATGGCTATTACCAGCTAACGCTTGAAAAGCAGCTAAAATAACCCCCCAGATATACAAGCCACCAAGTAGGGATTTTTCTTTCTTTTTGTTTGTTTGGTTTTCCTCTACCTCAGCACCTAGATCAGTGCTTGGTTCATAGTGGCCGCTCAATAAATATTTGTCAATAAAATGTAGCTAGAGACTGACTCATATCAGCTATAAAAGGAAGGGTTGAGATTAAGGTATCTCACACAGTGAAAGTGAGGATGATGGCATAAGTGATGGTGGTGGTGGGAATAATGATAATGGCAGCTAATATTTATAGATCCTAACATGTGTCAGGCAGAAAATCTTGAAGTAGCTCCTTTGAGCCTCAACAATATCCCTCTGCAGTGGTGCTGTTACAATGCCAATTTTACAGATAAAGAAACTTTCAGCCAGGTTAAACAAATGGATTCAGTCACATGTTTATCAGATAACAGAAGCAGGACCCACATGCAAGTGTGTATATTTTGTTTAATGGAAATCAGATGCTCCATGTGGTCAGGGCTTGATGTCTCCAATAAACTGGTAGAGATTGCATTCTCATGCACTCATCAGGCTATATATACAGTGTTCTGTACAGCTTTTTCATCTTCACTCAAGATCTCTGATGTCTCATGGTGCAGGCTGTTAGGGAGGGAGGTGATTATCCCGTGCACTTAACGGCACCTTCACAATCTCTGTAAGCAGCAAATGGTGGAATACACTGCATAGACTGTCCAGTGCAAAACTTATTGTCAGAAAGATTGACACCTCCATTCTTCACACCGAGTGATCATGCTGAATAAACAGAACATTTAAAAACCCACTATGAGAAAAATACAGTCAGTGTAAATTTAATGGCATTCAATCTCTGTTAGCACAACCCCAAGTATCCTAAGTGTTCTGGTGTGCTAAGAATGTGTGGTTATATTGAATATCAAGTAATGTTCAAATGAACCATATTAACACAGGTGCTTATAAAGAAATACAGTGTGTATAGAAGCATTTGTTTAAGCTGAATGAGTATGTGATTCAAGACTTAATATTATG
>NW_011888967.1:686820-709276 GCF_000151845.1 Pteropus vampyrus | reverse complement strand
CTGAGAAAGTTCTGATATTTGGAATGGGAATCCGGAAGTGTCTCGGAGAAGATGTTGCACGAAATGAGATATTCATTTTCCTCACCACGGTTCTGCAACAGTTCAAGCTGAAAAAATGCCCCGGAGCCGAGCTCGACCTGACGCCCACATACGGGTTATCCATGAAACCCAAACCGTACCAACTCCAAGCGGCGCCCCGCTTCCCGGATAGTTGATGTTCTTAGATTCTCATACTGGTGGTGGGAATCTAAGTCAGAAAAATTATACAATTCAAATTCATTTAACAAACAATTTAAAGATTGTACCCTAAACTGTGCTATTAGTTCAACTTCCTGTCTTTCATCTTACTGTAGAAAGTGTTTTTCAAAGTGTATATGGTATAAAGGGGAAGGGAGGTGGGAGGTGAAGAAGATAAAGGAGGTCAAATACATGGTGATGGAGGGAGTCTAGACCTTGAGTGGTGAGCACACGATGCGATATATAGGCTATATATAGTGGAATTACACACTTGAAACTTAATTAATGTTGTTAATCAATGTCTCCCCATAAATTTAATTTTTAAAAGTGTATGGTATAGCCTCAGCTCTAATATGAGAGATCTCGTCTCATGATGATATTTTAAGATAATAATGAAATGTGATATAATTCAGGAGTTTCAAACCCATGTCTCATGTGGTCGTGTCTTAGGTGTCGCTGAGTCACTGTGAGCATGAAAGGAAAGAAAAAGTGAGTGATGAATTGAATAAGCAGGAAGGAGGCTCTGTTTATCTTCCTTTTCACCAGCTTCAAATGGGTATATTTATATTGGTTTTAAATACAGGGTTCAGAATAAGAACAAGGTTCTGATATTAAATATATTTTTCCCAGTTGCCTAGGAAATAGGTGCTTAAGAGATCTTGACAAAGGAGCTAGCATGGCCTAGAACAGCAGAGAACATTTCACAGTGATGATAGATGAGCTGTGCTAGATTTACAGGGGTGGAGAAGAAAATACGAGGAGGCATTTCTTCAAAATCCATTTTTATATTGGCTCTTACGTTTTCTGTATTAAGCATTTAACTTCAGGGCAAATTTGGTGTTTTTACAACGTTACCGATTTCTCGGGACACCTACTAAATATGCGTGTGTATTAGTTTGCTAGGGCTGGCATAATAAAATATCACAGTCTAGGTACCTTCAAAGGCAGAAATTTATTTTCTCACCATTGTGGAGCCTGGAAGTCCAAGATCAAGGTGTCAGCAGGGTTGTTTTCTCCCAAGGCCTCCCTCCTTTTATAGATGGCTATTTCCTCTTTGTCGCCGCATGTGGCCTTTCTTCTATGTGCACACACTCCTAGTCTCTCTCTTTTTTCTTATAAGGACATCAGTCATATTAGAGTGGAGCCTCATCCTACTGGCCTCATTTTAACTTACCTCTTTAAAGAACTTATCTTTAAATACAATTTCAGTTTGAGGTACTGAGGGTTGGTACTTTAACATATGAATTTTGGGTAGGGGAAGAGGGCCACATGCAGCCCCTAACAACATGTTATAAGAAAAAAAATAGTAATTATTTAAAAAATATTTTTCAGTGTAGTACCCAGCATTAAGTATGTACTTCTTAAATTGAATCTGTTAATGAGCTAAGACACATAGGGAGCATAATAAAATGTGCATTTTATTATTTATTTATTTATTTACTATTTTTAGAAATGTGCATTTTAGATTGAAGTTTTAAGGGGGGTTGCATTAAAAAGGATTTAGAATTCAAGCTGGGAGATAAGAGCAAATCTGTGGTCTAATTTAAAAGGGAGAACAGTTAGGGAGGGGTGGCTCTAGATAATGACCATCCTGACCAGGATATAGCAGGGTATAGCAGAGAAGTTAAACAAGGTACATTCAAACACATTGAGGATTAAAATCAGAACTTGGTCTTTCTTTTAAAATATAAATAGATTCGGCATTATCCTTAGGAATAAACAAATCGGATTGCTTGTCCCTTTTTGTAAAAGCTTTTGAAATTATTTATATTATCCCCATGACAGTGTGTCAAATGGAAACTATTTTTGCATTTTTTTCTGTAAGAAACTGTCAAATCTGTATATTCAACAATAATGGGGATGACTAGAACACTACGAGAATCTTGGTATCCATTTATCTGGTATTTTCTTTAAAGAACTGCATTTTTCTAACCTCTTTTTTTTATTTAACAGTGAGCATATATAATTCTATACTTTTATTTTAACACATTGTATTATAAAATGCTAATTTTCACTTTTACTGTGCTCCTGAGGCATAATTAAAAGGTGTATTACTGGGCTTTTTGTATAATTCATAAGTTTGCTTTTTATCTATTTTTAGAAACATGGATAAGAATAAAACAGGTAAAAGAAAGTATAAAAGTAAAGTAGGAATAACTTTTTTTTGTCATTTAATATATAAAGATGAGTTATTTTTAATTATAGGGTTTTGCTTATCCTGAGGTAATAATTTATTTTATGAAATGTAGTTAGAAGCGACATAGTATACCAAAATATTATATCAGAATAACATATTAACATAAATACTTTAAATTATTATCTGGAAACTACAAATAAGATTTATTATGACTATAGAACAGTTGATAATATATGGATATATGCATCAGTGGTGATCCAAGATGAGTAAAGTCTTTCAAGTCTTGTTACACACAAGTATATAAGGATACTTATAACTCTACTCTCTCCTTGTAGCTACAGCCCCATGGGGCTTTTGGTAACATCATGAAGGTGATGACCAGCCTAGAAACATTATCTGCTTCATGATGCAAATAGGATGAAATGTGTCTGGTCCCAAGCGTTCTTCAAAGAAGAAAATTCGAAGCAAAATTTATAGTCATTTATATATATATTCCCACATTGCAATTCTCTAACTTATTCCCAGTTATACTTATAATTCAGATGTGATATTGACCCACATGACAGGGTAAGAAATCAGAACGATTCCTGAGTGGAAGAAGGGGTCTTTGGGGGATTTTACTACCTACATAATTATTAATTAGGCTGTAAAATCTACAGATGCTTCCAGACCTCCAGGTGAGTGGATACACAATTTGATTTTTCAGATTCACACAGGATTTCCTCATAAATTCTAAGATTCAGACTTTAAACAAATAAAAAAGCACCATAGTATGTACACCTCAAATCAGAAATAGCTAAAGGGAGCTGTTTTATAGCTTAACAGTCAATAAAAACAGATTCCCTGTGAGGACTGCACCACTGACTTTCTCTTTAGATAAGAATAAAATACATGATGCAGGTAACTGATTCTTTACGATAAACATTTTTAACACTAAGAAAGCCAAAGTTAATAAAAATCATAAAAGTTTATAGGTCTCCTTCTATCCTACATCATGTTGTTTACAAAGAATAGTTTACCTCAATTTAATGTGACTATCGGGCTCCATCAATAGTAAACCACACACACATACACACACACACACACACACACACACACACACACACACACAACACACACACACACACAATAATATCGTTGCCTTTATCGGCTAACCCTATGGACAGAGAAGCATGTTGCATGAATGAATTTTCCAGCTAAGTGAAATGACCAAGTTCCAAAATGCTCATTTTAATGGATCTTCATAAAAGTCTGCGTTTCTGATGTTTTAAACTGCTCTCACTAAACATAATTTTATCTTTTACAGACTTTATGGTGACATTTATTTCTAAAGGAACTGCACCAGGCTATACTTACTTGTACTCTTGATCACATCCTTCATCTCTGCCCCAAGGCTTGGTTTTATTCACGATTTTAATGCAATCTTCCCTCCTCCCTGCAAACTCCACAAATGCAGGACCAAGTCTGCTTAGCTTCCCTTTGTATGGAACTGTTTCAGGCACATAGTAGACAATCAATAAATGATTATTTAGTGAATGCAGGAATAAATTAATAATTAAATGAATGGATCTGGTGGGAAAGCAGGAAAAATTTTAGTTAAAGGAAGTGTCTTAGACTTTCTCACATGGTGAATATTTCTGGCATCCCTGCGTATACTTTGATTTGTACCTTCTTGCCTAAATCTCGGTCTGAAAATCTGTTCAGTCTTCTCACACTTGCTTAAGCTGTAAGATCCAAGTCTCATCAAATAAGCCCTTAATTCTTTTTTTTTTTTAACTGACATTTTCATAGTACCAGATTCCAGCTGGAAATTAGCCCCGTATCTCTCTTCCCATGACCACTATCAAAGTGTGTCCTGGTCATTTTGTAAACTTCTCAAGGATAACATCTCAAATGTTTTCCAAAAAGTCACTATGTTTCTCTCACTTTGACCTCTTCATCTTGCCAACACACATGCATGTCAGTAGCTGACCATGCCATTTGTAGTCTAATGGCAACTCTGATGCAGAGAAATGATCACTGTTTTCTCCCTGTAATATTTACACATAAGGATTGGTGTTGAGATTTACCTATTTTTCAAGGGCATAACTGAGAATGGTGATTCTGAAGAAAGCTTACTTGAAGGTTTGGGCATATAAGGTAAGGGACTACACACACACACACACACACACACACACACACACACACACACACACACACGTCCTGTCACCTACTGCCTAAGCCTAGACTGTTCCCAAGACCTCATCTACTTTTTTTCTTCCTGTAGACATGTACAGTTCCTCCACCCTCTACTTCACCCTCCCCCATTGTTCCAATTCCCTGAGAACTTTTCACTCAAGATTTTGCACACTCGGAGGCTGACAAAACAAAGAAACAAGCTGGTCCTCTCTCAGTCCTAGGGAGATGGGATTTACCTCCTGATCCATGCCCCAGCCATAAATCTTTACTTCCTACCCTAGGATTAAGTTCTACCAAGGATGATTAAAGTGAAAACTTTTACTTTGTTTAGGGCCAATCTTAGGACCCAGAGGGGAGAAGTTGGTTTTATAATCTCCACAGATATTCACATCGTTGCTTTCCAAAATCTGGGCTACTTATTCCTATTGTCGCCATGTTATGCTAAAATTAGAGAAACAAGTATTTATCTTGATTTGTTGTTTCACTGTAAAGACAAAAGCCCTAAAGTCTTTGAATTTCTTCTGTGTCAGGCAATGTGGTAGATATTTTGAAATTATTAATTTTGATGCAAACCAGGGAATAGTTATTAATAATACCTTTTTGCAGAAAAGGAGGCTCAGAAAGATGAAGTAATATAGCCAAGATCATTTGGCTAATAAGAGTTTAATCCAGGGTGAAAATCTATATCAAACTCAACTCAAAGATTGTATAGGTTCCATGACAGTAATGATTTCAAGTGTATACTTCTTAATTCACAGGAAATTTTGGCGGCATCTGAATATGTAAAATTGTTTTTCTAGTTGAAGTAAGGATGAACAGCTTAGAACTTTGCCTCTTTGTCCCCCATCCCACCACCCTCAGCACCATAAATCTAGAAGCAATATACATTAGCAGGATAGATCCAGGAACATCATCTATCTATATAAGAAGCAACTGAAATATATTCCAAAATTGCTTCATGCAGGTAGATTAAAGGTCTAAATGAAAAAGTCATACACTGCAATGTTTAGAAGAAAATATGTTTAGAGGCTTAAGGAAAGATTTCTTAAACAAAATACAGAAATGCAATCCATAAGAAAATTATTAATGCATTTACTACATTGAAATTTAAAATTTCTGCTCAACAAAAAGCTCAATAAACAAAAGCAAAAACAAGTCACAGAATGGAGAAGGATATTGGCATCACATAAATAGACAGAGTAGTATCCAGAATTAAAAAGAATATATTCAAATCAATATGAAAAAGATAATAAGCACCCCCCCCCCAAAATTAGCAAATTTATGAAGAGGCAGAAAACATGAAGGGCTAACAAACATGAAAAGTTACCCACTTCAGTAATAACCATTGAAGTAAATATTAAAGCAAATTAAAATACCACTTCACATATCATAGACTGATAACCATTTAGAAGTCTGACAATACAAATGCTGGTGAGTATTTGGAGAAATGGAAACCTGCATTCACTCATGTTCTGAGTGTAAATGGTACACCTAATATGAAATTTGGACATTTTTAATAAACTACTTGGAAATTTTTAATAAACTTGAAGATGCACTTACTTGATATTCAACAATTCCATTCGAGAAACTCCCACACATATGCACAAGGAAGCGTGCATTGTTCACTATAGCTTTCTTTTCTGTGATACTGAAAAATCAAAGACAACCGAATTCTCATAAACATGATGCTAGATAAATGTAATTATGTTTTGGTCATAAAATAGAATACTCTACAGAAGTACAAACAAGTAGTCAAGCATTACATGAATCAACACAAATAAATCTCCAAATCATGTTCAGAAAAAATAAATACATTGCACGAGTACACGTAGCACAAGACACGATTTACACAGTATTTTTAATAAATGAAAGATAGCACTGTATATTGTGAATACATCCATATATTGTAATAGTATAAATACATACATGAAGATAATAAACACAAAATTTAGAATTCTGTGGATCGTGCATGTATGCTATCATCAATTTTGTGAAATATATATATATATATTTACATGGAAAGTATAAGCTGTTACATATAAATAGAACGCTGACAAAAACATGCATTTTTTCTATTTCGGTTTAGACTTGTACTTTAAATACAGTATTACATTCATCTGAGATTATAAATTCCCTCTTCTGTGAACTCACATAAGGGTGAAGAAACATTTAAGGATGGCACGTATTAATCATAAAATTCATGGGTTTGGTCTAGAGAGAGGGCGAATCTTCATATTCTTTGACTGGACAAATGAATGGTGAGTTAAAACATGAGGTTATAGAAGTTTCGCATTCATTAAATTAAAACAAAAGCTGGCTACTGAGAATAAAGAAATACACAAATACTGTTAATACAAGACATTGTAAGTCTAGAATCATTCATTGATTGATTCAGAAGCTCTGCACGATTACATAATACTTTATTTAGTTTTTAATGTATATTTTCAGTTGCCTACTCTAAACCAGGCATTTTAGATGCCAGACATAAAAAGTTGACTAAAATATGATCCCTAACTTTAGAAGCTCTTTAAGGTAAAGACAAAGAATGATAATTGTGTATGTATACACACACACACACACATATATATATATATATATATATACACACCCACACATACAAAATATGCAATTTTCTCTTTTTGTAAAAAGTCCTTCACAGGGTGAATGCTCTTTTTAGATCAAGTATGTATATGTATAGTTTTGCTAATGTGCCTCTTTGCAAAGAAGGTCACTCTTCTAAGGAGTCTTCATTCTTTGGTTTCTCTGTGCCAACTTGGCCTATATTGTACTTTTTTCTAGCATTTCATATTCAGTGGTCCTCACTGGGTTTCAGCATGCCTCCTACTGTTCTGCCTGGCGTTTTAACCATCATCTATCTATTTAGAACTGACAAGGAGTTTTGCTATCTCAGAGTAGGTGAGAACAGAGCAGTTTAGAAATGTATTATCTCGGGAAGAGAGTTTAATATCTTTGGAAAGCAGAACTATTGTCTGTGCTCCATGGAATAGTACTGTGTGAAAATGTTTTTCGAAGTTAAAATGCTATGGGCTGGTGAAGCGATTTACAGGATAACTCTTTAGTTAACGATATTCTTTATCTATTTCAGAACATTAGGAAAGGGAGCCAAGTACATAAAACTGGTCTTTGGAACAGGAGCAATAATAGCCTTTGGATTTGAAATGAGAATTGAAGGTGGTATTTTCCCAGGCTATTGGGCAAGATAGTTATGAGCCCAATTACTCTGTGCCTAGAAAGCTCCTATTTGTTTTTTAGTTATAAATTTTTATAAACTATTCTCTCCATTAAAAGAAAGTTAACTTGCTCAGATCTCCTCCTCACTGTTTCCTGTTCTATATTACAAATACTAAAAAAAGTTTGTTGGGGAACTTTATATTAAAATATAACATACACACAGAAAAGTGCACAAAATGTAAGTTTAAAGCTTGATGAATTTTTACAAACTGAACACTGTCAACATCCCATAAGCCCCTCTTCCTTTCATGCTCCCTTCCAGTCTCTGCTCTCTGTGCCTCAAGGATAAACATTATCCTGACCTCCATTGCCATAGTTTGGTTTGTCTGTTTTTGAATTTTAAATAAGGGAATTGAACAGCATGTACTCTTTTGTGCTTGATTCATTCATTCTTGCTCCTACAGTGTTTCATTAGGTGAATATACCACAATTTATGATTTCATTCTGTTTATAGGAGCCACTGAGTAGTTTTTAGTTTGGGTCTATTATAAATAGTGTTGCTATGAACATTCCGGTTCACATTTTTTGTTGAACATGTGTATGCTTTTCTGTTGGTCATATAAACATCTGACTGAAATTGCTGAGTCATAAAACATTCCTATGTTTAACTTCAGAACTTCCAACTAGTTTTTCAGCATGGTTGTACCAAGTCATACTTTCATGTGGTTGGTTGTTCTACATCTTTTTCAATAGTTGTTTTTTTTTTATCTTATTTTCTGTATTTTTCATTTAGCCACCATGATGATAAATATACATTTATTAAAGAGACAGATGGTCAGAAACATCCCTGGCCTGTTACTTTAAGGGAACTTGATTTTGGCAATGTTACCTAGTTCATTCTTTCTTAATGAAATGAATCTAGGACAGTTTGAGTGCATTCATCAACTGAAGTCCTTCGAAAGTGAAAGATCTTCCAAACTTCTGCCACCTCCCTGCAAACGCTACGGTGATCTTAGCTCATAGCTACCGTGGCCTTCTGAGAAATCAGTTTTTGCTAAGACTATCTTTTTCTAATTTCCTTGGGAAGAGATGTTACAGAATTTCCCCCCATTAAAACAATTTTTGCTTCCAAGATATATCTCAGTTATTACAATGTCAATGTTTTGTCCTTAATTTGAGGATAGTCCAGTAGTTATTTAAATCTGTTTATCTAATGATATGTCTTTTTTTTTCCCCCAGAATTTTACTTTTCACTGCAACAGTTGAGACTGAAAAACAGAATGTTCTATCGACTCACATTTCTAGAATTCCTTCTGGGTCAAAAGTCTCTTGACCCTTCCAAACTTTTGTCTTTCTGAAGAGAAAAGAAAATCCAGGAGATAATATTTTGAAATCTTATTTATTTCCCATTGCGTTTGTGCTTCGTTTGCTCTATTTCACTTTATAAATCTTTCAACTAATACCATTTTGCTCATTATTTACTTATTTTAAAATAAAGAATTGGGGTAATTTTTCATATTCATTTAGAAGTATCATTTCATTAAAGGTACTTCTGAGTAATAAAAGCAAGTTTTAACTGTGAAATTCTTCCAATATTTGATCGGGAAAGTTGGAAATTTCTCTTTCTGTTGTATATGAAGTTAGGTGATCCTATGAATTCCACAAGTGGATTTTATATGCAATGATCCTTCAATAACTGGTTTCTAAGAAAAATAGAACCTTTTCCACATATAATTTATAGATATATCTTTTAACTTGTCTCTTCATTTTGCTTATGGTATCTTTTGTCAAGCAACAATATGTAATTTTAAAATAGCCAAATATATTTAGCACTTTTTTCTTTTATAGTTTTTGAGAGTCCTGTCATACATATGAAAGTCCTACTCCAAATTTATACAAATAGCCTCTTACATTTTCTCTCAATATTTTTCTTTAAAAGTAGGTAGGGATCCAATTCTGTTCTTTCTGGATAATTAATCATCAACACTTTATTAAATTAAACACTCTTTCATACTAAGTTAGATTAAAATATCTTATGTACTAATTTTCTGTGGCTACTTAACCATATACAAGTAATATATTTATATATTTCTGTACCAAGATCATATACTTTTGATTACAGTGACTTTCTAGTTATCTTGACATCTGGCAGTCTCCTACTTTGCCTTCTTCATTGTTCTTACACAGTATTCACAAATTTTTGGCTATTCCTAGTGATTCAGCTTTCCAGGATCATTTCCAGGATATATATTCCTGGATCATTTTATATGGTTCCATAGAAAAGTTCATTGAGATTGTAATTTGAGTTGCATAATATTTATATACTAATTTTGTAGTTACTGATCTTTCTTTGAAGTTCTTATTCGCATTGTTTTCTGTACTTTCATTTGGATTTCATAATTTAACTTTTATGTCTTATACTACTTTTGCTATATTTAGCTCTAAGAATTTTATTGTTTTCTCTCTATCGTAAATGAATATGTTTTTTCCACTTTAGTTTCAAACTTATTGTTAAGACAGAGAAAAAGTTATTGATTTTCAGAAGGTGCCCAATCAGAGTTAATCCTAAGATTTTCCAGGAGCTACTAGGAAGAGATTACTCACTCTTTTCTCCTGAGCTAGAATATTGGTATACATCTTGTCATGAAGGACCTGAGGATCAACTCGACATGAAGTACATAGAATTCAAAGATGAAGACATAGCAGGTCGTAGAGCTATTATTCGAATTTTTGGAACAGGCCGTATCTGAAGCCATTATCATTTGTCCTTTCTAATTCCTGAGTCAATAGATTTCTTCTATTTCCATTTGTGTTAAGCGAGTTTAAGTCGGTCTTATTTGTCTTTGCTTATCAAACAAGGTGGGTATAGAAATCTGAATTTGACTCTCCCAGATGATGCTGATGCTGGGAATCTTCAGAAAAATACCAGGTTATGCTCTGCTATCATGGGGGAAATAATTTAATGGAGTAGAGAGTTGGACATAAAAGAGTACTGAAATGTTATCAAAGATATGTAGGATGAAACTGAGATTGCTTCATTAAAGAGTTGAGTTTTAAGAGATATCAGTACAATAAAAAGCATGTTTGTTGGAGACAAACCTGGGCCTAGAATGAAATTGCTGTTTATTCTTTCGGATCTTTAGTTTCTTGGGGATGTACAAATGTGTTAATTAGCTGAGGAATTTTCCCGTCCATGTGTTCTTAACTAAAATCATACTATATTGAAATTTTATTATTCTCATATTTTATGTCAGTCTGAGAAATAGGTTGGGAAAGTGAACATCTATAAACCTCCTTTCATATTGCATTTATTATGTAGAAATAGGAATCTCTGTTTCATTGACTTTGAACTTATGAAGTGACCACGGAAAACATCTCTTATAAATACTGAAAGAAAAAAAAGACCTTAGATGAAAAGTACAGAATAAAGAATTGTAATGCATGTTGGCATTCCTGCATTTCCTCACAGCATCATATTTCATATAGTCTCTTTTTTCATAATATGGCTGAAAATGTAATTTAATTTAAAGTTGGCATCACTAATAAATAAGCAATGGTAAACTCCCAGTATTTGATAGGTTATGGGTTTTTTTTCTTCTGTTTTGTTTTTGTATGTGGAAGAACGGGACTCAGCCAGCTTTCTTGGATATTAGAATATATATCCTCTAGCACCACCTACTGGGAATTGGTTTAAAGTGCCTCAAATTACAAGAAACAAATCCAAACTCTTTACCCAAAACTTTCATTTATTTTCTTGCTTTTTCTCCTTCCTATATACTTTTATATCCTATTGATTCTCTATTCATTTTTCTTAATTTCCTTTTACCTATTAGAAATACTCTGACTTTCTCAATATTCTCATGCACACTTTTGTAAAACAAGTACTTTTATCACATGTGGACAGAATGAAGATAAGAAAAAAGAGGTCCATATCACATCATATGTCTTTATCTTAAAAATAATGACTGATGGCTAAATGGATTCAGAAGACATTACTTTACATTTTAATATTAATGCTTAATATTAATATTTACTATTTCCCTGCCTGGACTCCATTGAATCCTGACTTTTCCACTAGCTGTGAAGCTGCATGACCCAAGTTTCTATTTTCTCACTTGGAAAAAAAAAGCAGTGGTAAGAATACCCTCTAGGTCCTTACATATAACATCTCTGAACGTGGGAAACCAAAATGTATCCTCAGCTTTTGCAAACGTTTCCCCTAGCAATGGTTTTGCACTATGGTCTTTATTTTAGATTTTGGTGCTGTAGCACCCAAACTCTTCAAAACTGTCATAAGTGCTATTTGTAATTTTATGTGCTAAATGCACAAAAGGGGAAATATGCTTATTTCATAATTTATTTTAAACATTTTAAGACGTACAATATGATGATTTACTATCTGTATGCATCACCATGATCAGATTAATTAATACATCCAGCACCTCACATAGTTATCATTTCCTTTTATACTATTAAAAAATATTTCATCATATTCCAAAGAGAAGACAAAAAGTCAGAAATTCAAAGACATTTCTAGAAAATTCTATATTATCTATATTAATAAAAGAACACAATTGTATAAATTGTTGAACAGAGTATTTCACAAGGAAAATATTTGTGTTTGATGTTAGAATTTTTTGTGTTTATAATACAATACTGAAATAAAAGTGTAAAATATTTTAAAATTGTATTACCAGGATCCAATCTCCCTGGTTAAAAATAAATCCAATTAAAACAACATTGGAAGACTATGAATAAATAAATCCAATTAAAACAACATTAGAAGACTTCCAATTTGGAATGTCAACTAAATGCCAAGACAAAGATTCTACTATAGTGGAGTGATAAGAATGTTGCCTTCCCCATCCTGTAAATATAATGGAGTATTACTCCCATATGTATGTTACATTTTATGACAAAAGTAATTTTTTAGATATAATTCAAATCCCTAATCAGCTGATTTTGAGTTAAGTAGAAGTGAGATTATCTTGGATGGCCTAGCCTCATCAGGTGAGCCCTTTGAAAGAGAGACTGAGACTCTCCCTGAAGTCAGAGAGAATCTCATACTGGTCTCCAGGAAGTGAGCTCCATATTGTGAGAGTTCTATGAGAGGGCCACGTGGCAAAGAATTGCATGTAGCCACTAGCACTTAAGCTCAGCTCCCAACTAACAGCCAAAATGAAAACAGGGACTTCAGTCTTAAACCACAAGGAACTAATTTCTACTAACAGCCATGTGAACTTGGAAGAGGACCCCAAGCTCTAGCAAGGAACACAGACTGACCAACATCCTGATTACAACTTTGTGGTATACTGAGAATAGGACCAAGCTTGGTTGTACCTACATTCATGACTCACAGAAACTGAGATACTAAATGTGTATTGTTTTTAAGCCATTAAATTTGTGGTGATTTGTTATAAAGCAATAAAAAATTGGTATACCTGGTATTTCAATTCAATTTTCAAAAATCAAGGCTGTATGATTTTTCTTAATGTTAATTTAATTACATTTGCATGTAGGTTTGATGAGAGAAGAAACTTGACAATTTTTTTCCTCTTCTGCATTTTTGTAAGCGTCCAACTGCTTACAATAGCATTTGGAAGTTAAAACACAAGTTTATTATATGACCCAGCAAATCTACTTGTAAGTATTTACTGAAGAGAAATAAAAACATAAATTCATAAATATTCATAGCATCATAGCCTAAAACTACAAACAGGCAAAATAGCCTAACAACGAGTGAATGAGAAAATAAATTGTGGTATATCCAAACAGTAGGATTACTCAGCAGTAGAAAGGAATGAACCACTGAAATACAAAAAATGAATGATTCTTAAAAAACGTAAAGCTGAGTAAAATTGAAAATCCAGATATAAAATAATACCTACTGAATAATTCCATTTATATGAAATTCTACAATAGACAAGACTGATATATGATAGAAGATCAATGGTTGCCTAGAGGAGGGAATGTTTAAAGTTATGAAATGTTTATAACTTGATTATGATAATGGTTACGGAAGTATATACATTTGTTAAAACTCATTGAAGTATACACTTAAAGAGTTCATTTTAGTGAATAAGAGTTCATTTTAGTGAAATAATATCACAATAAAGCTAATTAACAAAAACAGCACCTTTTACATAGTAAAACATTAAACAGGTATTTGAGAAAGTATAAAGCTTTACCTAAAGTCAATTTTATTCTTTAAATAAGTTGTAATTATAGGAAATATCTATTTTCTGCTATCGCTCATATGGATCAGTGTGTAAATAGAGTCACAACACACATTACCAATTTTGAAAGTGCAGAATGAATGTCACGAATTATTTGTGATGGTGGGCTATCTGCAATAATTAACTTGGGGAGTTTGCCATTTCTAATGCAATCCAGGGTTAACTTCTCCAGGTCTTCAAGATTCAAATGAGTTTGGTCATCATAAAATCTCTGGAAAGATTTGCCACAAATTGATCAACAACGCCATTTAGGAAGTCTTTGTTAAGATACTTAACAAAGATGTTAAGTATCTTAACTGTACATTTTTTATTGGAATTCATCCTGAGTAACATAGTTTGTTAAGTAAAATGGCTTTAAAATTTGAGGGTCCCCTTATTCTATAGAAAATGACTTTCAAGTCTTTAGATATATTAAGATAGTTCTTTTAGTAGTCATGAGTTTTAATTGTCAGATTTTAAAAAATAAAATTACAACATTGAGAAAATTAATATTTACATAGATTCAAAATAAATATATTAATATATTTTATAAGAAATTTGGCAATATATATTAAAAGTAGATGTATATAATTGAAGTTTTAAACTATTATTCCTCTCCTTGCTTTGCTTTCATGTATTTCAAAAGATTATCTTCTTTATGTAAATCTTCAATAAGGTAGAATCAGTTAAAGGCTATGATTCCACATTGAAAGCAATAATTTTATTAACTAGTGAAGGATATAAAAAATAAAATCCAAGAATTTTGTCTTATAAATTTACAACTTTATAAAGTACCTTTCAAGAACTCCTGGTATATCCTTACAAAACTCTTCATGGAATCAAGTTCTTGTCCATGTGTGACTATCTGTTTTCCTGAGCTCAAACATCTCAGTTTTATATTTTGTGATGGATTGTTTGCTGTGCAGCTGATTTACCACAGCATACAATGTGGATCTGATGAAAATTGATTAGATCAATTGTGACAGAAATTTTGAACTTTCTACTTATCACTATTCAATGTTCCTCTTCCAACATTAGAGACATATGGACAAAGTTTAAATGGTCAATAGGCTGGGAAGTTATGAGAAAGATTCAAGAATCAGGAAAGTCATTGTGTTAGATACCATTAGAAGTTCTTTATGTCTCTGAGCTTCTATGATTCTATGACTTTTCTGAATGCTTTTTTTTCTTTTTTTAATGAAGTATTTTATTTCTAAAGCAAATACCATAAAATGAATTATCTTTAAAGTTAAATAGATACATTATGAATTTTTATTATTAGTTTCAAGTATAGCACATTGGTTAGACATTTATATAGTTTTCTGAATGCTTTTTTATTCTCTCTCAACCTAAAGTGCATGTAACACTGTGTTTTATATTACATAACACTTAAATGTTGGTTTGTAAATTTTTAAATAAATTCAAACAAGTAAGATGAGCCCGTGTTTGTTTAATGCTACACCCTGGTTTTTGCATCTCTGTGCTATAGAAACGCCAAGTCCTTTTTGTAATTCACCCATGTAACCTGAGGAAATTGCTATGTTTTGTTCTGATTTAGCTATGTGCTATTTTAACACAATTTCTGTTTCCATGATTATATTTAGCAAAATATTAAACACATGTGGTACATAGTCAAAATCTTTTCTCAAATTTTATGTTGTCTCTTTTCAAGGCTGTAAAAAAGTTTGTATTGTTTGCTAAAACTGCCTGAATTTTCTGTTATGACACAATGGGTAATTTTTGAAAAGAATGTAGATATAGGTTTTAAGTAAAGCAATTATTTCATTTTAAGATATGCCTATTGTTAAGATTTTTCATTAAATGTCATTTTGTCCATGAATGCTCGCTAAGCTCCAACCATTTAAATTATTCAGGCTGTAGACCTCAGCACTGTTGTATTTAGATAATTAGAGTTAAAAGTACTAATTCTGAGAAAAAAAAAAAACTGACCACTAATTTTGCATTAACCATGCCCAGCTTTAGCAATTATCCATTGCAAACAAAATAAATAAATAAAAGGAAAGAAAAAAGGAAAGAAAAAAATACAGGCATAAAATTCGAAATAGAATCATGACATTTAAATGTTTATTAAGATATTTATATTAACAATAGGATATACTTTATAAATATTTTGTATATAAAGATGTTGGTGGCCATCTTAACTTCAGCATCTATTTTTAGTAGATTTTGAAGATTTAAGATGCCAATTTATCAACACTTTCTTGCCTTTACCATTTTAAATATGATTAGCTGCTTTGGTTAAAGGCCAATGAGGGACTTATAACATACAATCCACACACAAATCAAACCTATGATTACCCCAATGTTCTAATCAACTGCACTACAAACTCCAGGTTGACGATGATAAAGAGCATGAGAAAAAGCCTATGTTAAAATATCACTATGTTACCTTTATCATGTTATTGAGCATCCTTTCAAATAAATACAGTATATAGGCAATGTTTTCCCCCTATAAAAGATAAGAAAAACATGTATGCTTGATTCATTTTCTTACCATAAGTTAAATTTGAATTTGAGAAGGCAAATATAAGGCTGCTAGCATATCAGTTAAATGTTTCATTGCAGTGCCTGTCTATTCCAAAGAGATAAGGTGGAGTAGATGTACTTGAAAGGCATCAGAAGTTCAGGAATGCTAGCTTCCCCTTAACTAGCTAAATAACTATGAGTAATGTCAAAGAAACTCATTGTTGTTCCCAGCATAGAATGAGAGGATTGGATCACATGAGCATTTTGCAAACTGGGCCCTGAAGTGGTTTCCCAGGGTTTTCAAGTATTTGTCCCTTTAGACTTCTAATTGCTCATCCCAGCATCAACAAGACAACTCTGTTTCTCATTATTATTTTTGTTTCGATATGTTTTATATTTTGGGTTTTAGGAAGATTTTCCTTGAAGAAAGATGCCTCTAGTTTCTAAACGTTTTGAAAACCATTGGTCTGAATTAACAATGGAACTCTTTCTAGCTCATAAGTTCTTTTTCTGGTTTATTCTGATTTGGTGAGCCATGTGCCCTAGCACACTAACCCAGGTGATAAAAACAAAAAATGGATAAAAATCTATGCCTCTAATCTTTTCAATCACCAAAGTTTTATTTGGAAGATTTAACTGCTATTTACCTTGCTTACTAATATTTTCAACAATCACTTGATTATTTCCTGAGCACCATTCAATCTCCTTAGTTCACCTTCACTTTGCAAAATCTCTTTAATCACTCTTTCTCATTTGGATAAAGATGGTTTCGTTTTTTCTAATGTGCCTAAGGCCCTTGCTATGTGTGATTCTAACAGTATATTCTCCCTTTCTCCACTGCGTTAATAACCTGAAAAAAAAAAATACAAGTTTAGTTTTAGTTTCCAGCTAAGAACGTTTTTTGCTTTTTAATCAAAGAGCAAATAGTATGTCATCATTTGCTAAAAAGCAGCAACAAAATGTACCTATAAAAAGCAAAAAATCATGCATGAAATACCAAATACTGTAAATTCTGAGATGTATGTTTTGAAAAAATATATGTTTTTAAATGCTCCAGAAATGCTGTGGGAAATGGTTTAAAACTAAATTGAGAGGTTTGTTGCTGTTAAGTTTATCTTTTTAAGCAACTGAGTGTTTATTTAAGGAGAGAAAAATAGCTTTAAGAATTACTTTGAAAACATTATACACAGACTTTCAAAGGATATTTGGAAATATGTTTCACAGAAAGTTTCTATTTATACTCTAAATGAGCAATAAGGAAAATAGAGTAATATAAAAAGAACATTTTATGTTAACTAAATAGTTGACTATTAACTCAATAGTCAACATTAACTTAATATAGTGTGAAATAAGTATATACATAATTATGGATTGTGTTTTAAATCTTAAAAATGGCTTTAAAGATTTTTCATTTTCAATCATTATTCTGCGACACTTTTCCACTGTATTCTTCACCTGGATCTTGACTTTCCACAAGTATCATAAAAGCAAAATACACACCACATCAACCATTGAGTTATCCATTTGTCTTCTATAAATAAAATTATCCTCCCATAAAAAATACATAATTATTATTTTAACTTGTGGTCTAATTGCTACAGGAATAGCATTATATCATCATGAATTTCAGTTGCATAGACTCTTAAAATCTACAATGGTAAGATTTTCAGTAGTATTACAATTAGTGGGAGTCATATTTTTATATATCCACTAAGTAACAGTTTACATTTACAGCTGATATTTTGTTATGATAAAGTCAAATGATTTTAGCCAACTGTTCTCATGTTTAATGTGTTATGATGTTATGAAATATTAGTGTTATAAAGAAGTGGAATGAGAATATAGTTTTGTAGGGGGAAAGAAAGTTAAATTAAAATTTATATCTATAATTGCATACTTGCTTAATTTAATTTTTGTCATTAAATTATCTTCTAAGGTTTACATAGTCAAAAGTTAAGTGTTTCTTAGAACATTTTCATGGGTTTCTTGAGCTTTGGACCTAGTTTACTGACTCATTAGTTTGCAAGTCATCTTGATTTACTTCCCATTGAATTCATGGTGATTCATCAGCTGCTATAAAGTTTTAAAAATGGAGAAACGTTTTATTCATGAGAAGGTGCATTTTTTGGATATTGCATGCATTTTTGGATGCAATACTATTTAGTTATAATGATTAGTATTAAGTGATTATTTTCCCAACACTTTTAGCTCTTATAAAGTTCTTTTCATGTTCTCTCTTGTATCAGAGATAAATATTTATAGTTCCAGGATAAGAAGCATTCTTTCTCCATAATATCTACTACAGTCTGTCATTTATTCAGTCACTCCACATTAGGTTTTAGAAACAGAATAATTGAGGTTATAACTAAGACATTGCTTATAGACAGAAATCTTGTAAGCAAGAAAGTAAATCTGAGAAGGTCATGTTAGTAATAGTAGAATAAATATTTGTTATATTGAAATGAAATTAAAAAATTAAATACAACAAGGGAATTAATGGCAATTTGTGAGACAACTTATGGTTACATTTCACTACTGAAAATCAATAATTATATCAGTAATTGAAGGTCAATTATAATACTGATTATTAAGGGGAAAAGTTTTCTGATGAAGAGAAGGCAAATGTGTACTGCCAGTTTTTCTGTAGTCTTAAAGGATAATATAGATTAAGGAAGTTACTGCCTCTAGCTTGGCTGGTTCTGCCATTCTGAATTTTTCCAGTCCAACTGCAAGTAAAAATAATTGTGTGTTTACTTTATGATCTTTCTTAGGCCTAATGCAGTGTTTTGTTTTTGAACAAAGCATTTTATTAAGATCATTTATTTTTGCTTTTAATCTTAAGGTCCACTTCAGATATATGCTTCTCACTTGTTTAAATTTTATTTACTTATTTATTACTTATTTAAATTTTACCATTTTTTTCTAAATTAAAAAAAAGTGACAGAAAGTATCTCTTATGAGAAGTTAGATGTAGGAAACATTTTTTCTTACCTGAAAAATACTTTGGATGCTGTGGTTGTGAATCTAGGGGAACATTATGACTGAGCATTCATCAAGTATGTTTGATTGCTAGAAATAAAGGAAAATAAAAAATAGAAAATTAAATTCTTATTTCCAGCTTAAGAAGGCATGTGTGTGTGTGTGTGTGTGTGTGTGTGTGTGTGTGTCCATAAGGTCGGGGAGGTAGGCGAGTGTTAGTTCAACCCATGACAATGAGGTACCTGAGGCTAGAGCAGATTTTCACTCTCAGGGAAAGAATATTTTAAGTGGGAAGCCAAAGCCAGTAAGAAAACAGTCATAGTGTTGATGGCTGGAGTAGGACCAACTATGTGTGGCACTGTATCAAGATTGGGTCTCTTCTAGGTAAAAGCAAATGCATATACATATATACACACGTACACGTACTTATACATATACATATGTATGCACACAACCAAAATATAGATATAGGTGTGTAAAATTATTTTAGTTTCCAGAACTTCTGCTTTTAAAATACTACTTAAAGCTCATTTTCCCAGTTTATTACAAGTGTGGACAAAAAACGAAAAACAAAATAAATTAAAAAATAAAATAAAATACTATTCAAAGCTCTCATGAAGATAACGATGATATTCTTGTCTTATTTCTTCTAATGTATTATTCCTCAGTTGTTTTACTCTAAGATCAGGTCTGAATCACTATTACCCAAGATAAGATTTGTCTTAATCAGTGATTTGGTAGAACTCTATGTTGGAAGATACGTATTTGGCTATTTTCTACAGAAGTCAGAGAAAATAGATCTCTGTTTTCAAAAATATAGTTTTGAAGAGTCTCAAGATGTGGTTTAATATGAGTCTAGTGAGTCATTTATCTAGAAAATGTGTTTTACCTAACAGCCAGAATCTATATCTTAACATGCCATTGTAAAGTGATTTTTCAAAGGTATTTTTGAGGGGAAACAAAATCTGTAAAAGAAAATGACTTATATGTATTTGAATATCCATGAGATAATAGGTTTCAAATATATTCCTTATGGATATCAAGTAACATGGTGGTTTCTATTTTTCAATATACTTTTATTACATATTCAAATATGAGGCTATTTAATTGAAAGATGACCAGATTAATGTTGTTAAAAATTATTTTAGTTATTCTAAAGTGATGAGCAAAGATTTTATTTCCAAGGATGTTTAAATTTTGTTGTTCTACTTCCACATCCAAATCCCAGGATATCATCTTCCCTGGGGACACTGCTGCATTCATATGTCCATATTAAAGTTTGTAATGTTTCTGACTTTTTTTTCCAGCTTCACTATGATTTCTTGAAGTTTGTGGGTAGCTAAAATAAGAGGAAGAATAAGGAAGAATCTTACAAGAAATTATCATAACGTTTCATTAATGAAACAGTCTAGGTTCCGATCAAGATGGTGGAGTAGATAAACTCTGTGCTACTTCCTCTCATGACCACATCAAAATTACCACTAAGCTACAGAACAACTGTCATTAGGAGTCACCTGAAGTTGAATAGAAGTCCTACAATTGGGGACATACAGGAGAGGCCACCTCAAGGCTGGTAAGAGAGACAAGGATACAGAACCAGCTGATTCCCATATACATCTGTGGTGGTTGAGAATTAGGAGGGATATCTTGGCTGCAAAGATCCCCTTAGAGGAACAAGGGGTCCCAGTCCCACACCACGCTATCCAGGGCCAGTAAGAGAAGTCCCCACAACTTCTTGCTGTGAAAACCAGCAGAGATTGTGGCTTAGTGTAACAGAGGGTGGCTTAAGCCATCCATGCACAGACTTACTTGCTGGCTCACTGACTCACTCTGAGCTCCAGTGCTGGGGCAGCTGCTCAAAAAGTGCCAGGGACATACAGGAAGGAGGTGAGTTGTCTAGATGGAGAGCTTTCTCCCAGGCAGAAGTGAGGGCAGAATCCATTGTCTCTTTGTTGAGCCCTCCCACCTCTGGTCATGCAAATACAGGTGGGTGCCATATCTGAGTATCCATCAAACTGGCTAAACTGGTTGTCCTGCCCTAGTGATCCCTGACACCTACCCCACCCAACTTGCAGGCCTACACAAGCAGCCACCAGTGGCTTCTTTGTACAAACGGTTTGTTTTAGCTTATGTTGTGGATTTTCCTAAAATCTCTCAAAAGTCCATAAAACCCAAACGAGCAGCAACTGGCCTCAGCATGCCTGTACCTCTTGCTGAGCAGCTCCAAGCCCGGCACTAGTGACAGCCAACCTTAGTTCCCAACGTAGACTCTTGAGACCCCTCTTAGCACAGCATGGGTGGTAGCCATCTGTGGATTGCTTGGTGACTCTTGCCAGATGGCCCCCAGCAGAGCACAGGCTATGGCTGAACTTGGCCTGTGACAGGGCCCCTCCTAGGAGGCCCCAGGGCCAGCATGCCTGGTGGCCAGCTTCTAATCAAGCCAGAGCACCACTTGGGGCTGCATCCAAGAGTAACACACTTTAAGGGCAGACTGGGAAGGCACAAGAGCCATGCTAAAGTGAATCTTGTTCCGTAGGGTCAGCCCCTCACTGGCCAGTCCTCAGAACCAATCGGCCTGAGAGTCAATCCCTCCCACTGATGTGTAAACAACAACCAAGGCTCAACTACAACAGGGGGGCACACGTAATCCATATGAGGGACATGGGAAGGTGACATGGGAAGACTGTGCCACTGGGCCCCCCAAAACACCTATTATATAAGGCCCCTCTACTAACACTGAGATACATAGGATCCCTCCCTAATACATAGAAACAAACAGAGGGAGGCAGCAAAAATAGAGAGACAAATAAACATGTCCAAAATGAAAGAACAGAACAAAGCTCCAGAAAAAAAGAACTAAACAAAATGGAAACGACTCATCTACCAGATGCAGAGTTCAAAACACTGGTTATAAGGATGCTCAATGAACTTAGGGGAAGAGTAGATAAACTCAGTGAGAACTTTAACAAAAAGAGAGAAAACATAAAAATGAAGATAAAAATATCAAAAGAACCAGTCTGAAATGAAAAAT
>NW_011888967.1:685653-686770 GCF_000151845.1 Pteropus vampyrus | reverse complement strand
TTTTTTTTAAGAAGAAGGAGAGAAGAAGAAAGATCAAAAATATGCATACTAAAATGGTAATAACTACTTATCTATCAACAACCACTTTAAATATAAATGGATTAAATGCTCCAATCAAAAGATAGGGTGACTGAATGGATAAAAAAACAAGACACTTACAGAGGCTGCCTACAAGAGACACATTTCAGATCAAAAAACACACAGAAACTGAAAGTAAAGATATGGAAAAAGATATTTTATCAAAATGGAAACAAACAAAGCTAGGGTAGCAATTCTTATGCCAGACAAAATAGACTTTAAAACAAAGGCTATAACATGAGACAAAGAAGATCCCAGTAATCCCACTGCTTGGTATTTATCTGAAGATACCCAAAACACTACTTTGAAGGGACATGTACATTCATATGTTCATTGCAGCATTACTTACAATAGACAAAATATGGAGGCAGCCTGGGTGTTCATCAAAGGATGAATTTATAAAGATGAGGTGGTACATATATACAGTGGACTATGACTCAGTCATAAAAATAAATAAATAAATAAAATAAAAGGAATGGGGTCTTGCCATCTACAACAATATAGATGGACCTAGAGGGTATTGTGCTAAGTGAAATAAGTCAGACAGAGAATGACAAATGCCATATGATTTCACTTACTTGTGGAATCTAAACAACAAAATAAACTAACAAAACGGAAACACTTGTGGAAACAATGAACATTTTGATTGCTAGATGGGAGGGGAGTTAAGGGTGTGGGTGATAAAAAGGAAGAGATTGAGGTAGGATTAGTAGTTAAAAAACAGTTGTGGGTTGTAAAAGATAGCATAAGGAATATAGTCAATAATATTGTAATAATTGTGTATGGTGTCAGATGGATACTAGATTTATTGGGGTGATCACTTCATAAGTTATATAAATGTCTAATCGCTATATTATACACCTAAACCTAATTCAATATTGTATGCCAACTGTAATTGAAACAAAAAATTATTTTAAAAAAGGAAAAATTCTAGAATTCAGTGAACACATAGCATTCATTCACTATTTATTGAATATTTACTACATGAAGAACATTTAGTTTAGAGCCAAAAATACAATGATAATAGTGTGTCTGATAG
>NW_011888967.1:684702-685603 GCF_000151845.1 Pteropus vampyrus | reverse complement strand
ACACATAGCATTCATTCACTATTTATTGAATATTTACTACATGAAGAACATTTAGTTTAGAGCCAAAAATACAATGATAATAGTGTGTCTGATAGACTTCACATTCTAGTGAGGGAGAAGAGAAGTAAAACACTGAACACATATAGTAACATAATTAAAGACTGTAATAAATACCAGTAAAGAAGTAGGATGCTATAGTAATGAATTACTGAGGGGGCTTAATTAAGTAAGGCTGGGCAGGGAAGATTTCTCAGAGGAAGTAGTATTTTGAAATGAATCTTGAAGAATGGAAGAAGTTGACCTTGCTGAGACGAGAATGCTGGAGTTTCTGGCACACCAGGGGCTCCCTCGCATTCCAGTTCCTTCGTTCACAGTTTTCCTAGTGCCTGGCATCTGCTCCACTTCTACCCCACAACCTAACTCATATTTTTTTATGCTTTAGTACTCAGCTCAGGTGTTGATCTGCTAGAAAGTTTTATTTTTCTGAATCTTTATTTTTCTTCACCAGGAGTGTTAGGTACCCTTTCTTAGTGTTCCTATAATAATCCATAAAACTCTCTTAACACACTTCCTTTATTGCACTGAGATAATATGTTCTTATGTCTTCACACTGTCTCATTCCTCTTTATAATCCTAGAACCTAGCACTTTGCTTCATAAATTGTGGTTGAAAAAATGAGGGGTTATTATTCACAAAAAAATTTCAAATGGAACTTTTGAGCCATTACATAGCAAGGGTATGATAAAAGCCTCTAGCGGGAACTCCAGCAGACCTAAACTGTGAGAAGGAAAATATACATTTTTAACCTACCCTTTCTCTCTCTCTCTCTCTCTCTCTCTCTCTCTCTCTCTCTCTCTCTCTCTCTCTCTCTCTCTCTCTCTCTCTCTCTCTCTCTCTCTCT
>NW_011888967.1:667579-683367 GCF_000151845.1 Pteropus vampyrus | reverse complement strand
TCTCTCTCTCTGTCTCTCTCTCCCTCTCTCTCTTGTTTGCTTGGTGAAGGATATTTTTCTTTTCTTCCATAAGTTCATAATTTTTCTTTATCAGAATTTATATATATTGGAAGAACGTAAAGGGAAAAGGGCAGGACAATGAATTTTTTGTTATTTAAATATTGTTTTTAAGGTTAAAAAAACATACTTTAAAAGCAATTATGGTCTCAAATATTTAAAAATCGTTTTCTAGGGGATATTATCGAAATCATGTCTATATTCTAGCATATAAATTGAGTGAATTATTAATATAGAGATGATCAATTCAGCTATAGCATTTGGTCAAATTAGTAGGTGGCCAAAATGAGCTGTTAAATCACCTCACTATCAGGAGTTGAAGGTTTTAATTCAATTTGTTATGTAAATTTGTAAATTCATCCTATATTACCAAATTTACTTAAATACTTCTCACCTATTATCTCAGTGGTAGGCAGAATAGTGGCTTCCTAAAGGAGTCCTCCCATTGGATGTCCTAATCCCTCAAACCTGTGAATACCTTACCTTACAAGGCAAAGGAGAACTAAAGTTGCAGATAGAATCAAGGTTGCTAATCGGCTCACCTTAAATTAAGGAGATTATCCTGGACTGTCTGGGTGGGCCCAATGTAATCACAAGGGTTCTTAAAAGTGAAAGAGGGAGGCAGAAGAGGGGAGTCAGAGACAGAGATGTGATGACAGAAGCAGCGTCAGAGAGACGCTTTCTGGCTGGCTTCAAAGTTGAAGAAAGAGGGCCGTGATCCAAGGAATATGGGCAGCTTTAGAATCTGGAAAAGGCAGAAATGAATTCTCCCCTCGACTCTCCAGAAAGGAATGCCACCTCGCTGGCACCTTGATTTTAGCCTAGTGAGACTTGTTTTGGACTTGTGACCTGCAGAACTCTAAGATAATAAATTTATGTTGTTTTAAGCCACTAAATCTGCGATAATCTGTTATAGCTGTAATGGATAATGATTACAGTCTTTACTCTCCAAAACTAAAGAGAAAAGTAGTTTTGCTCTTTAGTAAAGTATTTTAAATTAAAATTGTAATTAAGGAGTGTAACTTTATACTGGCTCAATTGAGATTATTGAGAACTAGTCAAGCCAACTCCCCCGTGCTTAACCTCCCCATGTTTCTATCAGGTGTATTCTGTCTTAAAACATGGAACAGTCTCAGAGTGCAAATAAATTTCAAAAGTAAGTCGTGATTATGAGAGCCCTTCGTTTCCTTTTTCAGTAGACCAACTATCAATGCTGACATTTGAAAAGACATAGAATTATATAAATCATCTGCAACCTAACAAAAATATTGACTTTTAAAAATATAAAAACGTTATTAAAAGAGCAGTTTTCTACCAACAAGAAAATAGTTGGAATAACTTCATGGCACTCATATTAAACATTATTCTTTAGCACTAAGATAAGAAACTTGAAGGCTGAGAAAGAACTAGCATTTATCTATTGCAGATGGTACCTTACTTATTGAAAGGTGCTGCAAATAGTTTTGAACCATTTCCCTTCCACCAACTGAGAATGAAAATAGCAGAGGGGAGAAGAGAAGAGAAGTGTAGATAATATGGCAGGAGTGAAGTTAAATATCAAAAGGAGCTCTTTATTTTCCAGTACTCATTGCAAGTATCTCTGTGGGTCGATTTAGTATTTTTTTTTATAGAATTACCTTTCTAAGAGACAGTTTATATTCTGATATTACCTTCACTGTACCTTACCAGAGTTTGTTATCCTTTACTACTTGGTCATGATATGCTTCAAATATTCTCTTTGGCATTTTTATCTTCCTCTCATGGTCATTCTATCGTGAGACAAGAAAGTAGCCTTAAAACTGCATTAGCTAAACATAAATCTCTGATTTTTACTACTTGGGCACACTCTATAGGATGAGACGTCAACAAACTCATTATATATAGACAGAGAGACAGCAACTGTCAAGGCCGCCCATTTCATATTGTGCTATTACTAGGAACAAGAAGAGCAGCGAGGAACTCTGGAACTTATGCCTCCCTCGCACTTGAACATGGGTACTAAGTCACTTTTCAACCCAATGGTAATCGACACCAGCCTCAAACTCGATGATAACAGCAATGTTCTGTGGTCAGTTCTTGATTTAATAAATATGCCCATATATCATTCCTAGAAAGGTTACCTTTTGGTTTCAAAAAATCAAATCTGAGTAGCTTAAAGACAGAGCTTTACAGAAGGTAGTCTTAAACACAAAACCCCACTAGGGTCTGTAACACAGGCCTTTTTGTTTTGCGAATCTTTTCCGCTCTTTTGAAGCTTATGGGAATTTTGCAAATCACGCTTCATTTAGTATTTCTCTGTAACTCCCTGTAAGTGAAAAGAATGACAAATTTAACGATAGAGACTCATATTTGGGGAGACTGGAAAAACATAAATATCTTAGAGAAATAGTAGTAAGCTCTCTTACAGAGGCATATCTCCCACTGGGTTCTATGTCACAAGCTCCACAGATTTCCACATTTTTCATGTCATAATATCTGATTTTTAAAATAGTACTATCTATTTAGCAATTTTAGACTTATTTAAAAATATTAGCAGGAAACTAGAATTAGAGCCGCGAATTTACTAAGGAACAGGTCAACTGCAGTGTCTAAGCAATAATAAGAGAATCAAAACTCACATTTTCAAATTTCATTAAGAAAATGATTAAAACTCATTGTTACTTACTGAAATGTTTTATGCATCGAAGACTTTGGAAACTGCATGTGAATTAATGGGAACTTTGATTTCTTTCACTAGAATGTAAATTCCCATGAAGGAAGAGATTTTGCTTGATTGGCTCACTGCTGCATCTCCAACACTTAGTATACTCCCTGGCCTGGATTGTACTCCTGCTATACACACACACACACAAAAGGGTGCCTTTCATTTGTATCAACTTGCCTTCCATATGCTCAGCATTTGTCAAGCTTAAGTATGTGGGACAGGAGTGAAAATGTGGATAAGTAGCACTTTTTTTAATGTGTGTGTGTGTGTGCATGCATATGTGTGTACGTATGCATTTGTCTAGATATAGTTCCTTTTATAGACCCATAAGTTCTTAATGTTTTTAGATGAGATATGCATACTTTTCTCTATACTTTTGGTCAGTAGGGGGAGCTGTCGCCTGCCACCGCAGCATTACTGTAGGTACAAAATCATATTTAGTGAATACCTGTACCTCAGTGGTACCTTTTACTAAAATAAAACTATAGATTTTGATTGGAAAATATGTCAATAAGCCAATCAGGCAAATTAACATCTAGGAAGGAATACCATAAGACACGTTGTAATGAATATTATAATTTGTGATCAGGAAGTTGGTCAGAATGATAATAAAATGTGTCAATGGTAAATCATTAGCACTTATGTACCATAGCATTGCTATGATAAAAAATGTTTATCATCTTTCACCTTCTCTTCTTTTCTCAGAAACTCTACTTGCTTGATTATTTGTGTTTGTTTCATTTGGTGTATGTTCTTTGACATCTGCAAAAATTTGAAGAAAAATAGAAAAATTAAAATGTAGGAGGATACAAGCCCATATGACATAAAAACCAACTTTTTAAAATGTCTCACAGTGTTTTCAAGATTCATCTCAAAAATTTTAATCATCTACTATGCAGAGAGACTCCATATTAAACACATCAGATATCTTATTTCATTCTCAAAAGTTATTTTCACCATTGTTCTTATTCATCAAACTTTACAGGTAAGGGATTACTACTTAGAAAAGGTAGGATACTTCTTAAGGCTCACACTACTAATAAGTGGTTAATTTGACATTTGAACTTTAGTCTTTTGATTGTAATTTCCATATCTTTTTTTCCTAAGGTCCTCTTCTAATCAGCTGTTTACCCAGTCTCTGGTACATTCCAAGTATATGGAATTATTCCATTCAGAGATAAATTTCCTCTTCCTCTCTCATGGTCTGTACTTGAGAATAAAATCTTACTCAATTTCACCTTGTGCTAAAGGTGCTGATGTCACTCGAAGAATCTGTTATTTTTATGATAAGAAGTCTAAGGAGGAGCCTGCTGTTCTGCTCTGCTCGAGCCTATAGCAGAATGTTGTGGAAACCTGATGTGGTCAGCGGGTCACCTGACTAGAGTATTGGGAAACTGACAGAGACTAAGAAGTCGATTTATCAAGAAGCTGACTAGGGAACAATAAACAAAATCTACCCATGTATCTCCACTGTGGTTATGTTAATGATATGCTTTCTGGATTTACTATAATGTTTAACACAATCAAAGCACCTTATAATTGCATTTTGGGGTATAAGGAAAGATGTGTTATAGTCAAACCTTTTATTAATCAAGATTACCAGCATTATATGTTATTTAGAAGCTAAGTTGGGTCTTACTTATCAATATCGTTATTAAAATTGAAGGTGGGTTATTTAATAGTTGAATTCTTAGCATTGAACATAAAATACATTTTAGTTATAAACATGAAACAGAAGCATAAGCTGTTTAAATGGAGTCATTATTTGTAGTTTTTTGTGTGTATATTTATGGTTTGCCAAAGACTTGTTATTTCCTTACAACTTATCTTAAAGATACTACTGTATATATTGGCAACTCTTGCATTTTGATTTTGTTTATTATAGTTAGATCTTGTCCAAATTTTAACATATAATCCCCAAGTTAATACCATTTTGATTTTGTTCAACAACTATAATTCTTGCTTAACCTAACCCATATCATGTCCAATATTCTGAATTACTGGTTCCTTATGGATAGTTAAATAGTATTATATTAACTTTATTATTTGTTTATTTAAAACTGCCAAAATACTTAACTTCTAACCATCACCACACTGAACTTTCAGATGATTGAATTGGTAGCCTCTCTCTTAACCTGGGGTTTAATACAGAGTGGGTAGGTAATTGGAAGAATGAAGATCTAATCTAACAAATTATGATCTCAGGTGAGGTTTGAATTTAGATTAGATAATTCCTAAAATCCCACAGAGGCAGTGTAGCACACTGTTTATAGAGCACAAAGCTGAGAGCTAGCTAACTTGAGGTCAAATCCCGGCTCCAATACTTAGCTGTATAACTTTGGGCAGGTTGCTTAAAGCTTCCGTTTTCTCCCTTATGAAATAGGTATAAAAACAGCACCTACTTCATAAGGTTGACAAGTTTAAATGAATTAATATGAGTAAGGCACCTAGAACTTGGCCCAGCACAAAATAAGAGCTATATTTGTATCTGCTGTTATTATCTAATTTGACCCTATTTAAACTGTAAAATTCTGAGCAGCTAAGATAGCCATCTGACATTTATTCTTTGAGCCTTTATGATATGCCAGGTGCTACACAAGATTTGAGCGCTATATCCATGAACAAAAAATAGACAAGGATTTCTGCCTTAAATTTTTACTCATATTAATATGCTATAATCGTAGCCTCCCCAATATTCCAATTTATGAAAAATGTTATTTGCTAATTCAATGTTTTTGCTTTTTAGTCTCAGTTACTGATGTGTCTAGTTGCAGAAATTGTTTACATGTCTAAACCTAATGTTCTTTACCTCACATCATACATTTTTAAATCAAGTATAGAGCCTAACACATACCAAATGTTTAGTTAATACCATATTTCCTGCTAAAAGAATTGATTATCTCTCATGACCTACATTAAATATTTACATCGATTATAAAATACATTCCAATTAAAAAAAATAAAATGTAAAAAGAAAAGGCACCTTAATACTGAGAAAACATAGGATTACTATTTTTATTATTAAAGATTATATCATCAACTTGGCTTAAATATAATGTCTCACAATGTAATATAAAAGAAATGATTTGCTGTAATCTACAATCAATTATTCAACATAATAATTAACAAAATATAAATCTCAATATTTTGGGACAAGTCTTTTAATATGTAATGAATGAAAACATTTAAATTAATTTGGAAATTTAAATTAAATTTAAACTAAATTGGAAAAAATATTTGGTTGCATGTATATATATATTTCAATAGGATTTTTAGACAGTTTATTCAAAGCGTTTATTTTTCCAAATGAATCCAAATGTCTATAATCTGTAACTATGGGCTACAAGGTTAGTATAATATAAAGAACACTTTTTTTTTTTTGATGTTTAATTAGCTCAATTGACTGGGCTATTAATATTTTTCTCTTTTTTTCTTTACAAACCAAATGTTACATATACCCCTTCTAGAAAATTCTAGAAGGTGATACAGTGGTGTTCTTAAATATTGAAATTGCAAATGCCTCTGGATATCACTGTTTCGATATTCCACAATCTACTATATAAGCACATACAGTGACGGGATAAGACAACCTAACTCATGAGACTATTATAACTTTTATTTTCATAATAAAATTCCTCTCATCAATCACCAAGATGTATATTTATCATTTTATTTGTGTGCAACACCAAGCTACTTAGCCATACTGCCTAGCAACAAGGCAGAACAGACTATGCTGACTTGGTTCACAGTTATCCTGGACAAAATATGTTACATTACATCTGGATCTAAGACTTTATCCTGTAAATGTGATTATTAATTTTGTTAATATCTCACTGCAAGTAGCTCAGTTAATGGAGATCTAATTGAGATGGAAAAGTAATAAATCATTAAAGAATATGAGTAAGAAGTCATGATGGAAAATATTCCAACCCCAGTCATTATTCCATGATTTTCATAGGCATTCTTGCTTATCAATTCTGAAACTAAAAAATAAATAAATAAAATAAAATAAAAATAAAAATCTAGACAGGTGACACTATTTTAGAACATATCCAAAATTTTTAGAGGGATGAAAATTACCTTAACTTTTAGAGGAGGGTTAACCAGATTGGAAAGACAGGTGTCATTTTTCATCTAGTATTGAACTGGTATTTTGATAATATTTAAGGTGTTGTAAGTCTGTACCGAATCCCTCAAAAGAACACTTCAATGTATCTTTGATACCAAGTCTGCTTTTACATATTTACTAAATATTTGTAAGGTCAAACTCTTGTCGATAGCATTTGCATGGGTTTATTTGATTATTTTTATAATATTGCATAGATAGATAGATGTCAGGTAATTCAACAAATGAATGTTAAAGAATTGATTATATTTCTAAATTAGCTGTATACATTTATGTGCTAGAAACTAGGAATGGAATGCAAATGATTGCTCCTTTTGGGGCACATTCTCCTCATTTGAAAACTGATGAATGCTATCCCTGCTACCTAGGGTTGGTGTGAGGATTAAATGGGCTCAAGTAAAATGAAAATATATATAAGGAAATTTTTGGTGGTGATAGACATGTTTATGGCATAGACTGTGGTGATTTTTTTTCCAGAGATGTATACTTAATCACCAAACTTATCGAGTGGTACTCATTAAATATGTACAGATTTTTGTGTCAATTATATCTCAAAAAAGTGATTTTTAAAAGAAATAAAATTTTTTTACTGCATATTTATTAAGCCATTACATAAAAATTATTTTTTATCATCCTCATTCTTATTAATAATAGATAAAAGAATATCTACATTTTTTATAAGACAGATTATATTTTACTAGCTTAATATATTAGTAGAATACCTGTATATGATTTATACCTCTCCTTACTCCTTTAAACTATTTCAATTCTTGACAACTTTGGTTTTAACAATACCAAACCAAAAACCATTTTTTGAATACCTTTTGTAATGATAAGAAAATTAAAACATTCTTTATTGTGCTAGAATTAGTAGGAAGACTAGGCTAAGAATGTGCTATGTATCTTGGTTTTGGTGTGTTTTATCAAACTTGTTCTACAGGTTAATACAAATATTTGCATATTATGCAATAAGATACTTTTTTTTTTTTACAGCTGTATTCTTTTCTTCCATCCAATGAGCCACCTGAAAAAACTTAGCTTTCTGTTGATGTCAAGTATATCCATCCAGGACACTCTCAGCTCTTCAGCTTCAAAAGAGACAAGTAAATTCAGGTGAAAAACATTCATGGGAATATATCTAGACATGATCAAGGTTTAACCTCAAACCAATGGGGTTAGACTCTAAATGACAGATGTGGTAATAAATCCCACACAGCAAAAAAGAAAAATTGCTCCTCTAATGAATACTTCCTCATTATGGCCCAGGATTTTAATGTCTCATATGAAAGATGCTCATATCCACTGAACAGAGGCAGGTTAGAACTCTGCCACAATAACACATAGAAAAAAAGTGCTATTGCATGAAATGAAGAATGGCAGCAATAATCTATTGCATTATTTCAAATGTGCCTTAAGGCACATTTAGTTAGCAGGTAGCATAGGTTGTGTTGACTTTACACTGTTTTATTGGAAACCTCTCAAGTTTTCAGATATTCGTCATCCAGGTGGAAATATAAAGGCTTGAGTCATGACCCAAACTAAGCTCAGTCTGTGCCTACTTAATTTACATTGTTTGATTTTATTAGGGATGTTAAGATTATAAAACACACAAGCTACTTCTTATTGGCAATAAAATCCTTGATGACACAGCTTTCCTTTTTTTTACTATCCAAGAGGCAGTTCACTTTGAGAATAAAGAGCCTTATTTTTTAGTGGTACAAAGATATGCCGAATTGCTTATGTAGATAATGTTTCATGAAAACATTTTTATTTGCGGAAGACAGTGGATGGAAGGAACAAGTTATGCCTCAGGTTCCAGGTATATCCTTATTTCCTGACTCAACCTGGTATTAACCAGGCTAATTAGTAATATCTGAATAGTGAGGCTACTCACAGGAAAATCATAAAAAGTCAAAAATATTGCTCTCTGTGGGACACCCCTAAAGGTCAAACTTGACATAAGTAATACTGGACTATACAAAAGACTTTCTGTTGTCTTCTCAAGCCTCCTTTTCAGGGCCTCTCCACTTTCTATGTCATCCTCTCCCTTTGTCATGAGCTATAAGAACTCAACTAGTTTTTCTCTCATCTTAAGGACCTGCTGCTGACAAGTCTCTTAATCATGAGAGAAAGGTCAAGAAAGTAAAAGAGATACTAGGCATGACACCATTGAGCTTCTGAACAAATGACAACAGAGGCTTATTTTGAGATTTCTTGTTATATTAAAAAAGCATACCTCTCTTGTTAAGCTCCTATTAGACATATTTTCTGTTATTCCCAAGTGAAAGCATTCCCCACGTAAATATATATCTTGATCCCAGCCTGTTATTTTGAGAATTTTCATTAAGTGATTGACTATGTTGATCTATATATTTTTTATTTTTCCATTGGTTTAGTATAGCAAAATGATGTCTGGTCGACTGTATTTTTCTAGAAAATCAAAATATATTGTTAAAAGTCAGAGCAACCTAAAAAGGTGGTCACTCTTTGACCCATTTTAGCCTTTCATTACTTATAGAAAAATAATCTCATATTGGAAAGAGAGAAATTCTTTAATTTTTAATGCATCCTCTCTGAAAGAAAACTTCCATTGATAACACACAACCCGACATCAAAAATCCTCTTCACCTATCCTTCAATTGCCCCAAAGATTCACTCATAGCAGTATAGCAACTTAGTCCCAATCTTCTCCCTCAGTTTCTAAAATTTTCTTAAATCTCTTCACTGAACCCAGTCCAATCTCTTGCCTCTCCTGTTCCTGCCTTCAAACATTTTTTCTATAAATAACTCCTGCCCCTGAGCAGTGAAAATCAGTCAGATTGATTTTAGCTCACTGTTCTTACTGTTTCTTTCTTCAGTCATTATTCCAGGTTGCACAACCAAGCCTCAAATTATGGAGACAAAGAAAAAAATAATCTTCTGTATGTGAGAGATATAGAAAGTTCTGAATATTCATCTGTCTTTTTGTTTCCTGTACCATAACAAAGAGTGACATTTTAAAAATACTAATGTATTTCAAAGTAATTATTAAAGGAATACAAGCAAAGGGAGAAATATTTTATTATTATCAATCACTTCGTAAATGACTAATTTACCATATTCTCCTATAAGAGACATCTTTAAGACTTCTCTCTTTTGTTGCTTTGGATGTTAAAATCTCCTAGATTTGTAATAGTCCTATAAATTTTGTTTCCTGTTATTGGCTTTAAAGAAAAGTACTTGACAGTTTAGCAATTCTCTCTGTTAATCTCTGCTTAGCTCCAGCTAACTGCCCATTGTCTCTGATTCATTGCATGAGAGGGAAAAAGTGGCTTAGTCATAAAGCTGACTTCATATATCTTAACTGAAACCAAAAGATTCAAAACTCAACGCAAAATTATAAATAAACTCTCATGGTTTCTCCGACTGCACATTTTCCAGTCATGAGATTTGACCCTCCCAGAGGCTAGGATGAGGGCATTAAGTAATTTCAAACTATGTAAAACTTAGATTTAAACTAAAATCTCAGGGTTATAAAAAATAGTTTACGGCATTACTTCTGCTAGGAAAATCTGGCATAAATAATTTTTAATTTTAAAGAGGGTCAGGCCCTTTATTTGAAAACAGATCTGAAGCCAACACATTAAAAAATATTATATAAAGAATAAGATTATAAATCAACAATTCTATAATCTACATTATGCCTAATTAAAAAATATACTTGAAATTATTTTTGACATGTCAGAATAGACAACTGGGAAGACTCATTCTAATAAAAGGATTAAGTGAATGAAAATTTATTATTCTTTACTGTGAGAAAATGATCACTAAGGTCTGTTATGAAAACATCTGTCAGCCACCAGTTAAAAACAACTTTAGCTGAATTTTTATAGATTCTGAAGGAAAAATGAAAAAAAAAAAATTAACAGTAAGATAAAATCTGGGGAAGAATTAGCTGTTAGATTTAAGATGTCTCACTTCTTGTAAACTAATACACACATTTCTAGCCACATAGCCTTATTTCTGTTCCAGTAATGCTATAAGTTTGAGTTGTAATACTCATCTTTCAATAATAAGATTGTAGGAAACTGAGCTCCCTAGAACCTCTTCTATCTGAGGCATTCATCTTCACTGAGGCATCAGTAAAAATAGCTTGAGTTATGATGTGGAAACAAACTCCAAATCTCAAGGCTCAGCACACTCTACTGCTCTCTTCCAAACAATGACTTGGGGAATCAGGCTTTTCTTTTCTATTCTTTTCTAGTTTCTAATCTTATAGCTCTCCCATTTGGAACTGCAGTCACATAGCAGGGGGAGAAAAAACTTAAAGAATCACATTGGCTCTTGAAAGCCTCACTTCAGAGGTGACACATCATTGTTGGCCAGAAGTAGCCTTATCGTCCCAAACTAATTACATGGAAATGGAAATGTAAGGAAGCACATGGACTTTTTGATAAGTTCCATAGTCTGTGCTTCAGTACACATGCCTTTTTTGAGCCTCAGCAGTGAAAAGTCCGGGCAGAAACTCCAGCTCTCCCCTCAAGACACAGCCATATTGAAAACCAAGAATTTCTAGTGGTGGAGCTACCAGATAGATATAGCCTGAATATTGGTGGTAACATTGCAAAGGGTGCTGCTCTAAAGAGCTACTGAATTACAGCAAACTTTGGGCAAATAAGATGTAAACTTTACATATTAAGCTGGTGAAATTGTAGGGATCTTTTATTACTACAATATAGCCTTTCCTATCCTGAATAATACAATCGAATTGAAAAATGTCTTCTGTCTTGCTTTGCTTATCCAGATCACCAATTTTGCTACAAATTCTACCATTTCTATCATCAAATCATCCCATAGTTTTGTCAGAAACTATTGCTATAACATGGCTCTATATCAATTCTCAGCTTTGTCCTGGCACTTCTCAGTTCAATGTTCTCTGATGTTTTGACATATATGGGAATGTGGCCTCCTGTTTGCTGAAGAGAAGCAGGAAAATATTTTAAACTATTGACCTACAAGAAGCTCTAAATAAATAGCAGTATAATTAGATCTCATCAAAACTGTTCACGCCAGATAAATATGACAACCTGGGAAAGTTTATACCTAATTAATTTAGGTTAATTTGCTAGAATTATTGCTATCATTGAGTTGGAAGCTCATGAGTGAGAATTTTTAGGAAGGAAAAAGAACATGTTTGAATCAATGGTTTTAAAGGTGTGTTAAAACATTAGACACTTTTTTTTTTAATAAGGAGCATTAAACACTAGGATTCATGTGCGTTTTAGATTAGTTTCATCACACTAAGCAATTAATCATAGCTTACACTGTGCATATTCTTTATTGCTTTTAATATCTTTAGTCACACAGGGTGGATAAGTTTGCATTTCATCCGGAACAATTCCGGGTAAGGGTGCATAAAGGACAATTACTACCTGTGTCATGGCTGTGATGACAATCCTTTTCAGGTAATCTTTACTCCTTGAGAGAGTCATTGGATTTCTTGGAGTTGCCAAGATTCTACAAGCAGATTAATTTTTTGATTATGTGTAAAGAAAACCAAATGCTTCAGTTTGGAATTTCTTCAGCCAGTTCGATTGTTACTTTATTTCGAATATTTGCATTGAATTTAATAAATAGCTATTGAGATCCTAATAAGTTCAAATCATTATATTAGGCCCTTTGGGGTTTGGGGTGGGTAAGGTAATAACTTAGGTCTTTCCCTTAATGTACTCACATTATTCTTTTTTAATATATACATTTTTTATCTTTTTATTTTTTTGTTCTTATCTGTTTCATTTTGTTTTGTTTTCATTTTTATCACATTTTTTAAAACTAGATTTTAACACAGAATTACAAGATCACATTCGAGATAATCATGCTAAGCAAAATAAGGTCCATCCATGTTGTCACAAATGGCAGTATTTCATCTCTTCTTATGGCTGAGTAATATTCCATTGTATTCTTTAGAGCCATTAAATAAAATAAGTAGACATTGTATCATAAGGAAAGGAAATTTTAAAGTAACATAATCCTTATTCAGCTGAATACATAGGTTGTACAAACTATGTAGTCACCGGATAAAATAAAGTAAAACAATATTTCCTTCTCGCATTTTCAGGAGGAGTGAGCCAGGTTACGTAATCTTTCCCCTCTGGCTGCAGGTCAGGGTGGAGGTGCCCTGTCTTTCTCACTCTAGAGACTGCTTTCGCTTTGGAGCAGCACCTTAATTTGATAACTGACTCAGGGTGGCCTGAGAATAAAGGATTAGGCAGCCTAAATATATCCTGGTTAATTCCTTATTTGAATTATTCCTATTGGTTTTCTGAGGATAAATGAGTAGGAAAATAATTTTCTGGAACCTACTCAAGCAAATAACGTGAGACCAAAGATCCTGCTAACATGAGTGGGTTTTCTCACATGTCCCTACGTTAAACTAAAATGTAATGCCAGATTTTCACCTTAATGTGGCTGAACCCAGAGATAGTCTTCAGGAATTGGAACCTATTTGTAGTTGAAATCTGATTCAGGTGCATGTGAGACACATTAGGTGACTTTACTCTTTCATGGTCATTACTTCCTACCAATCAGGTGAAAGAACTATTGCCATCATGATTTAGGAATAAAAAGAAAGTATTACTTAATTTTTTTTTAAATTAAGTTTATTGGGGTAACATTGGTTAATACAATTATATAATTTTCAGGTGTACATTATAATTCAACATCTATATATTCTATTGTGTGATTACCATATAAAGTCCACTTTCCTCAGCTACCATATATTTGATCCCCTTTACCCACTTCACTCTCCTCCTATACCCCCCATATTTGACCCCTTTACCCTATCTACCTCTCCCCACCTCCCCCACCCCCTACCCTTTGGTAACCACTAGTCTATTGTCCATGTCCATGAGTCTCTGTTTGTTTGTCCTGTTCATTTGTTGCTTTTAGGTTTATATCCCACATATAAGTGATATCATGTGATTTGCTACTTTTTCAGTCTGGCTTATTTTGCTTAGCATGATTATCTCGAGGTCCATCCATGTTGTCACAAATGGCAGTATTTCATCTCTTCTTATGGCTGAGTAATATTCCATTGTATATATATGCCACAGCTTCTTTAGTCAATCTTCTATCATAGGACACTTCGGTTGCTTCCATGTTCAGGCCACTGTGAATAATGCTGCTATGAACATTGGTGTGCAAATATCTTTTTGGATATGAGTTTTTAAGTCTTTGAGGTAAATACCCAATAGTAAGATTATTGGATCATATGGTAGATCAATTCTTAGTTTTTTGAGGAACCTCCACACTGTTTTCCATAGTGGCTGTACCAACTTGCAGTCCCACCAGCAGTGTATGAGGGTCTCTTTTTCTCCATATCTTCTCCAACATTTGTTATTACTAGTCCTGTTGATTATAGCTATTCTAACAGGTATGAGATAGTATCTCATTGTGGTTTTGATTTGCATTTCCCTAATAGCTAGTGATGAGCATCCTTTCATATATTTGTAGGTCATTTGTATGTCCTCCAGGGAGAAGTGTCTGTTCAGGTTTTCTGTGCCCATTTTCTGATTGGATCATTTGTTTTTTGTTGTTATCGAGTTGTATAAGTTCTTTGTATTTTTTGGATGTTAGGCCCTTATCAGAGACATTGCTTGCAAGTATATTTCCCACTGAGATGGTTGTCTCTTTACTTTGTTGACAGTTTCTTTTGCTGTGCAGAAGATTTTTAGTTTGATGTAGTCTCATTCATTTATTTTTGTTTTTACTTCCCTTCCCTTTGAGGTCAAATTCATAAAAACCTCTTTAAGTCCAAGGTCTTTGAGTTTAGTTCCTATGTTTTCTTCTATGTGTTTTATTGTTTCAGGTCTTATATTCAGGTCCTTAATCCATTTCATTTATTGAAGAGGCTTTCCTTTCTACACTATATGTTTTTGGCTTTTTCATTGAAAATTATTTGCCCATATAAATATGGGTTTACTTCTGGACTCTCGATTCTGTTCCACTGGTCAGTGTGTCTGTTTTGCTGCCAATACCATGCTGTTTTGATTACTGTTGCTTTGTAGTATAATTTGAAGTCGAGCAGAATGATGCCTCCAGCCTCACTGTTTTTTCTCAGGATGGCTTTGACAATTTGGGGTCTTTCGTGCTTCCATACAAATCTGATGATTTTTTTTTGTTCTATTTCTTTAAAAAATGCTGATAGGATTTTGATGGGGATTGCATTAAATTTGTATAATGCTTTAGGTAATGAGGTCATTTTTACTATATTGATTCTTCCAATCCAAGAACACAGAATATCTTTCCATTTCTTTGTAACTTCTTCAATTTATTTTAATAGGGTCTTATAGTTTTCATTATATTGGTTCTTCACATGTTTTGTTAAATTTATTCCTAGGTATTTTATTCTTTTTGTTGCAATTAAAAGGGAATTATTTTTTCCACTTCTTTTTCTGATGCTTCATTATTAGCATAGCATTATTAGCATGGATTTTTGAATGTTGATTTTGTATCCAGAGACTTTACTGTATTTGCTTATTGTTTCTAGTAGTGTTCTTGTGGAGTCTTTAGCGTTTTCTATATAGAGAATGATGTCATCTGCAAATAGTGACAGTTTGAGTTCTTCATTTCCTGTTCAGATGCATTTTATATCTTTCTCTTGCCTGATGGCTCTTGCTAGGACCTCCGATGTTATATTGAATAACAGTGGCTATAGTGGACAACCTTGCCTTGTTCCTGATCCTAGAGGGAAGATTTTTAGTTTTTCACCATTAAGTATAATGTTGGCTGAAAGTTTGTCATAGATGGCCTTTATTATGTTAAGGCGCTTTCCTTCTATACCAATTTTGTGAAGTGTTTTGATCATAAATGGGTGCTGTATCTTGTTGAAGGCTTTTTCTGCATCTGTTGATATGATCATAT
>NW_011888967.1:532001-667529 GCF_000151845.1 Pteropus vampyrus | reverse complement strand
TGATCATATGATTCTTATTTTTTAATTTGTTTATGTGGTGTATCACATCAATCGATTTGCGTATGTTGAATCATCCCTGTGCCTCTGAGATGAAGCCCACTTGATCATTGTGTATAATCTTTTTAATATGTTGCTGTATTCAGTTCGCTAGTATCTTATTTAGGATTTTTGCATCTGTATTCATGAGAGATATTGGTCTGTAGTTTTCTTTTTTTGTGATATTTTTATCAAGTTTTGGTATCAGGGTAATACTGGCCTCATAAAATAGGTTGGGAAGTATTGCCTCCTCTTTGATTTTTTGGAAGAGTTTGAGGAGAATAGGTATTAAATCTTCTTTGAATGTTTGATAGAATTCACTGGTGAAGCCATCTGGTCCTGGACTTTTACTTTTTGGCAAGTTTTTGATGATTGTTCCAATTTCCATACCGCTGATTGGTCTATTTATATTTTCCAGATCGTCTTGATTCAGTCTAGGAAGGTTGTATTTTTTAAAGTACTGGTCCGTTTCTTCTAGGTTATTAAATTTGGTGTTATATACTTTTTCATAGTATTCTTGCATGATCCTTTGTATTTCTGCGATGTCAGTAGTAATTTCCTCTCTTTCACTCCTGATTTTGTTTATTTGTGTCCTTTCTCTTTTTTCTTTAGTGAGTCTAGCCAGGGGTTTGTCATTTTTATTAATCTTCTCAAAGAACCAGCTCTTTGTTGCATTTATTTTTTCTATTGCTTTTTGTTTGTTTGTTTGTTTTGTTTTCAATTTCATTATTTCTGCTCTAATTTTGATGATTTCTTTCCTTATGCTGACTTTAGACCTCATTTGTTCTTCCTTTTCCAGTTTTTTAAGATTAAGCATTAGGTTGTTTATTTGGGCTCATTCTTGTTTTTTGTGATAGGCCTGTAATGATATGATCCTCTTATGGTCGCTTTTGCTGTGTCTCAAAAGTTTTGATATGTTATACTATCATTATCATTTGTTTCTATGTATCTCTTGATCTCTCTTTTATTTCTTCCATGACCCAGTTATTCTTCAGTAGCATGTCATTTAATCTCCATATATTTGTGGTTCTTCCTGATTTCTTTTTTGCAGTTGATCTCTAGTTTCAAAGCATTATGATCAGAGAATATGGTTGGTATGATTTCAATCCTCTTATATTTGTTGAGGCTATTTCTGTGTCCCAGTATGTGGTCGATTCTTGAGAATGTTCCATGTACACTAGAGAAGAATGTGTAAGCAGCTGTTTTAGGATGGAAGGCTCTGCGAATGTCAATTATGTCCAGTTGGTCTAATGTGTCGCTTAAGGATGTTATTTCCTTATTGATTTTCTGTTTGGATGATCTGTCTATGTCTGACAGTGGGGTATTTAGGTCCCCTACTATTACAGTGTTTTGGTCTGTTTCTCCTTTTAGTTCTGTTAGTAATTGCTGTATATATTTTGGGGCTCCCTGATTGGGAGCATGGATATTAATAAGTGTTATGTCTTATTGGTGCATGATTCCCTTTATCATTATGAAGTGTCCCTCATGTGTGGTTACCATTACAAATATGAAAAAGATAGTTATATATATATACAGTCGTCCATTTTCTTTTGTGTGCCTTATCTCCTTTCTCCTTTGCTAATTTGGATCTTTGAATCCTCTTCTTTTCAGTCATTGTTATCTCATTTGTTTCTATGCATGCTGAACATTCATTACTATCTTGCTATAGTAATTCTCTTCTTATTTAAGCTTATAATGCCCTATTCTTAGTAAGGGTTGAACTCCTCTGCTTCTATTTGCCTGATAGGCACTTTACTCCTAATTATGTATTTTTTGTTGTTGTTATTTTGTTTTAGGTGAGCTGACCCCTTTCAGAATTTCCTGTAGTGCAGGCCTCGTAGTGAAGAATTCCCTCAATTGTCGTATGTTTGAAAAGGTCTTATTTTCTCCTTCATATCTAAAGGAGAGCTTAGCTGGATACATTATTCTAAGCTGGTAGTTCCTTTCACTTAATAGCTTAAATATTTGATTCCATTCCTTTCTGGCTTGTAAGATCTGCACTGAGAAGTCCGATGATAATCTAATGGGTTTTCCTTTATACGTTACCGTTTTCTTCACCATGGCTACCCTGAGAATTCTATCTTTGTCATTGATTTTTGATAACTTTAATACAATGTGTTTTGGTGAAGGCCTTTTTAGGTTGAGATAATTGGGTGTTCTGTTGACTTGAATTCCAAGTTCCAGCTCATTCTTTAGATTTGGGAAATTCTTGTCCACTATTTATCTGAAAATACTTTCTAGTCCCTGCTCCTTTTCCTTGCCTTAGATAATGCCTATTATCCTTATGTTTCCTCTCCTGATGGTATCAGGTAGTTCTTGTATTTCTCTTTCATTATTTTTCATTCTTCAATTTCTCTCTTCTTCCTTCTGATTTACTTCTAGATTTCTGTCTTTAATATCACTGATCCTTTCCTCCTTTTGGTTGACTCTATTTCCCAAGCTTATTATTTCATTTTTCAACTCTTGCAGTGTGTTCTTTATCTCCAGAAGTTCTATTTGGTTCTTTTTGAGGATTTCAATCTCCTTGCTCTGCTCATCTAGCTGTTTTTGCAATTTCTGAAATTGTTGATATGACTCGTTTTGGAACTCACTGAGCTTTTTCAAAAGTACCATCCTGATTTCTCTGTCACTTAAGTTGCATATTTCTATGTCTGTAAGCTCATTTTCTGGAGATTTTTCTCTTTCTTTCTGAGATGCCTTGTCACCTTGGTTGTTCAAGGTGTTTAATGGACTAGTTCTCTGCCTGGGCATTAATAGAAGTGTATTCTGTTGTTTTTCCAGAAAGAAGATTTATTATATAAAAGTCTCTCTTTAGCCTGCTGCAAATAAGGTGCTTTTCTTTTGGTTTCAAGTAGGTGGCATCTAAGCCTCTTTGATCACTGCTTTATATAGAGCGTAACGTCTTTTATTTTCTTGTAGATTTTAATCACACTTGCTATTCTCAGTTTCAGTCCCTGTCAGTGTTAGCAACAGTTTTGGTAACACTTGTTCGGATTACCCTGGGGCTCCATGGTGATCGATCTTGGAGGGCATGGGGGAAGGGGCTCTTTGGGTTGGGGGTTGGGAACTACAACTCAGCCTCAATTTTGCAATCAGGGCCGGTAAAAATCAACTGCTATTTCTCTGCTGTCCAGTCTCGCTTCTCTGCTTTCTGCCCTGATGACTGAGCCCTGCTGCTGGCTGCGTAGAAAAGTCTCAGCACTTCCAGGCAGGACTGATCAGGGAAGTCACCACACTTTCACCCCTCCCCCTCCTTCTGCAAGGAGCTCAGGCAGCTGTGAGAGGCAGTTTCTTTATTTGTCCCAGTCCACCGCCTGACACCCGGGGTTCTGACCTGTGGTAGCTCTTATGTGCAGATCCCACACTCAGACATGCTGGTGTGCAGTTTGGGTGTTTTTTGTTCAGTTTTAGATGTTCAGCTTATTGTTGTTTCAAGGGGAGAGATCTGAGGACATCTCTCACTCTGCATGTTTTTTCAGAATCCGGGATTAATTAATTCTTTTCCTGATGGTCTCAGGTCAGTGAAATCTGAGAGATCTGGGAATCAGGAATAAAATCTAGTAATTACAAAAATTCCTGAAGACATACTGAATATCTTCATATATAGAATAAGCAAAACCACAAATGGGATGGAGAAATGTGATATCTAACACAAGGTGACTTGTGGGTCCTATTCATTCCTTTTCTTTGATGCTGTGCAACTACCAGTATTTCTCTGGTTGAATATGAGTTATTTCCCTTTTGAGCCTGCTTTAGTGACTCTCTTGTCCCAATTTAATGTAATTGTTTCTTTGTCTTTTCTGGATTTTCCCAGGATACCATGTGACTGTTCATGCCTTGTTAGATTCATCAGTGCCTTCTGAATTTGCATGAATGAAGCAACATGAATTCCTGGAACTCCGTCTTCTATTTCCTGGCCTTGCTATTCCAAGCTTCATATCAACTCTTGTCTGCCTATATACTCCCTCAAATTATCTTCAGATTCAGCTACAACCTCTAATTCTGCCATCTTGAAGTTTTTCTGAACTTGCTAGTAGTCTGCTTCATGCTTAATAAATTATGGCACATTCCACTGAGAAATTAGATTGATGACAAATTCTAAAACAGGATCATTTATTTATAAATTCAATATAGGCAAAGCATGTCTTCTGCACCATTCTGCATCCACCTTCAGTGTCATCTTACCCTACCTTGTCTCTTTTGTGTTCTGTAATCCAATGAGCAACTTTATTTAGCAAGTAAATATCTCTTGGAACCTATACTGACCCAAAGCCATTAGGAAGACTAAGAAAATCAACTTTTAGTGACTTTCAACTGGTAGAATATTGGGGGATGGAAGATATTTTGGAGCAGATTTATCTCCCCTATTCTCAAGAAATCATATAAATTAAGTCAGCACCTTTTTGGTTAGGAAACCAGCCTTGGAGTAAAATATTTTTGTACTTGATAATTAACCTTCTTATTTTCTGGTCTGCAGTATTTGAAAAGCTAATTCATTTATTTAGTTCAACAAATTTAGTCAACAAATATTTATTCAGTGTGAATACTTTGGAATAAAAATATGAACTAGGTATGGATTCTTCCCTTGAGGATCTATACTCTGCTGGGCAAGATAAAGTAGGTACACAAGTAATTATTCCAGAAGGTAAAAGGTAAAAAGTGGTAAAGACTATGAGAAAAGTAAGAGGAGAAAGACATTTGGAAGATGAGGAGTATGGATATGGGCCCATCGAGGGTGGGGCAGTGAGGGGGCATTCCAGGTAGAAAGGAAATGTGAGTCATATAAAAAAAATAACAAATGAGTTGTTTTAACCAGAATATAGTGTTCATTACAGAGCCTAAGAGGAACTAAAATTAGAAAGGAAATGAGGAACTAGGCAGTGGCAGGTCTTAAATTCCTGATTAAGGTGTGAACACATTAAAGGTATTTGACAAGAAACTTGAATGGTCCAAAGATCAGGATGTTTAATCTGGTGGTAGTATATAATATGTATGACAAGTGGGAAAAGGTTATATTAGCTATGGGAAAACCTTTTGGGAGACTATTGCAAATATTACAATGCAAAAAGTATTAAGATTCTAAACTGTCTAAGCCCAGTGAGAATAAGGAAAAGGATTAGATAATAATAGTAGCTAACATTGAGCAGTGTGCAAAAAGTTTTGCACAGATTGTCTCTTTTTAACTTTACAACAAGTTTATAAAGTAATATGGAAGAAATGAAGCTTTGTATTGTGTTTAGAGTCAACAAGCAGACAAAAGCCAACTTTAAAACCTGCCTAAGACAAGCAGCTGCTGAGAGAACTGCTTTCTCTCTCATAAGAGGTTTTATACTGGTTGGAAGATCAAAGAAAGGAAAAGGAGAAAATAACTCTGAGTTTATTCTCAAGCTAAATGATTAATAAAACCCCAAATCTATAAACTAACATCATTTCACATAATAGATAGCTATGATTTTAATATCCTTTTTGTAAAAAAAAAAACAAAAACACTTATGATTTCTAAGTTTTAGAGTTAACACAAATGATGGTATCTTTAGAAAAATGATTTGATATGTTGGATAGCCTTTACCCTCTTCACATTAGAATGGCAGAAAAGATAAAGAAAGAGCTTAGAACTTATGATAAAGAACAGGACACGTTCTAATTTTCCCCGGGGACCTGTGCCTCCATACAAGCAGTCAGATAACAAGGTTCTTTGTTCATTAGATTGTCTATAATTCATATCTTTCTTTATATTTGAACATGTCAACAAAGGCAATTTATAGCGCAAAATCTGAGTAAAGTGTATGTTTACTTACATGAGCTTGATTTCTGTCTACATAAGGCTTCTTGCCCAGTCTAATTGTGACTTACAATTCTCTCTAATGAAGACTAATTTTATCTCAAGGAATATATGTCTTTTCTTTCATATGTAGTCACACACACACACATTCCATTCTCATCTGTAACCATACGACCATCCTCATGTTATAAGTTAAAAAAAATCTAAGGTTTAGTAAGTTAAATAACTTACTCAACATTGAACAATAAGAAGATTCGGGATTTTAAGGTTATTATTTATTTATTTGTTTATTTATTTATGTCTTTCATATCAAAAAGATATAACTTCGATGAAGACAAGTATATAGACTTTTGTTCACTACTATATCATCAGTACCTAAAATACTGCCTGGCTAGATCCATACTGGTTGCCTGGATGAGACAGCAGGTTGGTCATCCTCACAGTAACTATGCTCAGCTGGTACTCTCTCCTACTTCTCTGGAGACACTCAGGGGATAAGGAATAAGGGAGACATTCTGTGGGTCAGAGAATATGAGGAGGATGGTAAATACATGAGTAAGAGTAAATTTAAATGAGATAATATTAGACTATATACTGTTTGTGTTTTCACACAGTTTCCACCATCAGTTTATAATTTGTCCAATTATGCAAAAATTATGCACTTTTTCTTCTCTTTCACCATGCACCAATAATCTATAAGCATAAAGTTATTCAGCTTTAAGAATTTTCTTTAATCTACTTTTTCCTGCATATATTCATTGGAGGTTGGCTAAGTTGGGAGGTTAATACTTTTGTCTATATTTTGTTTATAAGCTCTGAATACTAATTTAGTTTTGCTCCTTTGAAAAACAATTGTCTATTTGCATCACAACAGGAGATTCTGCTGTTTTAATGAATATATTTAAAAGTTAATTAACACTGAGTGTGAATAAAACATTTGTGAAACTAATGTCAAAATAATTTTCCATATAGAACAAAATGTAAGATTTATTTAGAAGTTTATTTTAGCTCTGAAAATTGTTGAAGATTATTCTGTCAGAGGTTGAGTTGTTTTTGGAGTATTTTGCATTCTATAACTATAAAAAATGCCTCAATGGATTCATTCCTGCGGATAACCTATCATGTTCTTATATCACTTACAGTCACATGCAAAAATTTTAATTTCCATTATTAAAAATAGTACTAAGTGATTTCACATTCATTGTCATATTTGACAGAATCTAAAATATAAAAGTTTGATTTTATATATGTTTTTACGAAGTACTCCTAATTTTAAAAAAATCAATGTGCTCCTTTTTCTAAAATAAGAACTGCATCTCTATATTTTATTCTTAAAAGTTTGAAAGTCGAATTATCGTTTTTGTGACATTTTTCCTTAAGTGGATAATAAGAAAAATATTTGGTCTACTAACTTGTGAGTTATAGATCCATAGTAAATCTTTTCTTTTGGCAATGAAAATATAGAATTATACCCTAAGTAAAGATAAAAATTGCACAAGCAATAGATTTATAAGAATGACTAAAGTAAGATCAACTTTAACATTGCATTATATACTAGAATGCCAATTCAATGAGACATTATACTAATTAGATTTAGAAACATAAAAGCATATAAAGTCATATTTAACCTAATAGACTATGATGTGAGTCTTATAATTAGTCCCTTAGAGAAGCAAAAAAATTCTTCCATTTATGTAATTGTTTAGTGTATTTTCCCATCTATAGACAACAATTCCTCAAACTTGGCTATGAATTTTATTTTTTAGGCTGTGATATAAATCTCTTGTGTATACAGATATGAAAATAGAATTTAAGATGTACTGAACTAAGCAAACAGTTTTCAAAAGCAAGCAATCAACTAAGGGCTCTTCTCACACTCCCATTAACTATTCTAGATTTTCCCCATCCTTGGTTTATTTTGTACCTGGTCTATGCTGATAGCTTTGTGAATTGATCCATTTCCTCAACCTTAAAGGGTTTGTGCCCTTGGCACCTTGCCCTCATCCTACTGCACTTGCTTCATTTACTCACTTACTGTTATCACCAGAGGTAGAAACCAGGATAGAAACAAATGAATTTTCCAAGATCCAGACATACTTGTTTCTGAGTCCCATAAATAAAAGCAAAGCTTGGTAAATTTTTCAGAGCCCACATTGACAAAATATAAAGCACAGCTTCAGATTCCTTATTATGTCCTTTCTGGAATCCAGAATGTCTGATGGAGCACAGGGTGAAGTTGTGGAGACAAGAAGCACACATTCTAGAAATGGTTCACTGGGATTATGGATTAAGTCCAGAGCAAACACCATGAGTACTCTTCCCACATTTCCTCAGATTCCTCTTCCACTCCATGCACACCTGCCCCCAGCATGCTCTCACTTTTACGGGCCGGCTCCTGTATATTTGTCAGTGGCTATTGTATTAATTTACTAGGCTTGCCAAAACTAAATACCGCAGACTGAACAGCTTAAAAAACAAAAACTTATTTTCTCATAGTCTGGAGGTAGAAGTCCAAAATCAAGTGGTCAGCAGATTTGATTTCTAACTCAGAGCTGTGACTACCTGTCCCCAGAACTCCATGGCCGGGTCGAACAAAAGTTATCCTCAGTTAAACACTGCTTGATAATGCACCCTTGATTGGTCTTCTTTCTTTACCATTCCCATTTCTTCACTCTCCTGCTTTATTTTTCTTGGGACTATATCCTAATAAATCACACACAAATTCCCAAAACATGATTTGTCTTTATTTTGTCTTTGCAAAACTGTTGTGGGTTGAATCGTGTCTTCCAAAAAGGATATGTCGAAATCCTAATATATAAATGTGACTTTATTTGGACATAGGGTCTTTGCAGGTGTATTCAAGTTAAGACAAGGTTTTAACTATACTAAACTGGTCCCTGAGTCCGTTATGACTGATATCCTAGAATAAGAGGAAAATTTAGACAGAGAGACAGAGACACACAAGGAGAATGTCACGTAAAGATGGAGGCGGAAATTAGAATGATGTATCTATAAGCTAAAGAACATCAGAGATTTCCGGTAGGAAGTCTGGAGAGAGGCATGGGATAGATTCTCTCTTGGAGTGCCCAGAAGAATCCAATTCTGCTGACATTTTCATTTTGGGTTTCTAGCCTCCAGAAGTGTGAGACAATACATTTCTGTTATTTTATGACAACCGTGATAATTTGCAACAGCTGCCTTAAGAAACTAATGCAGAAACCCAACTGGAAGTAGGTAATTTCAGAAGTGGATCTAGGATGTAATTCTGGAATTAGATTACTTACTACCTGGATAGCGATAGGGATTCTACTGTTGGAGATTAAAAAAAAAAAAAAAAAAACTATTAGAAACTTCCTGCTCATTATATCATTACAATTACTATAACTTTCACCAGTGTTAAATTAGGATGGGATACAGATGACAGGAGATGCATTGACTTGCACAACGTACAGAGCATTTCAGAGACGTGGAGGGATTCATAATTCTAAGGACTGAGTTGGCTGGTTGTTGCTAAGTGCCATCATTGCTTTGAGGAGGAAAACTGACAAATTTAAATTTGTCATTTATCAACGTGAGGCACTGTGTGAAAGTTAGAAGGCCTCCAGGGAAACATTTAAAGAGATTCTAAAATTTCTATAGCTAGAAGGCAGACTGAATTGCAAGTTGGCTGTTGCATTTTATTATAAAAATAGTAGAACTACAATGAAGGCTGAACTCATCATCTTGGCCAGTCTTTTATGTTAAAAAACAGAACCTTGATATCAAAGGAGTAGGACCACATCAAATGTGAACATATGGGTTGATATGTTCAAGAACATAGGATCCCCAGATTCCTTGACCCCCCGGCCTACAGGTGTGGCCTATTTGGTTTTGCTGGAGAATAGTAGCCTTCTCTTGCCCGAAGACCATGCCAAAACCACAACTGATATGGATACGTTGAAGGATAATATTTTTCCTCTTCAAGATCTGACCCCACATCCTCTCCTGTCTTCTAGTTATATAATTAGGGTCAACTCTCAGCACAGGCCAAGTAGGAGAATACTTCCCTGATAGATATAAAAAGGAATTATTCACCAAGGAAACTTAAAGACATGATTAATTGTAGCGAAAAAAGCTGAGGGAAAGCATGGCAAGAAGTAGATCTTGTTAGTGTTGAACTGGGGTGGGAGTGGTGGTAGTGGTGGAAGGTAAGTTCAGAAAAAGCGAATTGGCCAATAATGAAGCATTTTCCCATGACTGAAAACTCCCTGGCAGGAGCACCTGGAAATTGTCCTAATACACTGTGGAGATAGTTACTAGAAGCTTGTGGGAGACAAAAGACTCATATTAAATAAAACAGAAATGACAGAAGTGCCTTGGCAGAGTTTTGAGGAAGGAATCAAAAGGCTCAGAGAAGTGAGCATGCTAGAATGATTCTATTGTATAACACTTGAAATCTTCCCAGCTGGTTATGTTTTTGGAAGAGCCAGAGAACACTTTCATCCCTAAGCTTATAAGAAATGTACTAGTGATGGAGGTATTGGCAAGTTTGAGAAGCTCAGTGGTGGCTGCACAAGGATCGATGATAAGCAATATTGTTAGAGAACTTGGCTCCTTGTTGTCAGTAAGAATGATATGATCCCAGAATAGCGGAGATCTAATGGTAGTACTCAACCATTAGGGATCTACGTTGATGGCTAATACACAAAGGCATTTCTAAAGAAAAAAATAGATGGACAGCTGAGAAGAGCATGGCTTGATATATTTGATATACATAATAAAAATTATTAAAATTGAGTGAGCAAAAGCCTGATATCATTAGTGCTTATAAAATATCACTTTCTTATTTAGTTTAAAAACTTAAACTAGTCCTCACGCTCACAGAAGGACCATATAATGCCACAAGTATATATTGTAGAGACTTCTGTAATGTCATTTTACATATTTTGCATACGATTTACTTATAATTTGAAGTTAAAAGCCCACTATACACATTCTTGTCTCTTTATATTGACCAATGATGCATCTCATCTCCTGAAGATGTTCTTGCATCTCTTCTCTCTGAGTGCTACTCTAAGGCTTCAATAAAGCCTCTCCCAATGACCTCCATCTCTTAAAAATGACTCCTTCCTCTAAACAGCTATCTTGTTCATTTAACATCTATTGTATTCAGCCTCGATTGGTTGTTGAAATTTTTATATGTAAAGAAAAGTTCATTTTCGCAACTAGATTCTTAGACCCTTGTAAATAGAATTAATCTTATATCCCAGTATTAATTACAATGCTCTATTTTTAACAAATTCTTAATGAGAATTTTCCATTTAGCATTTTAATTCCTTTCATTCTTTGAACTAGGAATGAACCTGTTTATCACTGCTTATAAAAATGCAAATATTACACCCATATATTTATCTTACATTCTAAATTGGCAGCATTACTTGAAATCCTTGAGATAAACTTAGGAGTACTTAATATAGAATGCTTAACTTGGGCATACATGTAAATTAAACTCAGAGTTCTTTTTTAAGCTGGAACTATAAATTTTTAACCCCAGATGAGTCAAAGGAAAATTAACAGCCACTGTAGCACAGATACACTGTCTGATAACTTAGACCCTTTGGTAACTCTGTCATTTATTGCTTCATAATGACTAAAAAGCCACAATTACTATCATATAATCCTACCATAAATTATCATGCCAAAATGAGATAATTGCTGAAAATTATCAAAGTTTCTTGGCCCAGAGAGATTTGAAAAAGACGTTAGGATGGCCCTAACGTCTAGAAATTATGTATTGTGGTACTGGTTAAGAGAAAGGTCAAAAGATGGATAGAACATGATAGAAAAAAATAGAAAGATATCTATTTATATATACACACACAAATACATACATATGCACACATGTATAAGCTTATAAAATCTTCTTTCTGTATGATAAATCTCACATAAAAAGTTTAAAAAGAAAAACTAAAGTGAATATGGTGTTTGCAAAAAAAAATGGCTTTGAGTTTTTTTGGAGTTTTTTTCAAGGTGGTGGCATCCCAGCATATGCCACAAACTTAAAAAGAGATCATTTACAGGATGATATCATCCCCTTCAAAGATATACTTATCCTCAGTTTCATGATTAAAATCAGTCTTCAACTTGCCAGAGGCCTTTACTTCCTGTTTCCTTTAGCATTTGCTGGTTACTCTGAGGGCTTCAGCGAACAACCCTCACTTAACTGGTTTGTTGTGCTGAAATGGAATACTTGGTTAAATTATAAAACCTACTTCTAAATTTTCCTTTCAAAAAACAATGCCTTTCATTTTTAATTTTATCTCCTTTTTAATCCTGAGAATATTAGAACAAACACACAAAGATTACAGCATTTCCTCTTTAACATTCAACTGCTTTGAAGTCTCAAAGTTGTGTAGTATTACTATTTCTATAGCAACCAACTGAGGAAGTGCCTTGACAGCACACAGACTCAAAAGAAAAGCATGCTGTGATAAACTGAGAGCTCAACCACAGGGCTTCTATCTCCTAGTCTCCTGTATCAGCACTACCACTGCAGAAGCCCTTGCTGTGATTCTTCTCTCTTCCTCAGTTTCTAGTATTAGTGATATTTCTGATCTTACAGTATCATTGGTATTTTTTTCTAACATGCTGCTTCTTTTTCTTCAGTGTTTTTCATTGGATTTCTTATAATACTCCCCTTGTTCCTGTTTTATGCCATATAGTCTTCAGATAACAAATTGATAAACATTTTACTTGTTCTGAATGACAGTTCATAAACACATTAGGAGAAATGCAGTAATGAATAATTCACTTGTTTTCTTTCGGCTTCTTAAAACCTCTTTTAATCTATTTTCCTTAAGGACCAAATTCTTAGGGAAATTGGATTATGTATGTTTAAAAATGCAAAACAAAGATCAGAGATAACCAAAAAAGTACCAAAAGGAAAGTATTCTCCCCAAACACTTCATTTTCACTGTGGAAACAAACAAACAAACAAACAAACAAACAAAAATGCAAAATGGTAAAATAACCATTTCCAATAAAAAACCTAGTCTTATTTTAAAACTCACTTTTATCTTAGAAAGTTATTTTCCTTAATATGGTCTAATTAGGAAGAAGCTTTGTTTTTATTTTTACGGTCTAGTCTTTAGCTCATTTGTTGTGAGGAAACAAAAATGAATATTAAGAACTCTCTAGGTACTAGATATTGTGCTATGTTTTCTACACAGACTGTCTCATGTATCCCACTAACAGCTATATGAAATACAAACTGTTACACATATCTGGCCAACAGCTGGCTTGATATTTGCATTTTAAGTGTGAGGTAGTTTTTTCCTTGGTTGACTCTTACGGCCCCACCCTCATGAGCCAATTTTAGTAAGCCCTATTACTTGTATTCAAGTAATGTGCTCTGCCTCTTGCTCACCAAAGCAGCATTCTATGTTCATGACACCTGAGAAAACTGTCTACAATCCAGGTACTTTCAAAATGTACTTTCAGACCGATAACTCCCTGTGTTTTTGCAAATGTCCTGCCATATTCTCAGAGAGGACTCCTGTCATCTTAGTATCAGGCATGCATCATGTGAAATAGCACAGGATATTTCCCAGAACATTTCTTAATTGCATTGCTCCTTTACTTGATATTGTGCTGAAATATAAACCAGTGACTGCACTCTTGTGGAAAAAAATGTACGGATGACCCATCATAAGTTTCCAAATCTCTCATTTGAGAGTGATCAACTTATGGTAGTTTGGTTGGTGTTTTTCTTTCTCTAACTTATTTCTTTAAGAAGAAATACAAAGTTTCCTAAATTTAGTTGGTTTCTTTAAAATTATTATTATATTTTAAGCCCGAAATCTGCAGAAATTATAAGGTTTTTTTCTTCTGGAGTTATTATCTTGATGATTTCTTTTTTTTAAAAAAACTAAGATTAGCAGCTTAAGACATATGAAAACCAAATAATTAATTTTGCTCTTCAACAATTAGCAAGGTCTTTAAGATGAAATTTTTATTACTTTCCCCAAATTATATCATTCATGGTATTGACACAAGTAAAGTATTTTACATTATAAAAGTTTGCAAATTTCTAGAAAGATGAATAAAACATAAGTTCCATCCAATAGTATCATCAATTATTTAAATATATTTCAGATATAGAGTAGCAGAGTATTTAGAAGTTCATTTAATTGGATTATTCTCCAATACATGTGAGATCAGAGGAAAGCATATCTATCTACCTGATTTAGTTCATGCTTTAGAATTTTTCTGGTTAGTTTTGAAAATGGAATAATGGCATTTTGTATTACATTTGCTTTAATCAATAGAACTTATTCTTAGCAATTTCGTATGACTTATTTGAATCCAAAAATACAAAGAAAGTTGTCTGGAGAGACAGCTTATTTATTCAGTTTTCTGAAGAACTCTAACAAAATTAGAACTTAAGCATTTATTTATAGTCAATGATTTCAGTAATAAGAGCAAAGAAATAATTAAAGATTTCAAAATAAGAACTGAATGGTAAAAGGTAATTCAGGGATGAAAGAATTTCAGAGATGACATCAAAGAAAATTATGAAAAACAGTAGAGTTCAAGAACAGTCAATCCAGAGAAAGGTTCTTGAATGGGTAAGAACTAGGTGTGCACAATGACTTCTCATTGCATTCTTTTCGTTATAAAGACAATGAATAAATCAAACTGTCTCATTATTTCAACACCTAGCTTTGTGTTTCAACTGTCAGGTATGAAAAATTACTGCGAAGAACAAAAGTTTTAAAAAGAAAGAGAACTGAAAAGTATAAGCACATCATGAGCGTTAATTCCAGAAGAGCTGGTTTTTCAAGAATCGTACAGGAAATTGAATAATGATATAGTAATTAGAAACACAGTGTTCTTTTGGGATTCCCACACACTCCCAAAGAAGGGAAACAAAGTGGATACCTGTGATTCTGTATTCTGAGAATGGGACTATAGATCCAGGAGTTAAATGGATGATTTTTCAGTATTAAAAGCTACCTAGCTGTACATATGTAAATTCATAGTCACTAAAGTAGTTACATTTTCTGATCTCATTTTTGTATTTTGTTATCAATCTATAATTTTGCTTTCTATTGTCAATCTGTAATTTTGCTTTCTATAATGTTTTGTCAATTTTAATTTAGAATTTTAGATAACTTTATGCCTCCAAATATTTAAGCTAAAGTGGGCACTATAGTCTGAAATTAAAGAAGGTAAAAGATTTGAATTCAGGTCCTAACTCTCCTATTTATTCATCACTGACTTTAGCTAAATCTCAATTTTGTTGGCTTTCAGTTGAAATCTATACAATGATTATATCTCACGCCTTACCTTTCCCACATTATAATTATGAGAATGGAATAAATAGGTGAAAAAGTTTTATAAGCACTAAAGTGTTAAACAAATAGAAAATTTCACCCTTGACTGCTGTAGCAGACAGGATTTCACTTTTATCTTTTTACTTTAAAAGACTTCATAGTTACATATTTGAGAAGAAAACGGTAGGCACTTTTCAATGTCCTGCTTTCAGGACAGTTTTGTCCAGATCAAGAATCAGGCGGTCGGAAAATAAAGTTCCAGATAATCAATGATGTAGTTCATTGGCACAGTGACATAATTCTCAGCATGAAGACAACTTTATTAACTATACTTTAAAATAAACATATATATATATATATATATATATATATATATATTCCACACAGCAAAGTATTTTGAAACTCTTTGAGATCTCTCCTAAATATAGCAAATTACTAAAAAATTAACTGTTTTTAGTTTTAGTAAGTACAGTTCTAGTGTTGTATTTTCCTAATACAACGTTCTTAAATTGAATAGTGACCACGATTAGATCTACCTTTCTGACTCAATATTTGCTCTATTTTTCTTTTAAAAAATTATACAATGTTGTTCAGCAAAGTGCCAATAAAATTTCTATGCGGAAATTAGAGTAAAATAAACATAAGATGATAACTGGGGTTCCCTTTGATCCAGATCCAGTATCAGAATCCATTACGCCAATGTGTTTAAACCTTTCCAGGTGAAATGCTACCAATTGTTATTTGGTCAAAAATGTTGAGAAAATTTGTTACAGTTATCTAGGGACCTTGACATTGAGTGAATGTTGAACACACACACACACACTTGTCCATGCTATAGCAGAACGGAACCAATTCAGTTTTATAACTTAATTGATTAAACCTTGTCATAAGAGATAAAACATTTCTATTGTAGCAAGGTGGATCACTCAATGTAAAAATCTTAGAGAATAACAGCTGTTTATACTCTGAAAATTGCCATGGGCAGGCTCAGATCTGCTGACATCCCTCTCTTCCCTCCTCAGTTTTCATTTACCTCTTAGGAAAGTTCAAAAGTTTCCTTACCTCAGCAATCTCGATAAGTGCCTGAGGATACCAGAGGGTAGAATCTGTTGAGTTTCAGTCTAAAACCACAAGGAGTCAGCTAATTGACCACAAATAAACACAATCACATCATTATTTTGTCACTTGTCCGCCTAGGCACAATGCCCTGCAAAGTTTTTTGTTTCAGAGTTTCAGAGTCATCAGTAGATAAACACTGTTGATTGATTGAAAATGTACATTATATCAACAGTAGTCAGAACATTAAAAAAATTTAAAAATAAAGAATATTGAATCAGGTTTACATGAGGGATTGAATTTCTTCCTTACTCATTTGATTGCAAATAGCTCTGCATTGGTCCCAGGTAAAGTATTTATTTACTCAGGAACTTATCTAAGTCAGTCAAGTGTTCACAGTGCTTCTTTTATCTTTGACATTCTTCCTTTAAGCCTTAATAAGTTCTCTCCACCCACCCACCCCTACCTTCCAGTCTTGTTTTTTAAATTATAGTCAAATAATACTTATTTTTTCTTATAATGAGATCATTCTAAATCTCTTTCTTGTCTTTCCAAACTTTGTTAGTTAATAACATGTCTACAATAAGTTATTAAACAAGAAAGCTATTCTTCATTATTGTCATTGTATCATTAATTAACAGTGAAGGATTTTATTTTAAGATGAAGAAAGGGAGAAAAAAAGAATGCAGAAACTGAAACTAGAATTGATTTCACAGATATAAATTTTCAATACTTGTTGCTCAATCACAGGGCCTGTATTCTATTATGTTACAGCTCAGTACTGGCTCACCTATCCCCTATCCAATCCTGGTAGATTTCCTATAGACTATTTTAAGAGAATATTATCAGTGTCTCAGTGGTGGAGAATAAATCAGATTGTCTTGTCTGATTACTTATTAAAAAATTTCTTAGACAAATGAGCTCATTCTCATAGAGACATATCTCATCATTCATTATTCATTTAAGTGTCTCCTATGCACTGTGTCAAGAAATGGAACTAATAAGAAATAAATCAAGAAGCTTACAGTTTGTTGAGAAAGATAGCTATCAAACACGTCATTACATTGATACTACACAAGCGACTACATATTTATACCTAATTCACTAAAAAGTCGTTCAGCACAATCTTCCTCTTGAGCAATAATTATAGTTTCCTAATTTTTTCCTTCTGATTATGAATAAAAATGTAAATAACAATTAATCTAAACATCTACTATATATTGAGCCCAGTTCTATGTGGTAGATAGATATGTCATTTATAGTTCTAAACAAAGTGACCTGACTTCAAGTATTGTCACTTAATTCTCTTTTCTTTTAGGAAAATAAATGAAATTCTGTGAGCTTCGTTTCATTTTTATTAACAGAAAAATGAAGAGAGTGATAATTTATCACATGATTTTTTAAAAATATAAATTAAAGAGACTTTAAAAACACAGTGGATACTCTAAAAGGAGTTTCTAAGACTGTGGAAATATTATTACTAATATAAACAAGAACATATATGATTGATTATTCAAAAGACTGAATTAGAAATTCTAGTTAAGGAGTATATAGTGTATGTTGCAGCTGAATTTTAAAGTATGCAAAGATTTATGGGAAAAAAAGGAGAGTGTCATTACTGGGAACAGGATGAGCAAACCTGCAGCAGAGAAATCAAGATCATTTAGGAAATGGCAGAGAAATGGTCTTGTTAGGCTGAGGATATATGTGAAAATGAAGACAGAATGGGAGAGGAGAAAGCAAGTCATCCTAGTCTTAGCTCAACTGCAGGATGAGAAGGGAAAAAAACAAAACAAAATAAAACAAAAATAATTAATCATTGTGTTATCTCCCCATTTTTAGGTCTTTTTAGACATTAAAGCAAAAGATGAAATTCATATTTTTACTTCATAAAAATGTGTTTTGTGTTTTTCCTCAGAAATGATATTGAGGGAAAGAGTTTTTCCCTGAACCTGCAAAATAAGATTTCATTTGAAGGACAGGCTCTTAATGAATATCATGGTTATTTAAACTGGCCAATTAGACATAAAAATAATTTTATTATTTCACTATATATATTTTATATGCATTCTCAGCAATGATAGAATATATATAATAAATATATACATATAACATCTATTTTCTTCCTCAGAGTTCTACCTAAAACCATCATTTTTCTCTATAATACTGCAATTACCATCTATGAGTCTGTGTGAAAGAGGATCATCACTACTTCAAGCATCAGAAAATAACATGAAACTGTTACTGTTGGGGCCGATCTGGCATATGGTATAGCGCCAACGGCAGCGGGGAGGGAGAGGGATAACGATGGTGCAAGTATGTAGTTAGCATTTTTCCTCGGTTCTTCCTCATTGAAGCAGTGAAAGAATCACAGGTCATTGAGATTTAGTAGTTTTATTAAAAGTAAATTTTAGAAAGACAAAGTATGCCCCACGGAGGCACATGGTCCCAGCCTAGTAACCAACACAAAAGGGCCAAAATGGCTACAAAGTGTCAAAAGGCCAAGAAAGAGAAAAAAATCCAGAGAGGCAAAAAGGGGCAAAAGGGAGAGAGCCCAGAAGGGCAAAAAGGACCCAGAAATGGGAATGTCTGCCTTATATTTGGGCTGTGATGGGTGGTTCCGCTGGCATTGCTCGGTAATTGGCAAGTGAGGTCATTTTGATTGACACCTGATTGACACTAGGCAATAACTTTGTCTAGTGCGCATGTGCGTACCCAGAATTCAGTCTGTTATAATTAGATTCATGAACTTCCAGGCATAGTCATGATATTATAATGATGGTATAATAAGGCTGAAGTTATGGGGCAGTACTTTCTGTGCATGTGTTTGTAGGTGATTTAGGCCAGTAGCTTTTATGGCCTTTGTGCTCTAGGATTTGGGGTAATTTACAGCCCTTAAACGGAAGTATTTCTGGGAGGTCCTTAAGGAAGGTCTTCAAGGGAAGTTTCTATGACTGCAGAGCTGTGTCCCTATTCCTTTGTTCCCCTGTCGCTCATGTCTGACTAGTTAACTTAACAAAAAGATCAACCATTAGTAGGAAAAAAGATTTTAAAATAGGGGATGTTGGTTAATGTTCTCAGTAATATATTAAAAGAAAGAAAATCAAGGTACCAATGTCATAAAAATATGATTTTTTTTTAGTGGAATAGTATCTTCCTTATTTCTTAAAACAAAAATCTTTTTTTCTTTTGAAGGAAATCTAAATTTATATTGCACACCTGGCTTCCAAGGCTTTGAACAATTGCCTTGTATTTTCCAGGACTTGGATCAATCCCTCTTCTGGATAGATTATATATATATATATATAGTGAGAGAGAGAGAGAGAGAGTAATAACTATAAAATGATTTAAATTAGTACCTTTGATAAGTACACCATTGACTTAAGTGTGGATTCTAAGAACTCATCTAAACATAAATTTCAGATTCCATATGAAAAGCGGTGTTTTTCCTAAGTGAAAAATGATGGACATTTCTCCATCATCAGGATGGAAATTCTAGAATTTGGGAGAGATTGTAAACCTTACTAGGATCTTTTCATCCTCTCTAATGACTAATGGACCTTCGAGCTAAACAGTAAACTGGCAAAGATTGGGGCCATTACAAACCCACCATGAAATATCTAACAAAAGGAATGCTTTTAATAATGCTTTTAATAAGCTCTATTATCTCAAATGTGCTACCTTTGAGTACTCTTAAGTTGAATGTACATCTTACAGAAGGTCATGAAAGTTCAATTCTTATCTTAAAGTGGGATTTTTTTTTCCAATTTAGTACCAAAGGAAGAATTTTTTGTTATGTGATAGGAGCAATGTACAAAATTTTACATACTTTTAAAATTCCATATTACCTATAAATCACTGTGAGACCATACCAAGAGAAACAACTTTCCATTCTATAGAGACTTGAAGTTATGCTGCAAAGGACTGGTTTTTGAGCTGGGTTGTAATATGAATGGAATTTCGACAGTGAAACTCAAAGTTAGAGAATAGTTTGCCTTAGAAATCAGTCTTAACATAATTTCTGAGGCTCCATGAGACCAGCAAAAATAAAGAATAATATGTTTTGATATATAAAATAACCTTATTGTAGTTTACTAAGAACTGCAGCATCTTCAAGACACAAGTACTTTAAGCGGTTCTGAGTCCCCACCCTTGGGAAAAACTGTGGCTTTTCTACCACTTCTCCTTTAAATGAAATGAGTAATTTTTTTTTAACGTTTTGGTTTTTTTTAAGAGTTCACATTTCAGTTCTAAGCATCTGTCTTGTTAAAATTGAACTGCCTATGAAAGAAAAATATTGGTATTTCAAGAAAAGAAATGGTATTATCTTCTCATCACTTAGATTCTGACAGGGCTATCTATGCAGTCCCTTGAAAAGCTCCCTCTTCCTCTTACCCACTCTGGGGCAAATGTTTAAGTTATGATTCATCAAACCACAGTTAGACATCTTGAACCTGGGTAACTCCTGCAAAACAAGTTTGTTCACAAAATGGATTCTTCATTAATCTTCTCAGAAAGACTCTTTCATCGCAGTGACATTGACTATACAATAGACTCTTCAGTGCAGTACTTGTTTTCACAAAACCCCATCTATAGAGTTTTTAAAAATATCTCACAGTGATATTAAACTTAGCACACTCGAGCTACATAGAAATGTAACTTAGATGTTTCAGTTTAAAGGAAGTTTAGGAGTAGGAGACACGGCATTTTAAGGAGTCCATGAAACGGTTCTTCTGATCTGCATTTCATTTCCATATTGCAAATATCAAGTGCTATAAAGAATATTTGCCTAACCCATCATTTGTAATCCCAGTGAATTTTTGTGTGCTCCCTCTTCACTCAACTAAGCCTTTATTCTCTTTACACTTAGAGTACTTTAAGCAAATTTACCTGTGTCCACAGCAAATATACCTCAGCTCCAGGCAGCTGACTTCATGTTCACCCAAATGGAAATTAAACTGAAATGTGCATATTGCAAGCACCTGCCACAGCCTCTTAAAAATGCAAAACCTTAACCAGGCAACAGGATCTAGTTTCAAATACAAAGAAGAGCTGCTGATGAAGCCTAAAGATCTTTAATTCTCTGGATTGCCCACTGCAAATCCATTAGCCGAATTTAAATTTCTTGGGGTTCTTCTGAACCTAGATATTACATGTGGAATTTAGATTGTTCCTTTTTCACATTTTGCTTATTTTTAGTCTCTCCAAAAGACTCCTGGTTATGTAGCAGATTTAGGGAAAATGTTAGAATTTGCATGTTTGGCTTTGAGCTTAAAGATGATCTTGGTTATAAAAAGTGTGCAGCTTTCCCTCCTTTTTCTATCTTATATTTTGATGCTTATTTTATGACAGTTTCATGACCTTCCATATTTGTATGAACATATAAAAAATATAAAAATCTAAAAAATTAACAGAATGATTTTTATATATTAACTAGCTACATAGCAGTCACAATTATGACACTGGAAGACACTTAAAATCATTCAGTTATTAAAATTGGTCTTAAAACTCATGCTACCATTATGCATATAGAAAAAATGTGGCGTGTTGCAAAACTCAAGTATCTCTTGCTTTAAACTATAGTTGCATATGTTTTGCAATAGGAAAGTGAAATAGGTTGGTTGCATTATGACCTTGTCAAAATCAGAGAAAACTATATACTCTAGAGAAAATATTTTTTAAAATTCTTCATAATAATAAATACTTCAGGATATCAAGAAACAAAGATCAGTCAAAGGGTTATTCTACTGACTACCTATTCTTTATCTAAAATAGTGCAAATCAAATTTGTCTTTACAATCCATTGGTGAGATCAATTTCTTTTTTAACTGCAAGCAGTTCCGGGCCTGCACGCCAAGGGATTTGTTAATGATCTTTAGCTATAGTTCTATAGGCATGACAGGGCGACCACTTCATGGGGAAGGCTTTTGGAACCATCCATTGTCTCCCCAAAGACTATATGAACATCTAGTTCCAATTCTTACATCATAGCAGGAGGGTCGATGGAGAGGAGTAAGTAGGAAGCAAAAAGGAATACCTTTTGGACAAAGAGGTTTTTCACACAAATCTATCATACGTTACATCTTCTTCCCATTATAATATATGTATATTTTATCTCTGAAAACTTGGTCCACCGATTTAGTGTAGATTATGAAAACCAACAGCCAACACTCACAATTTGCTAATTTATTTAAATCTCTGTAAGGGAAAATATAATAATTATATAGGGAGTGTTGATTGGGTTTTAAGTCTGGACAGGAGCATTTAACCAAGGGTGTCCTTAGTTGAATAATAAATCTGTAATAGTTTGCTGGGGCTGCCATGACAAAATACTACTGTTTGGGTGGCTTAACCAATATAAATTTAATTTCTCACAGTTCTGGAGGCTACAAGTCCCGGATCAAGGTGTCGGCAAGGTTGGTTTCTTCTAAGGGCTGTGATGGAAAGATATGTTCCAGGCTGGTTTCCTTGGCTTGTAGATAGCCATCTTCTCCCTGTGTCTTCCTTTTGAACATAGGTGATGTTTATTGCCAGAGCTTTTCTGTTGCTGCCCCTCAGAATTACTATATGTACCCCACCCAAGGACTAAGTGTTCTCGTTCCTTCCACCAAATCTTCAACTGGAAAAGAAGGATATGAGGAGACCTTCAGTGGATGGGACATTTCTCGTTCCTAAGGGTAGCAACTTTTTCCTGTACTGATGGGTATATCAAGATATTCATTGTTTCTTTAAACAGTATTTCCCTCACTCCTATAAATTGCAACTTTTCTTTTTGTTGGCCATTTGGATTTGTTTCTCTGAATCTTCATATTTTTTCACCCATTTTTGTCGTTCTTGTTGTTAAGTTTATTTGCTTTTTCTCCCCTCAATGATTTATAAAAACTCCTGGTATAATGTAGATATCAGTCCTTTGTTAATGCATGAAAATAAGTTTTGAACTTTTAGTGAGAACCTGTGAGTTTTGTTTATCTTTTGCCGGTGTAGATTTTTATTTGTGTATATTGAAAACATCTCTCTTTTAATTATATTAGGTTTTCATCCATGGATAGGAGTCTCTCAACCTAAAGATTATATATCTTATTTCCAAGACATCTTGAAAAGTTTTTCTTGTTTTATATATTAACTTCCATTTAAATCTTAGATCCTTCAGACATATATTTTTCATATGTTGTGAAATAGAAATCCAGTTTTTCTAATTGTTCCCATTTTAAAAAAAATTTTTAAATTACTTTTCAAGTTATTGAGTTCAAGTAGAAGTTGAAAATAATATCATTACTAAATTTAAGGCTGTGAACTTTTTATTCAAGCCTTAACCCTTTTGTTCATGTCCATAAACCCTTGGGGGTTAAAAATGCTAATGTGAAGACTTGTTGTATTTTAAAATACCCATGTGACCTTTTTTGGTCTTGATTATACAATGCTTTTTGAATTAGTCCATTAATCTCAGGAATCATATAGCCAAGTGGGCTTTTTAATTTTTATTAACAGAATTTTTTAAAGCAGTTCAAAGTTTACAGGAAAATTGAGTAGAAAAGTGCCTCAGTTTCCTCTATTATTAATATCTTGCATTGGTGTGATACATCTGTTATAACTGGTGAACCAATATTGACACATTACTATTAATTAATGCCGTAGCTTACATTAGGGCTCACTCTTCATTTTGCTGAATGCATAATGTTGTATATATATCATTATAGTATCATACAGAATAGTTTCCCTGCCCTAAAAATCCCACTTATTTATTCCCTCTCCCTTCCCCCAATCCCCGGGTAATCATTGATCTTTTTACTCTCTCTGGAGTTTGCCTCTTCCAGAATGTCACATAGTTGAAATCATAACAGTGTATAGCCCTTTTGTACTGTTTTATTTCACTTAGCAATACACATTTAAGTTTCCTCCATGTCTTTTTCTGGTTTGTAAACACATTTCACTACATTATTGAATAAAATTCTACTGTACAAATATATAACGGTTTCTTTATCCATTCACCTCTTGAAGGACTTCTCAGGCGCTTCCAACTTTGGCAATTGTAAATACAGCAGCTGTAATTATTTGTGTGCAAATTTTTGTGGGGACATAAGTTTGCCAACTCATTTGAGTAACCACCTAAGAGTGCAATCGCTGGATTGTATCATAAGACTCTGTTTAATTTTGTAAGAAATTGCCAGGCTATCTTTTAAGAGCTATGCCATTTTGTATTCTTATCATCAGGAAATGAGTGTTCCTGTCAAGCGAGCTTTTAAATAAATAATACCTATTACTCAAACAAATACTGTCATATAATGAGTTTATATATTTTTTCTTTTCTCATCAAAAAGTTCTGCTACAGGTGGTTTGACATAGAGGGATAAGTCTCTGTGATAGCACAAATTAGAAAGAATTATAGAAGAATTTGTATGTAAAGTGTATAGTAGTTAAAATGGCATTAGGAAACCTGAAATTTCACAACTTTGGATTTGCTCTCCTTGAACCTAGAAAGCAGACTATGACCTCTTAATCTTAACACACATCTTAATTTCTCTAAAACTTCTTGGAAATTTATTGGAATAAAATTAGTTGCAACAGCCAATGTGATAGTATCATTCTCTTTTATTAGAATAATATAAAGGAATGGTGATACCATATTCGAGGATAAAAAAGAATTGTGAAACATAAAATTAGTAATCCTAGCATAATCCTATGGGGTAGGAGTGTAAGAAATAACTCATCGAAACATTCATTGACTTCCTAAGTCACACAGGAATAGATACTAAGCCATCATTGAATCTGAGTTTCTGTCATCTAAGATTACTCGCTCTCAAGAGAAAATGTAGAGAGGTAGAGAGATAAGATCTTAGTTCAAGTATGTTAGCTGTTTTTGTTCGGTAGCTACTGGAATTACAACACTAGGATGGAAGAAATAAAACATTACTTTAAGTTACAAATCAAATTAACATTTACCTCAAAACTCATACCCTGAGAAGAGAAATGAGTTTTAATACGAGTGAGTTTTCAGCACTTTTCCTCTTATGCTTGGGTTTATGCCAGACTACAAGATTTCAGAAAATCTAGTGAAATAGAAAGGGCATCACCTTGCTCTTAATTCCAATAATCTCAGTGGTGGTGACCAGCTCAGTAGCAGGGACCTGCCTTAAGGACCCTAGAGCATAGCAGTTGGTGCTGACTTCTCTTCTGTCCCATGAGGTCAGTCCCTTCTGTGACCATGCTAACATAGAGGCATTGGAGCAGATTCAAGTATACCATATGCTCTAGAGAACCCAAACCACTTATTTTCCTCCCAGGACCTAGACTTGTAATTGCTTCTTTAAATCTGGCCAATTTTTTTGCATGCTGTGTGTGTGTAAATAAATTTATTTAATATTAACAAATTTAAAATTGATAAGTTTTGCATGTTGTTGAAGATTGTACAAAGAATCTAGGTTATATAAATAACTCTTAAAAATCAGTAAGGAACAGGCAGATGACCCATTAGAAAAATGTGCCAAAAACTTGAACTGGCGATCTAAGAAAGAAAGAAATCCAATGTCTGATACATATGTAAAAAGGTACTCAACTTCATTAGCCACCGAAGAAAGGAAAATTAAAACTCCACGGAAATACTACTTCACAACACCAGAACTGCTAAAATAAAAAAGGCAGTGCCAAATATCGAGAAGGATAAGGAATAAATGGATTTCTCACTGCTGATTTGGAGTGTAACTTGGTAACTCTTTGAAAAACTGTGTGGAAGTATTGACTAAAGTTGATTGTATGCATATCCCATGAAACTAGCAAAAGAACCAGAATATATGTATAAGAATGTTTATAGCAGCATAGTTTGTAATAGCCAGAAATTAAATACATTTCAATATTTGATTAGAGAAAAATTGATTTACAAATTGTGATATAGTTATACAATAGAATACCGTAGAGCAATGAGAATAACAAAAGGACAATAATATACACAATAAAAATGTACACAAAAATATGAGTGAATCTCATAAATATGACACTGAATGAAAAGGCCAGACACAATGTCTTATTCCTTTATCACATATACTATTAAAAATTTTGAAAATATAGAAAGTAACAAAGAAGGACATAATAAACACCTTTGTATCTAACATTCAAGTTTAACAAATATTACTTATTTCAGAGAGCTTTTTCAAAAAGATGTCAAAAGAAGTAGGTTTGAAAAAGCCATACTTTATGCCATTCACTTTTCTTCTTCCTCAGGGTTAACCTTTATCCAGAGTTAGTAAGTATCTTTCTCAATCACGCTGTTATAATACTGTTTCATATGTAAACATTTAAAAATTATGTACTATTGTTTTGATGTTTAAAAGTTTTTCTTAAGTGGTATCATACTTGTCCTTTGTCATTGCTTTTTTTGGTCAATGTTATGTTTTTAGCATGTATTCATGTTTATATACCTAGTTCATTCACATTATATCACTTTTTATCCATTCCTTTATTGATGGCTAGTTAGGTTGTTTCAATTTTTTTATTGTATAAGCAATAATACAAGCATATGTATACATGACTCCTTATAATACAATAGCAATCTCTAGACTTACAATTAGGAAGGTACAATATTTTCTGCCTTCCTCGAGTACATCTACTTTGATGGTCATCTTCAGTCTTTTTCAGTCTTTTTAAAGCAACATCCAATATGGATACATTTATATCTTTACATCATGTACTCATACACACATGCATAAGTGTAATACTGTAAATCAAGGTTTCACAAATAATACTTACCTAATAATATGTGAAACACTCTGATAATTGTCGTTATTCCATTTTATTCTATTCCTTTCTATTTTATTTATTTATTTTTAATAATGGTCAGAACATAGCAAATTGACTCCATAATTTACTAATGTTTTTAACTTAAAGGTTGAAACACATTGCTATGGATGTGTCTGGACCCTTGAAACCAAAAAAAAATGTCTTACTGGGGCCTGACCTAATAGGAAAATTCTAGTTTCCTTCCAAAGTCCGTGAGGATAAAAAGAGTCCAGTCTCGGAGAATTCAAATCATAGTTTATTCCTTTAATGGACAAGATGATAACTTTCATTCTTTCTTGTTGAATTCATATCAAGGAAGCAAGATAATTTATCATAATGCTAATCTGTCACATTCTCAATCAATCACCTCCCAATGCTGATGTTTTGAGGCAATGAAGTTACATACAGATGATTCCTTCAACTTGTTACATACAGATGATTTTATCTATTTTTCCTTAAGTGAAGTCCAACGATGATGCATTCCTTTGTTATCCATTTTATCATATCATTATAACTTCATTAATTTGACAAAAACAAAAACAAAAACAAAAACAAAAACTCTATTTCATGTGATGTTGGGAATAACTGAGTAATAATAATAATGATAATAATAATAATTCCCAGTAATTCAGTGTGTATGTGTGCATGCATGTATGTGAGATAATTATTTGATATATCTAGAGGTAAATAGAAAACAATTTAGAATACTATTTCTTAAAATGCTTTAACCTGAGAACATATTAGAAATACAAACTAAAACAATGATTTTATTGTCTGTGGATAGCAGGTATGAAGAAGTTGTGGAGAGATTTTGGGATTTCAATGAAATATTGGTTTTGATGATTCTGAATATACCTCTTCTTCCTCCATATGAAAAGTAATGCTTAAATAAAGTCTAACATAAAAGAATGGGAGAAACACCTTACTAAAATCAGATATTTTGCTAGAGTCTTATGCAAATACTTTTGCCTGTTAAGATAAACAATGTTTGCAAGACTCCATATGTCATCTTATTATTTTGTTTTCACTGTTAGGTCTACATTAAAGGAGTAGAAGTAAATATGCTATGAAAAATGCAACATGTAGTGGTTGCTTTTAACTATCTTTTTTTCTTTCCCTCTCTTCCTTTACTTTCTGTGTTCTCTTAGCAAAGTAAATGGAGCTTATGAGTCATCATCTTCTAGAAACAGCAAGAGTGGTGAGTCATTTCTCCAGTACGTGGCATTTCAAGTACATAAAGCATTTAACCTGCAATTATCCCTTAGCTGTTAATGAAAACATATGTTTTCTTTTATTTCCATAAATCTACTTGGCATTATTATTTTGTGTGGGGAAAAAAGTTTCCAACAGATTATTCACAGCAATATTCATATATGATTAATGACTTCTTTTCTTTTTATATTTGGGAGTTTCACTTGCCTTTAGAGTTACAACTGGAAGTTAATTTTGGAAAAAAATGTTCTAACTTTTTTCTTAATTCTTCCCCAATACCATTTTTATTGCCACTATTATAGGTCTGCCAATGCATTACAAATTTAAATATACACATCAGTTCCTCTGGGTTCGTGTTACTGGTGACTGCAAAAAAACAAGACAAAATGAGACTATATGTTTCTTTGAGGTAGTTATATTTTACAAGAGGTATTTGGGCTTATTTCACAAGATTGTCACTGTGCAGAGATGCTCTATTCCATTACCAAAGTTAGAAATACAAATACAAAAAGAAAAACAAATTTTGTGTAATTATCTTTTCCCTTCTCACCTGACAAAATAAAACATGGTATTAGAAAGCTGATCTACATCTGTCGAGATTGATTTGCAATAATGTCAATCAATTAATTAACAGCTAATTGATTAATTCAACATATACTTATGGTAGGTGCCAAAAATATAGATTGGCATTTTCTCTAATATTTAAATTGAAAATCATTCTACTTTAGAATATGTTGATTTCATTAAAATTAGCATTAAGAATTTAGAATGTTATAAAACTGACAATCTTAGGAAAGTATCTTCACTGGTTTTTCTAAACCTGACATATATATAAATACTTGAGATATCTATGAGAAAAAGAAGATAAAGAACAAACCACTAAAATGTAGCATAGACTGAACCATAATGCTCTGAGAGAAGTCATATTTGTGCATAGTTTAATAGAAACATTATATAATTTTGTAAGTTTTCATGAAGAATAAAAATGAATCACCATTGAGCCTACCAGAACAAATTTCCTTTCTTTGTATCAGGTGGGAAATTTATTATGGTACCTGTTTCAAATAGTTGCTACTCCATTAATCCTTTTAATTTACAGTTCTGGTTTGTTGTTCAAGTGCTCTAGAATGGCAAGGATTTATTTATATCAAAGTTTTTATATAATTGTTTCTATACAAACAAATTACTGTAAATAGGCCTTCCTCTAATGTCAATACTTATTTCGGATATCATAGTGATCATATTTCTAGCAATTAAAAATTTGAGACAAACTAGATCTTTTTTTCATATTTCTTAATTATACCAACAAGCTGTATGCAAGCAGAAAAAGTCTTATTTTGAAGGCAGGAAAAATGCTAGTAAAATGTGAATAGAAAATTATTCAACACTATAGCATTAGAATTTACAAATATACATTATTTCTCAATTGTCACAAGAATTCTAATAGGTAGGAAGACTAAATCATATTATCTCCATTTTACAAAAGTAGAAACAGGTTCAGGAAAATTAAGCATGTCCATAAGGTCACAGAGTAGTAAGTAATGAAGCTGGGAACCAAACCAATTTTAAAAAAAAAGAATTTTGTTTTGTTTTGAAGTTTAAACATTTTTCATTTCAAACCTGTTTAACTAAAAAAAAAGTGCCAATCATTGGTATCAGGATTGGAACACATAGTACTACATATTTGAAAATCTATTGCATTCAATACCCTCTGGAAAAAGCTGCAAACTAAAGAGGGGGAAGAAAAATCTGTCCTTCCGGTCTTTTCCTTTGTGCTGTCAGCTATGAGTTGGTTTAGTGAGTAGTTTTGCAAGACTTGTTTCACTTTGTTTTGGACAAGGCTGAGACTCATATTTCAAACAAAAGGCAGCCAATTACTAACATCTGGTTGCTGGGTGTGGTCTCCTTTCAAATTCTATAAAATCTGAAGCCCAAGGCTTCACTTCCAGTGTGAAACAGTCGGAGAAGAATCTCTCTTTAGCTTCTGAAAAGAAGGTGGAAAAAAAGGTAAGTCTTAGTTTTCATTTCAGTTAGTTTTGGTTGTTTTGAAAACTTTCCCATCACGATGTTACATGTTACTGTTTCTGTAGAATTTATGACTTATTGCATTTAATATGTTTTGATAAATCTTTCTATAAAATTACTTTGGGTATTTATATTTTGGGAATCACAAATTGTAATGTTTTGTTTTACCTAGTTAAGAAATACAATTTAAAGAATATGGCAAGTTTGCTTAATACTGGCTTATTATACTGTTGGTGAGTTACCATGGAAAAGAAGGAAAGAATGTTTTCCTCCTCCAAGTTATGAGTTTCCAAGAGCTGTGTGTGCCCAACATGGAAATTATGATGGAGGCTGGTGCTTGTAGTGAGCCAGGCCAAAGTGGCTTTGAGCGAACTGTTTTGAAATAGCAGGATTTACATTATTTTCTTCTTTTGTAAGGAAAATTAGATTCAGTCTTCACAGTGGTATCATGCCCTTTGTAATTAACATTTTGAAATTAATGTTATTTTTACTCATACAGTGTAAATAAATAAGAGGATCTGCTTATTAATCATTTCATTTAAAGAGGGTGTGGCCACGGTTTTATTCCTGTAGTCTCTGTGCCACAGACAGGCTTTTCAAGTGCTGATTGGAAAACCCAAGGGGAAAGGAAACATTTTCTGGGTGATGTCAGATAAGTTATCCCTACGGAATGCCACTTGAGTCACCTAAAAGCTATTCTACTTAGTAGCATCTTGATTGTTGAATGAGCTAATGGCCATAAAAATTTTTAGAAAAGCACAAAGCCAATCTAGAGTGTTTATTGGTGCTGGGTACATTTGTGGAGGTAAAAGATTTTGAATCATAATCATATATCTAGCTTGTTCATTACAAACATTCCTTCAAGAATTTTTCTCTTAGCCCATTTTGAATGTTAAATGCCCTGATATCTACTTTTTAATGTTAACTAGTTAAGAAAAGTGTGTTTTTCTTACCCCGTTTATGTCTAAAATTATGTATGGACTTTCGTAAGTCCATACATACCTGCAGGAATGTATTTTGGTAGATGGAAGAAAAGGCACATTGAAAAATGATTCAAATATTGTGAAACACTGGTTTCATAATTCTGACATGGCCTCTTCTCTAAAAGTTGTTACCACCCTAGCCCCAGGCTCAACCACATTTGGCAGATATCCAACATTTGACTGATGTTGTCAAAATAGTCGATTATAGCATTATTAAGGAACCAGCTAGAGTCTCATGCTTATTAAATATTTTTTCAATCAAAAGATCTGCAAAAGTTGATTTCTGTATATGATGCTATCTTGCTGAGTTGGTTGTCCTTAATCCTCTCTAGGCCCATGAATTTATGACTTATTTTAGGAATCAGAGCTAAAGCAGTGAACCTATTATTTTTTAGTAATAAGCCAAATGTGGTTTTGGAGTAAATGAGTTCCTCTTTCTATAAAATGGGATAGACTTTTATCAGAAAGATAGAACAGATACAATTTAATACCCTCCTTCATTATACTACTTTTCTCCACCTCCATCCACTTGAGGTGAAATTTAAGTTTGGTATTTCAGAGCTATCATGCATTTTAGATACTATTTATTCCAACACTCTTATTTTCACAAATAAGACCCTTAGAGAAGTTAAATGTTTTCCTGAGGTCATAAAGTCAGTTAAAGACTATCAAAACCACTCAATCTTATTTTTATATCCTATAGTTCTGGGCAGAAAACATGTTAAATTAGCATAGATATATTTCCTAAATAATTAGCACTCATACATTATTTATAAATTCAATAAAACTTATTAACATACTAAAAACCAGGCATTTTGCCAGGGATTGGAGGTTCATAATGAATGGTGGATTAGTGTTGCCCTTGTGGAATGCTGCTGTAACTATAGATATGTAACTACAAAATAATAATACAGAATGGTAGGGGCTAGTGTAAGGGTAAAGGCAAGATATTTTGGGAAAGTACAGGTCACCTAACCCCATGTTAAACCAATAAAGGTTTTCTGGAGGGTGTGATGAGGTCTATGCTGAGTCCTCACTTAGAAGCAATAGTTAAAAAGAAGTAGGCATGGAGGAGAAAACAGCATTTGAGGCAAAGGGAACACCCTATCCAAAGGCCTAGAAGCAAAACATTTATGAGACTACTGTTCTTATCGTGATTCTTCACAAGTCTTACCATTGTACAGTCTAATTGTCTTCTCTCACATGGGTAGGTGTGAAAAGGACTTGTGAATTATATATTTGAGGAAAAAAAACTGTGCACAAGCCAAAGGATTGAAATAGAAACTCCCTAAATCTGAGGTGAAACGTGCCGCAGTCTCCATAGATTAACTGTTAGTGAATTCGATTCTCAAGTATGAACTATTAGAAATAACATTGATCTTGTCACTGCCCTTTTGCTCACTAGTTTAAAAGATTATATCATACTTTGGAATTAAAAGGTATTATTTTATGTATGCCTTGATGCTTGCCGCTATTATCTAGAACACTGCCAGAAAATTACACTGTTTTCCTGGGTAGAGAATGGGAATAATGACATTGTCCTACACAAAGATTAATCACTGCTGCTATCGGTGTAGAACTCTGATCATATAACTCGTCATCAGGAGGGCATGACAGACCACAAAACTCGGCTTCCTCTGTCATAAACTCTGGAAGTCACCCTTCCTGAGGCTGACAGAAATAATGCAGTTAAAAAAAAAAATCTATAAATTAACTTTGATACAATAAGCTTAGTGTTCTCAAATTGTCGAGCTGGCAAAATTGGTAATGTGCCATTTCTGGAGGACCTCTTTTTTTTACATTTAGTAAACATGGATCCCTTTCTGTCTAATATCTTAGGCATACATTTTATGCATACTTACTTTCTTTAATTCTTTGCTAAGTGAAATGAAGAGAGCTCTCTTATGACACATAAATATACAAAAAATGCTAATCTCTAGAAAGCTATACATTTATTCACAGATAAACGAGATTGGTGGGCAGTACATATTCACAAGCAGATCATTAACCAGAAGAACTCTGGATTATTGCTAATTTCCTATATATAAATGGCCGACTTCTTCAAATTAGATGATGTTAAGAACTGAGATAAACTTGGTTTCAGAGCTCATTGGTAACCAGATTAAATATGTATTGAGCCAAGGACAATTAATAAAATAATCTCTTAAATACCTAGTACAAACTCTAAACATTGCAACTAAAAAGAAAGAGGAAAAAAAACAAAACCTTTTGTGAACTCATGTTATTTAAATGATTTTTTGACTGTAAAAGTCTATTTTCTAGACCAGATCATTCTCTGAGTAGTAATAATATCTGGCATTTGTATAACATGTAGCAGTCTATAAAACACTTTTGCATGCCTTATTTATTTACAGTTAAGCATGTATTACCTTCAAATAACTGAATGGGTTTTATCAAGTACAAAATGTTGATTTTCATGCAGAGGGTAGATATTGAACAGAGAGAATGGTTTAGCAATAATTTTTAGCCAAAATATTTTTGCTGTGGAATTTATAAGATATGTCTTAACTGTTAAGAGTTTCTGTTAAAACATGCAGTTGACTTTCAGCACTTAACTAGAAGTACATGACAATTCCTAAAATTCTTTTAGAGCACTTTCTGACACACTGCCAAAATTCTTGTGTCTTTAAGTTTTGCTAAGACACAGGGAATCTAATTTGGCTGAGTTGAGATTCCATTTTCCTCTAATTGCTTTCCCACGATAGATTCTATTTAGGCTGTTTTTCTTTTCCAGACTATGCTTTCAGGCCATCCAAATTATTTCAGACTAAAATCTAGGAACCCAAGATACATTACCAGGCTTTCTCTTCTACGGGCACTGTTGAGTCAAATAAATTATTCAGCCCCTTTATTATTTATTTATTTATTTTGTGTTATGTGATTAATACAATGATATTTTCTTAGGCTTTCTCAAGTTTATTTTTAAGAAAGTGATGCATTATAAAAGCTTTTTTAGAAGTGAAAAAATGAGTAAAGTATAGGAAAGTTTTCATAAAATTTATTTTGAAGTTGAGGGACTCATTCTAAAAATTATATTTTTAATCTCTTTAGAAGTTTTTATTTTCTAATTGAAAAGAGTGGAAATACTTTTTTACAACTGTGGAAAAGTACTTTGCTAAGTGACTGATCATATCACTCATTTTTAGGATTCTACTTTATGAAGGGCATGGATGAGGTAACAAAAATATAAATTTCAAGTATCTAAAATGTTGCCAGAAATTACTAGATGTTTTAGATGTGCCAATTAAGCAATAGGAAAATGAAACTCCACATGCCAACAGCAATTTCACCAGATTATGGGAGCTAAAACCTTGTGCAAAATTGTACATTATGACTTTACCTTAGGAAACAACTTCAAACTTATCAATTGCCTGGGAGAAGAGAATAACTAAGTGCACAGTATATTGGTTCTTCTCACAGATGACAGGATAATAATTTGAACAATCCCCATGGTACTTAAGCGAAGATAATTTCTGCTTCAGATATTATTTCCCTCATGTATTTAATCTCATTACTTGGAACTATAATTATTTTTCAGCAAGTATGGATTGAAATACTTTGTCTGAACATGCTATTAAGAAATCAGGTTATAGGTTTTGCTCCTCTTGAGTCAGTTAGCTCCAAGAATTTAAAACTGCCTAGATTATTCTTCCACTATCCCTCACATGCCTTCATGAGAGTAGTCTTGAGAAAGATAAACAACATGTATGACGAGGTATCAATGTGGACCTTGAGCGTGGGCTACCAAAATCACATCCCCAGACAAAAAAGATCATTGGTGGCTTCTTTGTGGATAAAACAGAGAACAGAGAATATATTAGCTTTTAACATACTTCAGGTTTTAAAAATATACATGGTTGATTAAATAAAAACATTGTTGAACCATGATAACAATTCAAGACATTTCCTTTAAAAAATTTTACCGAAAGATGGCATTCATGTTACAATTTTACCCTAATGCTTCCTGTTAGAGCAAAGAACCTGGTTTGAAACAATCCTTTTCTGGGTTCTTTGTGTTGGGTAGAAAAAAATATGTAAGACTAGTATTTAGTATAGCTCAAATAGGAAGAAATGGGAGCACTGCAAGTGCTGAAATAATTTTATATTAAGGAATGGGAAAAGATACTGAATTATTTGAGAGAAATAGACCCTGGGTATCTTTTTTATGGATAGAATTTTAGGTCTAAAGCCACTACTGCAGATTGTCAAAATATTTTACTTTATAAATATAAACATTATGCTCTTTCTGTCGCCATTTCTTTTTGTTCAATCTCTCAGGAATCCTACACTCTCTAATGGCCTACTAAATGGTCTCTAATCTTCCATCTTGCCCATCTCGTAGCCATTTTCTATGATACAGGATGAGTAATCTTTCTGAAATATAAGTAGAATCATGCTGCTTTCTTTTTAAAAATCCATTAATGTTTTCCCAAAGCTTTAGGGATACATTGAAACTTTGTTGGAGCTTCTGTCAACATTCCTTATTCCAGTAAACCTCTTTCAGCTTCCTAAATATGACAAGCTTCTTTCTGTTTTGTTCTCTTTAACTTTTCAGCCAGGTGAATCTCAGCTCTTTTCAAGAAAGGCTCAGATCAGCCAGCACCTCCTCTTAACAGTTTCCTCAGCTTTTGTGTTTTCTCATGGAAAGCACACATTAGCTTCAAGTTTATTGAAGCAAAAGATTATGTGTTGATGTTTTTGCAGCTTCAATGGTTGGTGTATAGTGATCTGTCTGTAAATTTAGAGCAATAAAGTGAATCACCAGCTTCTCTCTTCATCCTATATGCTTGTTTGTAATAGTCCTCACATACCTAATTCAGAACTGAATATGCCAAGAAAGAGCCAAGTTTCTGAGTGAAGGCTATGGGTTTCTGTTCAAGGGCAAGACTCTCCTTTTAAAAAAACTTGCATCTAGCATTTTATTATGCTTCTAAGAGTAATCCTGGAAAGTAAGGACAAGGCCACTCTGTGCCTTATATGTGTAGGGAATGGAGCGGTGTCTATGTGTGGTGAGTTCGTGGTTTGTTAAAGCATCTGTTTTCTTTCCAGAAACTTCTTCAAAAATGTCAATGGTATCAGAATTCCTCAAGCAGGCCTGGTTTATTGAAAATGAAGAGCAGGAATACGTTGTAAGTCAAGTGACAACAAAGTAACTTAATAAATATTAAAATAAAAACTAATATGAATGAACGGACATAAATAATTTCTTCTCTATCATCCACAGAAAACTGTGAAAGCATCCAAAGGTGGTCCTGGGTCAGCAGTGAGCCCCTATCCTAGCTTCAATCCATCCTCAGATGTCGATGCCTTGCATAAAGCAATCACGGTTAAAGGTAATCAAATCTCCCCTAAACAGTCTCCCGCTGGACATTTCAGAGTGGCCATTTGAATGGATATTGGAAAACTGGCACGTGCAGTGGAAAAAGTCTGTTTCATTTTGAAGATAAAAAGATATATGTATCAAACAAAGATAGATTTCCTTTATTATCACTTAAATTTTTTTTTGGTTAAATCAGTAGAATCTCAACTGCTACAACAAATATCATTACTATCTTAGTTTTAGTAGAAACTCAGTGCTGAAACCAAGACTTCTGCTCACATTTAGGGTTTGGATGAAGATCAAACACTGAAACACTGAGGGCCAGGGACAATTTCCTTTTTTTTCTCACCCAAAAGAATAGAATGTCATCTGAAATGTTTCCCTTTTATATGTAGTGCTGCATCCATTGAATTCATACTTCTTAGTGTGTTAAGAACTTTTGTGCAGAATCTTGGTAATGAATCATTTAATGTCAATTATTAATGAGGAAGAAAATTGATTTTAAAAGCCAAGTATCCTTTTATTTCCAGGTGTGGATGAAGCCACCATCATTGACATTCTAACTAAGAGAAACAATGCACAGCGTCAACAGATCAAAGCAGCATATCTCCAGGAAAAAGGAAAGGTGGGTTGGAGTGGTCAATTTAGGTATTAGAGACAAACCTTTAATTTGAACACAACAAACATCAAGATTACTATTGGCAATAAGAAATATGTCCTGATTGAAATGTGTCTCCTACTGAAATTTCAGCTGTTTAATGCTGAAATGTAAAATTTATATATAATTCTACTGTCCACATAAAAAAAAATTCTAATTGGTAGAGAATATTATGAGTTTATTTGAGCCAAACTGGCAGATTGAGAAAATGCTCTGGAGAACAGCATTTTTGCAGCTTATTCTGTAGATGAGAATCAAAGGAGGAGATGAAAGTGGGGGGTTACGTGAAATCCATTGGTGGCAGGTTAAGGGGGTGGGAGGAAGCAAAGCAAGGAGATCTCTGGGATTGGATAAAAAGTAAAACAGAGAGAAACATACTTTTTTTACATTGATGGGTACAGGATAGTTTATAATTAACATGTACAGCACATAGAGATGGTATTCAGGGAACAAGATGACAATGAAGGGTTCTATGATCTCATGCTCCGATGTTGCGGGTATGCCCTGTGGGGTCTGGAAAAGGAGATTACAATGATGTTTCAAAGGTATGTTATCTTACATACCAAAAGACAACAGATATGCTCACTTAAAAGATGGACCTCTGTCAAGGAAGCTACGGGCCTAGGTCGTGACTACTCACCATGACCTGCTTTTAGTTAGGAATCTTTATAATCAGACTTTCAGTCTATGAGTTTGTAGAGACTGCCATGCAGGCCTCCCCTCCACTTATGGCCCCTTTTTCATCCATACTACTTTAAAAGTAAGCTTTATATTTTTTATATAAAATATGGGTAGTATTTTTTTTAAATGCAATTAGAAAACTATACAGTGTTAATGTTTGATGATAGTACTTATTTGAGCAGTGAGAACCTCAAGATTTGGAAACATCATTAATACAGTATATATTTTTTAAGTATTCTTACTACTGTTTCTGTTACTACACGATGCTGTTTTGAACTTTGTGTTTTTTCCCCATTAAAAAAAAAAAGATTGAGAATCCTGTTCTTTAAGAAGTTATCAATGAATTTAGTAAAATTTCATTCTAATTATTCTAAAAATTAAGATAACATTCCAAATATCTAGTACCCTTTTGTATGAGAAGGGAAGGAGCTCTGAAGATGGTTGGGTTTAAGAATCAGGTAACCTTACAAGGCTGTATAATCTAGCATATTACTTATCAGAAGCCCTGATGTTAATCTCTTTGCTATAGCCCCTGGATGAAGTTCTGAAGAAAGCCCTGACAGGTCACCTTGAAGAAGTTGCTTTGGCTCTATTAAAAACTCCAGCCCGGTTTGATGCTGATGAACTGCGTGCTGCCATGAAGGTAAATCACCTGATTTAAGCAAAACTCTTTTCCTGAAAAGAATGTATAAGTCGAGTCCACTAGGGCTCCTATTGTATTCTCAAACTCTAGTACAGGACCTGTCAATTATTGGAAATATAATTAATTAATGAGTTCATTAATTAATGTTGGTGTTAACAGCTGTGTTATTTCCACCTTTCTCGTGATGTCACTGTATGAATCATAGATCTCTCTTTATATTTTTGCCCAAAATATTGGCTTTAAACCCCATTTTGTTTTTAGATCAATCCAGTAGCTTATTATAATTATTAAATATTGTGGGAAATGTACTAAATGCCAGATCCAAACAAATTTTGAGACACAAAAATTAGCTAACGGTCTTATGAAGATTTTCCTACATTTCTTCTTTTTTTCTCTTTCAATTTAGGGCCTTGGAACAGACGAAGAGACTCTGGATGAAATTTTGGCATCAAGAACTAACAGAGAAATCAGAGAAATTAACAGAGTCTATAGAGAAGGTAAGTTTTAATGTCCAACAGTCCAAATGCCTTTGTTGGAAAGGAAATCTGATATACTTTTCTTTTAATTGAATGTGAATGGTAATTATGTGGGCTTTGGAAACTCTACATACTAAAATATTTCTTCATTGTTTGGTACATGTCTACTGCATGCACATACTGTTACTGGACAGCATTCAGTTGCTAGGGTTCTGATAAGAGAGATAATGCCCCAGGCCTCATCAAGTTTGCACTTTAATCAAAAATGTCCCTCTAAGACAAATGGCCACATATTATTGTAATGGAAAACTCATTCAAAGCATTGAATTCGAAGAATTTTCTAAAAACTTTTTCTATTATTCTGAGATTTATTTCATTAAAATATCCTGTTGTCATTTATTTTGAAAAGATAACAAAAAGAATTAAAATCTCCAAAGAAAAAATTCTCTGTTTATCTTTGAAAAGGTAAAGAACTAGGTTATTATAATCTTGTGATGGAAACTAACTTTACCGTTATCAACATAAAGGATTCACTTACTCTTTATCTCTAGTTAGATCTGTAGGGATGAGAGACCAGCCATGGCTCATCTCATCCATTCAGTGAAGCACCTCATTTAAATGCTATTGCATAAGGGTAGCTGCACCTGGGTTCTGGGCAGGGCTGAGTCTTTCACTATTTTCCTTTTCCAGTTTCCCAAGCCAGTATGTGGCAGTATACAGGATCTTTCTGCTTGAATTTCATCCCAAGCACAGAGAATACAATAGCCCTTGTATATTGTTTTCAGAGCAATTTAATGAAATAATCGGAATAAGGAAGCTTTTAATTATTTTCTGCAACTCTTATCTCATTACCATTATTTATCTTAGATCTTTTATCAGTGATAATAATCCAGAGGGCATTATTTTTAGTTTTTTTTTTTGTTGTTGTTGTTCAATGAAACATCATTTACAAAGATAAATATCCATATTTATCCATTATATACAAGATATAGTCCAAGGATAGCTTGTAAAATTGACCTGTCTTCTAGTTAATATAAATTCAGTTATTTTTTTTCTAAGACAGCATTATTTCACATAGTTAAGTAAGGGTGTTTACATAAATAAAATGTTTTAATCTATATGTATACCTCCATATGTACCTACTCAATTAAACTATATTATATATTTTTATAATTTTTAAAGTAAATAAATAATCTGTGTTTGAGCAAGTTCCTTTGGTTTATTCTTTTACATAACTGTTCTAATCATCACATTGCTTAAATTCTGGCATATTAATTTCAGAATTAATTAACACCTATTCAATTTATTCATATTAGCAAAAGCTCTATGACAGTAGGTTTTCATTTATAGTATTATCTAAATGGCTTTCATTGCCTTATAGGAAGTAAATTTGATGATCCCAAATTTTACCTGCTCCACTATCTCTATTTTGATTAAAAAAGATAATATTTTGAAACGCATTCCATAAGTCACTGACTATCGGGCTTTGCACATTGCAAGCCAATATAGAGATATCAGATATTATTATCACCATTATTTAATTTACTGCAAAATATACTTTTCTTGTTTTTCAGAATTGAAGAGAGATCTGGCTAAAGACATCACCTCAGACACATCTGGAGATTATCAGAAGGCTTTGCTTTCTCTTGCTAAGGTATAACTCCGATGGTTCAGGAAATGCCTCTTCTTTGATAAAGAGTAAAAGTTTAGATTTCATTTCTCTTTAGAAATGAGCAATTGACTCTCTTCTCAAAGAATGTCGTTTATTAGATTTTAAGAGAATTAAGTAAATCATGTGATTACTTGCTAGAAAACAACTTACAAGAGAATGGGATTTTTTTTTTTCAGGGTGACCGATCTGAGGACATTGGCATAAATGAGGACTTGGCTGATTCAGATGCCAGGGTAAGCAAGTGCTCATAAACAAATACTCCTAGAATCACCTACCTACCTCAAACAGGTCCTACCTTAGGTAAAATTACGACTTGACCTCCACATGAAAGCAAGTCCTCCAACATGCTAAGGACAGCCATTTGTGAATGATACCATTCTGTATTTGAGCAATCTAAGAAAGAAAAATGAGATCTTTATGTTTTCGATAGATCTCATTATTTATAAGGCCAGAGAGGACTGAGTGAGAACAATGAGAATTTGATTTGTTATTCTCGAAAATTGTAATGCTGAGAAAATTCTAATTTTTTTATTTTACTAGGCATGAGAAAGGGAAAAGTAATTTTTTATTAAGTGAAGTGGAAAGAATAAGATCATCTAACATTCTTTTAACAGTGAACACTGGAATGGTTTATAGATGTAAGTTTATATTGTAAAAATCTTATGGTAATGATATAATTATAAAACAATTATAATAACATGTTTATGTATTTTCAAGTATATTGTTACGTACAGTTTCAGTGAGGTTGCTGGTTATTTATATACCAACTCATTGGCAACATTAGAAAAATCATGTCATTTTAGGGCCTGGAATTTCTGTTTTAAAAAACAAAGACTATTATTTGCATATGCCAAATGAATTCATTACAGTGAGTTTGTAAGAATAGAAACTTACTTCTCTACCCCCACTCCCTTCCCTGTGGCAGTACATTATCTTGCACATAATAGGCATTCATTAAGTTTTTGTTGAATAAATGCCTACATATCAAATCAGTTGCTTAAAGAGTCCAAAATAACTTCTTATGTCCTTTAGAAGTGCGACAATTTTAATAGAAATTGTGCAAGCATATCAAAGAACAAAAGTTAGTATTTGAATAATTGCCCATAATAAAAAATTATTCTTATTTGCTTGCAACATTTCTGAATTTGCTTTCCATTTTAAGACTAGTAGGGTTCATAGATATATATTTCTGGCAGCTAAATAGGTTAGTGTGACCCAGGAAGATGATGGTAATTAACATTTCAAAGTTAACAGAGTAATCTGTGACAATAAGGCAGGAATTATCTCTTATATTTACAAAAGGGAAAGTGTAGTTTAATAGGGTTAAATTATTTATCTAAGATTATAGAGTTATTAAGTTGCAGAGTCAAAATTTAAATTAAAATTTCAAGATTTAGGTTATGGTAGAATTATACATTTATTATTGTATCATTTGCTGATAATTACTTTGAACAATTAAGAGTAAATAATTTTTTTTTACAGAGTCCTTTGGACTTGTCTTAATGTAGAGTATAATCTTAAAGCAATTTAATTCAACAAACATTTCTTCTGCAAACATACAGTTAGTCTGTAGAGTTTACGAGGCACCTTGGAAGATATTCAACAAATAAAATAAGGTCCCTATCTTTAAGAAACTTGCAATCTTAGTATTGCCTGCTCTGATCGTATTTGATACAAAGCAGCTACTTAGAAAATGTTCGAAGAGATCTAACATTCTTGTGCAGATATCAAGTCAGCAGACAGTCAAGTGTTTATTTTTGTGTTTCTTGATAGGCATTATATGAAGCAGGAGAAAGGAGAAAAGGGACAGATGTGAATGTGTTCAATACCATTCTTACCACCAGAAGCTACCCCCATCTTCGCAGAGGTAAGAAGAAGAAATAATTTCTGGAACTTATTTATAAAAGATGCAGTTTTGTTTTTGAAGACAAATAAGAGAAAAGAAAGAGAGAACCCTTAATCAGGATCACTCCTATACCAAAGTTGAGTGTTCCTGACCCCTTATTGATATTTGTACATTTGTTTATCTTTGTATAGTCATCATTTTATAGTATTTGAAACACATTCTGTGACTTTGGCATGTAGAACATTATTTCATTATTTTTACTCTATTGCCTCAAAATACTTGGAATGGATGTGACAAAATATACACATACAATGGAACAAATGAAATTACAGTAAAGAAAAAAAACCTCAGAGCTAAGTGAAGAAAAGAGTATGTAGATGCTCCAGAAACAAAAACCAAAAAGAGTTCTTGCCTTTGAGCACAAGATTCAGCTCTGAGTCTCCTAGAAGCCATGGTCCAGGGAAAGTCATGATGATTACCTAAAGTTCACTATCTTATAAAAAAAAAAATAGCACACTGATTTCTAATGTCAAAATTAAGAGAAATTTACTACACAGATGTTTATATAAGGAAGATCCATTTGCTACGGCACTTAGCTCTGATGTAGTCAGTGTTATGATTGCCAATCACATGCCATCTCTAATAAATGTCAACATTTGCAAAAATATCCCCAAAATATACAGAACATCAAAATAGCCATGTGAGTCACATGTCTAGGAGAAGATGAAGTATGCAAAATATATTCAGTTAGGTAATTGGCTTTAAAATATGAGTTTTGAAAAATCAGTCATCCCAAGGAATGCTTTGAGTTAGTTGCCCTGATTTTGCTAAAGTTTGCTAAAGTATAGGATGCTTTCTACATCTCTTAGCTTAAATGTAATATTCAGTGTTTCAGAAGTACACCAAATACAGTCAGCATGACATGAACAAAGTTCTGGATCTGGAGATGAAAGGTGATATTGAGAAGTGCTTTACAACCATCGGTATGTATTCTGGAAAGGGAAGCATTTTCTAGATGGAAATTGCATTGTCAATGATGTCCCATAATTATATATTATATGATATATATATTATATATATGATATTATATATCTGAACAAAAAAATAACAGATATAGTTTATGTTTCAGATACAGGCAATATGTAAGATAATGGCAATGAATTTTTAGCTAAAGGTACATAATGGCTTTCTTAATAATAACAGATATTATTCCTTTTTTCAAAAAGATAGGCAGGTGGGAAAGACTTATTGAGCACTCACTTATGCCAAGTGATTCACCAGTCTGGACATAGCACAGAGACAAGTCAGATGGTCATTAAGAACATGGGACTTGGAATTAAATAAATACAGGTTCAAATCCTGGTCTGTCACTTGCCAACTGAATAATCGTGGGCGAGTCCAGAGGGTTTGATTCAGTAGTTCTCTAGTGGCTTCTGAAAACATCTTTAGGAGAAAAAGACATGAAACAGTTCTTTTGTTATTCAGGTGACCAGTCAGGACTGGGAATCTGTGTTCTAAAGCAGTGCATCTCAAATGTTAATTCATGTGCACATGAATTCTCTGGAAATCTTGTTAAAATGTAGATTCTGATTCAGTAGGTTTGGAGTGGGGCCTGGGATTCTGCATTTCTAACATGTTCCCAGTTGATGCCAATTTTTTTTCGTGAATCACACGTTGAGTAGCAAGCCAGAAAATCTTACTCATTCACACATCTGTTAGTGCTTTATTTGGCAGCTGCCTTTAAAAGCCTGTCCTAGTCCACTTTTTTTTTTTTTAAATTCTTATTACAACATGAAAAAAGTATGTACTATATGTCAATATGGCCTTTTACACCTACTGCTTTCCATATTTCCAAGAGTATACTCAGAATAACATGAACTATAGAAGCTGCTATTCTTTGGATGAAAGATAATAGAAAGTAGGTGACAGTATCAGGAGAAAGGATATACAAAACCACCATCTGGAGAATAGCTTCTTATGAACCAAATATTCCATAATGGGAAAGGGGATGAGAAACGGGGATGAAGAATAGAATCTCGCTTGCAAAATTCTGTGTCTCTTGTTTCTTTCATATGAATCTTACTTCTTTTGTGGTAAATATGTCAACTAAAATGTGCTTCTCTTGCAGTGAAGTGTGCCACTAACAAACCAATGTTCTTTGCTGAGAAGCTTCATCAGGCCATGAAGGTAAGATTTTACTTATATAATTAGCTTAGGGAGAAATTATTATTGGTAGAGAGACTATAAAATCTTATATTGTTTGAAAATCACACTTTAATATCTTCCTGTTAAAAAGAATCACTGTTCCATCCAATGCAAGAGGTAATACACTTTCTTATTAGAATAAAATTGTTAGATTTGTTGTATTTGTTTATAGATAAGATGGTAAAGTGAGCTTGTTGATAATTTGTGAGTTACTCATGCCTGCTTTAGTGGGATAATTTAGTGGGAATGATGAATACCTAGTAGAAGAGGAAACTGTACCCCAGACTTTGGAAATCAATACAGCCTTGGTGTCAGCTAAACTAAGACTTGATAGTGAAGAAGAATTAGCTAGATGAGAACAAGAGGGAAAGAGATAGAGGGATAAATATAGGCTGGTCCAGGAGGAGGTAGCATTACCCTCTCAGGATAATAAATAGAATTAGAGTGATGGTGCACAGCGGAAGAAGAAGTTGTAGAATTAGGCAGGGCATTGTAAGCCCAGAAAAAATGACTGGTTTTCATCCTAGAAGAAACAGAAGGCCACTGAAGGGCTCTTGATAGATGAATTAGATGATCAGATTTCTAATTTAGACAGTTCACTTTATTTGTAATTACCTAATAGTTTAGACAAAAGAAAGACTGGATGGTAGAAGATCAATTAAGAGGTTGTAAAAGCTCTTAATATAGTTAGCAGTTAGAGTCCTGTCATTTTATTACCACTTGTGTAAAGTATACTTGTGTGTGTTTGTACTTTAATGTAAAGATAGTTTCTCCATAGAAACTATATGGGTGAACAAAAGAGCTTCATGTTCAAACCTATGTCTTGCTTTTATTAAGAGTATGCTCTGAATATGAAAGACACTTAACCATCATTTGTTTTGGACAGGGTGCTGGAACACGTCATAAGGCATTGATCAGAATTATGGTTTCCCGTTCTGAAATCGACATGAATGATATCAAAGCCTGCTATCAGAAGTTGTATGGTATCTCTCTCTGCCAAGCCATTCTGGTATGTTGTGATAGTCATTATGCTACCCCCACAAATAATTATTTTTGCAACTTCTTCAAAGAGAAAGGGTGATTTTTATTGTACTCACAAATTTCATATGTAAGATTAATTTGTTATATTAGGAGACATAATTCATAAGTAAATTTAAATTTCACTGGTAAAATATACTAGTGAGTTCAGTACTGAAAATATACACACATTTTTTAGCAGTCATGGAAATATTTAGTTTCCCATACATAAATTTAGCAACCAAAATATTATAGTAGGGAGATAGAATGATTTATTTTGCAATGAATATTGATCAGAGTATTAGAATCTTATTCTAAGTTTTTCCTTAATTTGTAATATGTAAAATGTATAAAATTCATGTTCATATGGTCTTATTATACAGTTATTAAAAAGTAAAGACAAGTCAAAGCTATTAATTTTATATTATTATCAATTAACAAATATCAGTTATCTGCTATATGAATTATATTATTTAATTAAATATATAATATTCTTATTAAAGATTCTAGATAATTGACATATTGTGATGTATGTTCCACAACTCTTAAGTCTGCTAATACGATAATTATTCTAAAGAATTAGAATACTTTATATTGATTATGGTTTCAGGTAGCATTAAGTATACTCTATTTTTTAACCAACAGGATGAAACCAAAGGAGATTATGAAAAAATCCTGGTGGCTCTCTGCGGAGGACAGTAAATATTCCTTTAATGATCTCAAGCTTTTTGATCAGAAGATTTTTTAATCATATCTTTTCATTCCATATTACAGACTTAAATAGAAAAGTTTGTTCAGCAGAATTAGTTAGCTAACTGCTTTCTGAAAACTATGGCTTATAAATCATTTTTATATCATAACTCTGTATAATAGAGATAAGTTTTTTAAAAATTTATTTACCCCAATTATAAAACCCCATGAACAGGTTGTTCTAGTACCATTACTTGAGAAAGATGTTTATGTAACAGAAAATAAAATGATTTTACAGGACAATTGGTGTGTCATTGGTTCTTCTATTTTGATTTTTTTTCTATGCGTAATGCAGTGGTTTAATTTGATATAAGGAGATAGGAACTTGAATTCTAAATTATAATTATTTAATGAAATAAATATTACATAGTAAATTAAAGTATTCGCAGAGGTAGAAAATGGACTCCTTAAATTTTATCATCTTAGTACAGATTGCTGAGACTGTCTCTGTATAATAATGAATTTATTGAATCAGCATTGTAACAATTGGACATTCTGCTACATTTCACAAATCAGTATAAAAATGAAATGGTAATGACAATAAAAATTCCTCACTTTTTAAAAACCGGTAGTAGCATATTTTCTAAGAAACTCTCGAACTGCTTTCCAGAGTGGCCATACCATTTTACTTTTCATAATAAATTCACGAGTGATCTAGTTTCTCCACAACTTTGCCCACATTTGGTATTGTCACTTTTTCTGTATTTTAGCATTGTTTATTTTATATTGTTGAGTTTTGAAAATTCTTTACATATTCTAGATACTAGTGTTTTGTCAAATATGTGGTCTGCAATATTTTCTCTCTATAGCTTGTCTTTTTTTATTCTCTTAATAAAATCTACCTCAGAGCCAATATATTAAATTTTAATGAGGTCTAATTTTTCAATTTTTCCTTTTATTGACTGTGCTTTTGGTGTCACATCTACAGACTCTTTACCTAACCTTAGATCCCGAAAGTTTTTTCTTATTCTCTTCCCTAAAACTTTTTACAGTTTTTCATTTGTCATTTAATTTTGTAAGCCATTTTGAAATAATTTCTTGTGTAAAGTGTGAGACTTAGGTCAAGTTTCTTTTTTCGTTTTGTTTTTAGCTTATGGATGTCCAATTGCTCACTATTTGTTGTACAGGCTATCCTTTCTCCACTGAATTGCTTTTGCACTTTTGTCAAAAAATCAGTTATCTTCCTCTGACAGTATTCTTACCACATAAGTGGCAATTATTCATCTCCAAGAGAATTAAGTTGGATATTTGATTTTCTGACTATCTGCAGCTGCATCACTTGATGATTATTTGCTTTGGTTGCTGTTCTTTACTTCCTTTCACATACACCTGTCTCATGCATTCTATAGAAAAATTATAATGATGTGGCCCATAATATATCAGGCAAATTGAGGCTAGCAGAAATGCTGCTTATTGCAGTCCTTAAGTTTTTTAGTTATTTCACTATTATATAAAATACTTTCCTTATGTGCTTGTTTAAGAAGGAGAAACGCCCTAGTGGGGAATGGGAGGGAACCTGGGGTGGTATTTTGAAGCAGAATGGATTTATCAGGATAGTTTTTATCATTACTAATATAAAAGTAGTGTCAAGGTGGTACAAATATTTCTGCCAATCAACATTGCATTCATACCTCTTCCTGTTCTAAATTAATTTTAAAGAAACTGCATGAGTGAGTTATTCTCTTCGCCCTCCTTTTCATCCCTGCCCTTTGCTCCTTTCTGCTCTCTGGAGGCAATGTCTGGGGACCTCATGTGGATTCTCTTGCCTTCTAACTTCTGGCTGCATTCAGCCCATGGGGGGACCTGGTAGGAGATGGGAGATCAGGTGGAAGCGTTCCTTCTCCTTCCTCCCAGATTCCGCACAGATCTATTAGCATCTGTGTTCTACAATTACAGTTTCTTCTCCATGGTTCCAGCTCTCAGCATTTTCCTATCCTTGCTTTTGGGACCCTGGGATTCCCCCTGCTGCTCCTTGAGTGCTGCAGCATTCCATGTTGGTTCCTTTAACCTGTTCACACCTCTGTAAATAGCCCCTTAATTAAAATCATCAAAATTCCCAGCTCAGTGTGCCTGCGTCAGACATTTAGTGCTAGGACTATGTCTGATAATACTTTCCAAAGTTGCTAAACTACATATTTTATCAAAAACTACTCGAGAGGCTCATGACTAAATTCTAGACACTAGGATCAGTAAGTGGATACACAGTTGAACAGGAGAGTAGTAAATAACAATATAAAGAAAAACTTTAGAAGATAAAAATATATGGCTCTTTATGATCCTTGAGAAAATTGTTAGACTTCACATACACATACACAAAAGCTTCTGTGAGAGATACTATTAAGAGAAAAGCCACAAAAGGAGAAAATCTCTGCAAAACAAATATTTGATAAAGGACCGGTATCTAAAATATACAAAGAACACTTAAAATTCAACAATAAGAAAACAACCTAATTTGAAAAATGAGCAAAACATTTTAACAGGCAACTCACCAAAGATCTTCAGATGGCAAATAAGTATGTGAAGATGTACTCAACATCATATGTTGTTAGAAAACTGCAAATTAAAACAACATGAGATACAACTACACACCTATTAGAATGGCTAAAATCCATTTCATGTGGAGCAACAGGAACTCTCATTTACTGATTATAGATAGGCAAAAATGGCATAGCCGTTTGGCAATTTCTTACAAAGTTAAAGTGGCACTGTATGATTGAGAAATCATACTACCTGGTATTTACCCAAATTAGTTGAAAAGTTATGCTCACACAAAAGCTTGTACAAAAGTAATTATAGCAGTTCATTCATATCCAAATTTTAGAAGCAACCGATATGTATTTCAAAAGATGAATGGATAAACAAACTGTGGCACACCCACACAATGGAATATTATTCAACAATAAAAAGAAATGAGCTATCAGGACATAAAGGAAACGATATGGAGGAATCTTGAAAGCATATTGTTGAATTAAAATAGCCAATCTGAAGAGGCTCCATACTATATGATTCCAACTATATGACATTCTGGAAAAGGCAAAACTATGGAGACGGTAAAAAGGAGTAATTGTAGGGGTTCAGGGAGGGAGAAAGGAATAAATATGTGAAAAACAGGACATTTTTAGAGTAATTAAACCATTCTGTAAATACTGTGGTGGTGGATACATGCATTATACATTTGGTAAACCTACAGATCTGTATAAATACAGAGAGTGAACCCTACATAAACTATGAATTTTAGTTAATAATAATGTATCAGTATTGGTTTATCATTACTTCTGCCACATTAATTTGGTTACAAGCAAGTCACAAGATTGCTCAGATTTAAGAGGACGGTAATTACATTTTACCTCTTAAAGGGAAAGTGGCAAGGTCGTAGATGATTTGGGGAAAAATAAAGATATCGTGACAGTCATTTTTGCAAAACATAATATGCCATATGTAGGACAAGAGCATGTCATTATATTTCATGTAACACTGTTTGCAACATTGTTCATGGAATGCCTATGCAAGTTCACAAATTGTCATTGCTTTTAAAAAAAAACTCATGAGTCTTCTACTCTATTTTAATACAAGAAATAGATAATCACCTTGGAAAATATTTTTGTAGGGGTGTTGAAAATGCATGTTCAGTTTATTAGCATATCATACTTGATCATTCAAAAGCTCACACTCAGTAAGTGAGGGTTGATATTTATTATAATTTTTTTCTTTGTGAAAGTCATAGGATATTGCTAAACTAAGAAGAGAAAGAAGAAATGAATATTTGGTGAGGGTTCATTATAATGTGGGAGCAGAATGGTACAGAGGGTAGTGACTTGGGAGCCAGACCAATCTGAGTTTTTGTCAGCCTCCACCATTTACTAAGTGACCCTGAACAGAGTAATTATCTTTTCTAAGCTATGTTTTATCATCAGTAGAATACTGCTACTATTACTATTACTACTTCTACTACCACCACCTGCCTTACAGAGTTGCTATAAAGACTAGACATAATGAAGTTAAAGTGACTGACAATAGGTATATAAGAAATTGGAGGAACAGCTACATTCAACCACCTAAGGGACAGTAAAAAAAAAAAAAAAAAAAAAAATCAATGCCTCCAAATACCAAGCTAATTGGCAGTGATAGGCCAATCAGTCAATATGATTGGATGAATTTTTATTTTTCATCCATCTCTTTTGCTATAGATGGCACAAATCTTGTGGTGATTAAGCTTAGAGTAAGCTAATTCTTAGCTCCAAACTGAAATGACTTTAAAAAATTGAATAGTATGAAAAAAACATTCTTGTACTGGTGTTTATGTACTTGCTTCAGGTGGAGCCAGAAATACAATAAGAGAAAGAAAGGACTTTTAGTACCTGGAGACTCAAAATGCAGTCATGTGGAAATGATCCTTTCCTTAGCCTCGATGGTAGAAACTTGGGATGGTGACTCAGTAGCCAAAGTGACCCACCTTTCAAATTCTTTTTTTAGCTCTGATGGGTAAACAATGCACCTGCTTGGGATTATTGCCACTGTTTATTTTTCGGCTTTGAAGAATAACTCAGAGAAGTTGAATGCCTTCACAAGCATAACTCAGAGCTGGTCAGGCTGCTTGATTCAAATTACAGCCCCACCACTCTCTGTGGGGTGTGGCCATACTACCTTCTCTGTACCTCAGTTGGCTTGTTATGAGGATACTGGTAGCTGTGAGGGAGAGCAGAGTTTGCTATCCCCAAATATGCCTTTTGGGGGGATATTATTTTAAGCTGATTATTTACAAAAAAGGAAAAAAGGAAAAAAAAAGATTCAGGATGCATCTGTGACCTTCCCTCAAACTGCCTGAAAGAATTTGGGTAGAGGAACTGTTCCAGGAAGGGAGATAGTATCACACAAATAACTACATCTTAATATAAACTAAGTGTGGCAGACAGGGAGGAACCTAGCAATTTTGTTAGAACCCCTCTGGGTCCCATTGTTTCTGGGTGGCCCAGCAAAATTTTTTTTACCAAATGTTCGTTCCTACTGATCTCCCCGTGAATTGCCTACCTTCCCTTTGAAGTCCAAACTACTACTCCACTTTCTCCTAGGCCCAGGATGGCATATAAGCCTCAATTGCTTGATTTTGTCCTTGGGCCTCATATTCTTATGGAACTCCTATATGTACATACGTAAATAAATTAGGTTATTTTCTCCTGTTAATCTGTCTAATGTCAATTTGATTATGAGACCAGTCAGAAGAACCAAGAGTTTTGAAAAAGAGGGGAAATTTTCCTCTTCCCTACACTGTGATGAAAACTAAATGAGATACCCAGCATCCAGCATATGTAAGGAACGCAATAAATATTAATTCATAGTAGCTGCTGCTACTATAAGGAGCTTGCAATGCATTTCTAACAAAGAATGCTTCTTTTGATATGATAATGCATTATAAAATGTCCTGTAATATCAGAAATATCGGATCGATTCTAGCTACAGCAAAAATAAAATGGAATGAGATTTCTTACATGTAGTAAACTAAGATATGAATTTTATTCTTTAGATTCTTGTCTCACTGCAGATTATTAAATTCAATAGTGTCAGTCTTAAGTAGTGGAAACTTATTTACTGACTATCTTTTTCTGTGAATATGGAACTACAAAGGGATCCATTTGTAAAAGTAGGAAAAGTATCTGAAAAGAAGCACAGTAGAATGCAAATATTAGATACGTGATAAAGGAAAATGAATGAAAATGACTTGAATATATCAGCACATCAGGAACTTCAGTGTGTGTGTGTGAGTGCGTGTGTGTGTGTGTGTGTGTGTGTGTATGTTTGTGCACGCATACACATGTGTATTTTAGGCCTGTTAAACAAAAAACTTTCACTGCTATAAGCTTTTCTAAAAGAAAGGGTTTATTGAGACCAGGTTCTGGGGCATGAAGTCTAAACCACCAGCAGCAAGGCTAGCTGGAAAAAACAAACTTATCTGCTGTCCTGGAGCTGATGGGTGCTTTTATACATTATGGCTTGCGGAAGAAAGAAGTAAGTTGTTTTGAAAGAATTAAAATTGGCTACAGATAAGGGGAAAGGGAAAAGGTGAAGCAGCGGCAGGGAGTTTTATGATAAGTGCAGTCTGTAAGAAATATTTATTACTTTTGACTGATAACAGTCCTGAAAGTTCAAACATATGTGGGATGCTGTAGTATCTGGTCATCACTACAGAAGTTGATTCAAAGCTCCCACATATATTGGGGAATAAGAGCAGTCTATTGTTAGCTATCCCACAGCTATTAACTCTTGTCTCTTTCTCTCACTCTCCTGCCCACTGTCATTTAACTTAGGACATCTCAGAATTTTTCTTTTGTCAGGACCCACCACAGGAGTCCATAGAAATTTAGTTTTATTCTCAAGCTCAGTCATCTACCAAACAGCCCATTTGGAAAGAAGACTTTTGTTTTGGCTCGTCTAGTGGAAATAAATGTCTACTGTCTTCTTTCTAACTGGAAACAATTATTGTCATTCCATTTGCATGAAGACTGTGGCCACTGGAATGTTTATATTCTCAGAATGCAAACCAACTATTGCTTTCAAATATCTCAACTTTTATACTTTATTTTTTCCCGGTTTCTCTAGCATCTGGGTATTTCCTTTTTAGATTCTCTGTGTTCAGTTCTCTAGTTTAGTCTCTCTAAATCTATTACAATAGGAAAAAAAATATCAGAGAAACACACACAAAACTTTTCTACATTGTCATATAGCAAAACCAACTTCTATGTTAATTTTCAAAAGAAGAAAACAAAACTTATTGCTTTATCTCTAATGGGATAAAATAATTTGAAGGAGTAGAGAAAATACAACCATGTGTGGCCACATGGCAAAATGAAAATGTGGGAGCCTTGTCCAAAAATTATGAAGAATTTCGAGATGGTGAGAGGAGACCATTAAACCAGGCATGGGGCCCTTCTGAACAGCACTCCCCACACACACGCACCCCCCACTACGCTACCGCACAGGTTGTGCACCTGTGAAGCTGATCCCAAACGTAAATTTCTTATATTGCCCCCAAATAATCTATTTTTCTTTATAAACTCTCGTACTCAGTTTATGAAGGAGGAAAATGTACTTTTGGTACCATCTGGTGAGAATTTTTGTCTGATTTAATAATCTATTAAAAAAAGCTTAGTTTCTCAGTTTCTTTTTCGCTTTTCACTTGGCTACTCTTAAGAGTTTTTGGAGTATACTGAGAGGAAGGGTGTCGATTATAGAGAAAAGGATTGAAGTCTCTAGCTCAGTGTCCCTTGGCTCTATTGTTTTCTGATTAACATCTTTTGTCTACCTGGGGGAGACTTGACATTGGAAGTTAACCTGGAATGTGAAAGACTGCGTATTTGTTCCTAAAGAAACTGTCGTTATTAGATTTTAAACAAGACAGCATTCAAAATTATATTTTCTTCCAATGTTTGGGAACTTGGGAGACTCAATTAACAAAGACGAAATAAAGGATTTTACATTTGCTCTACATCTAAGCTATGACATGTATTTTGTGACATAGTCATGTATGATAGCTTTTCTAAGATTTCTTTTTAATTTACAAGGAAATATTAATTTATATTTTGGGTAAATTTTAAGTCTTTTTCTGAAACGAACAAAAAAAATATATAAAATCACAAATTTGACTTCTTAAAGGAACACTGCAATAAGATTATTTATTAAATAAAGTTTTTTAAAAATGTGAATACGGTTAGTTCATTGTTTCTTGTTTCTCAGCGTTTTGACGGATTCTGTGGAAAAGATATATAAAAACACCCAACAGGAAATCATTTATATCTCATGGGGTTCACTGTTGCTAATTTCTATTTTAAATATTTCCCTTTACTGATTCTTTCCCATCTTTATTTAAAGATTCAAGAATTTTCCATCTTAAAAGACAGAACAAAATAAGAACAGAAATCAGTGTCTGGTCCAGTATATGCCACTGCACTTGGTGCCACCATAATCATAAGCTATACACTTAAGTAATGAGTGAGTCATCACAGGGGCTGTTCAGTGAAAAATGACATCAAAACAGGGTCTACAAGAGGAACTCTGCCCCACCGAGCTATTTACTAAACCATCTACTTTTGTGATTCTTTTTTTGGAGGTGAATATGTCCTTGCAGGTGTTAGAGGCTCCCTTAATCTTTGTTCAAAGGGCACAAATGGTCTTGTTTAGACTGCAAAGGCTTCAAATGAAAATGATCAGAGCCATTCACATTATGCAAAGAAGCAAAATGATAAATATGCTTAATTTAAAGATAGCAAAGAACACTATAAATTTCCTAAAATAAAATTCTGGCAAAAAATTAAGAACTGTGAAATTATTTTAAATTTTTAAAAAATGCCATTAAATATAGTGAGAATTATTATTCACCATTTGAATATGGTTAAATATGTGGGTTTTTTAGCCAATTGTTCCAGAAAAAATGAGAAAAATGCTATAGTGAAAAATGCTAAAATATTAAATAAAAACATTTCTCTACTTGTTGGGGAAGCGCACATTTTCTGATAGAAGGTACAGAATTGGACTTTAGGCATAATTGTTACATTGTGTAAAAAGCTTGTAAGTTTGTCTCTAGGGAGTTATGGAAGGCATAGCTGTCATACCAGCATGTGCGTTATTGCTCAGTTTTGTTTTTTAACTGCTTGGCTTCAAAATGTCTATTGTTTTGCCCAAGATAATCTGCTTTTTAAGAACAGTATGTCAGCATCTTTTTTTCAGATATATATTAGCTATTGTATTTTGCAGTATAAGTTTTATATTGATTTTAAATGCGCAAATTCATAATTTATTTCAAAATTACTAATGGAAATTTTCTGCCCTAGCTTCATCCAACTTTTGATCTTTACTGCCATCTAGTGATAAGTATTAGAAACTTCTTCCTAAGTACATACAAAGAAGGGTATAAGAAAATGTCAAAGAATTAGAACGCATGTTCTATTTCTTTATATGGTTTATAGTCTAGCCCAGGAGACATAAGCCATAAGCAAAAAAAGTATGGGGAAACATTTTTAAAAGAATAAGAAAGAATAATGGGGAAAACTATATGTCTACACTGTATGTGTAACACAGTAATGCTTTTATATACTTTTATGTTTATCATTTTTATTTAAAGTGAGGCATTAGAAAGCTAGCTTACCAATTTTCCCTAATTTAGTTGTACATTGCATGAGGTTAATGAAGTGTAGATTTTTATAGACATCACACAAATCATTCTTATCCTCATTCACACCTCCTAAAAGAGTTCACATCAGTGAATATTTCTGCTTCTTCATGTCTGTTTATTCTTCACTTCTCTGCTGAAACGATCCTTATGAATCAGCAGTGACTTCATCAACAAATACAATAGCCATTTTTTATCTTTATTTTCCTGGGCTCATTTCATTATTTGACATATTCTTTTATGCTTTTCCATCCACCTATGACTTCAGTCCTCTGGTTCTCCTGGTCCTCAGTCCATTCCTCCTTTTTCATGGACTCTGCTTCTTCTGCTTACTCTTTAAGAGCTATTGGTTGTCTGAGTCTGTTTGGGCCACTATAACAAAATACCACAGGCTAGGTGGCTTATATAAAATAGAAATTTATTTCTCACTGTTGTGGAAAATGGAAAGTCTAGATTCTGTCTAATGAGAGCTCTTGTCCTAGGTCACAGAGAGCCAGCTTTTCACTATAACCTCAAATGGCAGAAGGAGGAAGGGGTCTGTCTGGGGCCTCTTTTATAACAACACTAAATCCCAATTTATGATGGCTCTGCTCTCATGACAGATCTCAAAGGCCCCACTTCCTAACATCACCACTTTGAGGATTAGGTTTCAACATATGAATTTTGGAGAGACACAAACTTTCGGTCCATAGCATCGGTATTAGCCAAGGTAGCATACTTGGCTCACTAATGGTCACATGATGCCATTCATGTGCATGTTTTTACTTTCCACTTGTATTTTGAAGACCTTCAAATCTAACATATACGCACTGATTCCCTGGAGCTCCAGTCTGCACATCTGGTGACTTGTATCACATTTTGTATTTAGTTGTTGTGTCTCTGTAGTCTTCTTTATTCTAGATTGATTTCTAAGTTTATCTTTGATGTTCATAACCTCAGCATCTTATAATCCATTAACATCATAATTTATTTTGATGTGCACATTGTCCGAAATTGGACAGTGGGAACTTCTTTGGGCCGGCTCCTGTGTCATTTTGACATGTTCCCATCATTCCCTAAGAATGTCCAGATTTTGTGGATCAAAAACATACACTAGACTCACTCATACTTCACAATACGAGCCCTGGAATCATTCATTTCTCCAAAGGGCCCTGGTTTCTTTTAAAGGAGACTGATTTTAGGAACCAAGATCTGGTCAGTTAATGTGCATATCTACTGAATTGTGATTATTTTTAGGACTGCTCAGCATGCAGAACTAGGAAATAAATGTATACATATGCCCACATATCTGTATTTACTTCCATACCTGTCTCTTCCTGATCTCTCTCTGTGCATCCTGATATTTCAGCCCTAAGAAAGGAATACGCACAGTTTTACATGAATCAATTTGCATTCTGACTCTTTTGCCAGACTTGGTCCTTCTGAAGAGACCAAATTCCTGTGGCACACCAAGTGGAGGTTTGGTTGCTCCAAGTGCAAGGCTCACATGAGTGCTGCCACCTGGTGGGATTCTGATGCAAGCTCCACTTGGTGGGTCTCTAAGGCAAGCTCAGTGGTCGTCTTCAGAGCCATCTAGGTTCTCAGTCTGAGGACTCTATTTATTCTTTCGCAAATATGTTTGTTAACTACAAACTGTATAACAATATGAGTTGGAAGATTAGTTAAAAACAATCCTGAGTTCCCATTAATTAGTAACAATAACGTAATCAAGAACATTTGTAAAAGATGGCCTGAAATTATTGGTTTTATATTCCAAGAACTTTTTCATTGAGGCGGAAATAACATGAAACGGGAAAATCTTAACATTCTTCTTTAGCTTATAACCCTTCAAAAATGTAATTTACTTGCTTATATGTGTTTAACATAGACTATTGTCCTGGGTGCAATCACTATGAAATTGATGAAAAGATAGTTGATGGGAGATGAGAAATTTGTTGAGTAATTTACTTCTTAGGCCAAATACAAAAATCCATATGATATTAATTAAACTTGTGTTTTTATTGTACTTCATAACTGCTTCCCTTCCAATGTTTTGTAAAAAATCATGAAAGAGATTATTGACAGACTTTGTACCTGGATATTGAGGGACAGTCATTTCTGGAGGCCAAACTTTCACTGAAGTAAACTGAATTATTCTTTTCCTTGTAAAAACTGCAGAAAGGTATAAAATTTGGCTTAGTAAACATCTATCCTTCTTGGGAAAAATTTTAATTTCTAAAGATAAAATACAAATTACATTCTCAGACAAATTTGTAAATGCCTCTTTCTGCATCTGCTAGGAGGAGAATATGATGATCAAGCTCATTTTCACCACTAGATGGAGATATTGTCATTTACAGAAGAGTAATGTCTGAGTTACATATTTTCCTGCCCTCAGAATCACAGAAATTATATATGTCCTCTGTGACCCACAGCATGCATTTTCCATCACCCACTCTCCCCGCCCCCGCCCCCCGACACACACATACACACAATAGTGAGCTAGTGTTGAAAGGCACAGAGCAAAAGCAAAAGACAACATGCCACCTCTTGAGTGAATAATGGATTGGCCACAATAGAGCTACAAAATAAATTCAGAGAGAAATATCTAGCAATGAGACTGACATTGTAATTACGGGAGGGGAGTGCAGGTTTCTCCCGAAGCATCGATGCATTTTACATGGGTAGGATAGAGCTGTAATCCGATCAGCTGCAACTGCCACAGTAACAGAAGGACCCTAAAAATAGAACCCCTATGGTAATCTGTCTGGATTACTAAATTCAGTGACTGCTTGGCAACAAATCAGGGAAATGTTTGCGGAAAAGGATTTAAATATATCATGAAGTTTTATCTGCATTATGGAGAAATCCACAAGGCCCCCAATTCATAGCTACTGCTTTGGGGGCTGCTTCCAAACAATCAAGCTCATTTTGTCAAAACATCACCTTTCTGTCCTGCCTTTTGCAATTTAATGATATTAAATCCATTTGTGGGGGCAACAAAAAGAAGCTTTCAAAAGGGGCCTATCTACTCCATTCTCTGATGTCCAAATTTTACACCACAAAGCCCTTATAGGTTTCCTTTCTAAATGGTGGTAGAGAAGTTAATTAAGAGCCAATGTGAAAATTGTCTGACGAAAATACGTTTGAAATACATGTAAGGTTTTTTTTGTTTTTTGTTTTTTTAAACTATACAAATATGTGTGTAACATTCATAGCTATATAGACAGAAAGGAGTTAAATATTTTAGATATGTGCTGTTACCGATTGAAGAGAAAGATGCTTTCTGTTGTTGACCATGAACTCAAGATTCAGCATCTAGAATAAAGCAAAGACAAGTACTCTTGGTGTACCTATTTCTCAGCATTTAAGATTAATTATTTTGAGGGCATTCATTATAGTTTTCCTACATGTCAGGAAATTACAGACAGGCCTTTTGGCTTCTCAGCCCCACACTCCCTTTGCAGGTCCAGGAAAGCTCTCCAAGGTTGCCTTTGCTCAGGCCTCCAATATTTAGAATGTGTTTATTTTCTTTCCATAACTAGTACTAATCACCTCTCTCCCAAGATGCTGCAGCTCCCCACCCCCACAACTTGGTTACTCCCAGACAACCTTTTAGTCTTCTCTTTTAATTCTTTCACTGAAAAGCACAGAAAGGAATCAGAGAGTGACTAAGTAAAAAATATAGGAAAACTTAGAGAGTGCAGGCAAGATTTCTCTTCTAAAGCCTCTACCTGCCCTGAGATTACTATATTTAAATTCTATAACCCTTAGAAATCTTAATCTCTCTTTTGTTTGCTATACTATTTCCTAAACCATGTCGGTGACATGTGCCAATATTAGTTTCACATGGACGATATTCTTTAAAAATGTATAAATTATAGGGAACTCTAGACACTGACTCAAGTTAGTACTTTTTAAAATATGTATACTTATTTTAAAGTCTTATTCCTGTGATTTGTGGGGTAGGGGAAGTGAGTGGTTCCTTTTGCTAACCAATAGTCAGGTATTCTGCAATTACTTTTGCTTTAGCAAGTCACTGAACTTCAGAATCTTATCAATACTGGAAATTTTATCATCAGCCATTGAGTAAATTCATCATCAATATGAAATTATACAAGTGTGAAATACGGTAATGAAAGTCTGTCAAGCAGGACAAATTATAATCAATGTGTGGCAAATTCTCTTAAACCCTATGATTTTTAAAACTATAAACAAAATATTTATAACATTTGACACCATTGTAGATAATAATATTAAAGAACACTGATAATTTATATAGTATAGAAATTTTGCAGACAGTAACAACAAAGCATTTGAGTGATGTTTGTTTTGGGTTGCAATATAATTACTTTATTTGTATAACTACTATATCTTTAGTCATCTGAAAATATATATACAATAAAATTGCCATATAACACAAACCAATAAACTTCTGAATTTATATAAAAAAATAGGTTCATATTGGTATTTGTCCATACAAATTAGGTAAATTCTTATTCTCATTTATAGGCTACTGTGAAATAATGTTTTCTGGTGAATCTCTAGAATATATTTATTACTTGATATATTACTGGTATTGATATCAATAGACCCCCAAATCATATTGATATTATTTAGAAATAATTAGCATCTCTTCACAGTTGTTTTTCTCTCTTTCCTTTTAGTCCCTTAAATAATTGGAAAATATTTCTCCATTGATATACTGAATGCTAAACTCAGCTTTTTTTGGTTTTATTTATTTTAAATAAGATGCATTTTGCCCAAATAAGTATTACTCTATTTGCTTGTAGGAAAATATAGAAATTAGTGAAAATCAAGTCGAATATATATTAGTTGAGCAACTATAGACAGCAGATTTTAAAGTATGGTGTCCAAACACACAAATCTTGTGTTCAGTTCGATGAATTGGATAATTATACAATATTTTTTTAAGTAAAAGAATAATGACAATGCATTTGTTAATATTTAAAAGCACTGTGATTTTAATACGCATCCCTGTTCTTCAGTCCTCCTTCTCTGCAGTTCTTCTGCAAGATTTGACAATTTTGGTTGAATCTCAGTTTTTAAAACATTGTCATCCCTTTTAAACTCCTTTAGATTTTTCTTCCTTCCAACTTTTCTGTGCTCACTTTCTTCCCTTTCCCCTTAACTAAAAGTCTTTCCCCAGATTTAGTCTTTGGCCACGGACTTAGCTCATTTTACTCAAACTGTATATAGATTCTGTATGAGAATGAGATCTTTTGCATGAATAACTTTCAAAGTTTAACCCCCACATTGCCAACAGTCTTCAGAATATTTTTACCAAATGTTAATTTTATTTCTACCTGCAGACACATGCTCATGCTGAAATAGGTTGACATTCTACCTGGGTGAAAATAGATGACTGGATCTTAAACTTTAAAATTAACAAATAACTATTGACTCCCTCGTCTGGGTGAAACGTATGCTAACCATTGTGAAGGAAAATCTGTGCAGAAAAGCACAGATTTTGCCCTCAAAGGACTCAAGAAGTGCTAAGGGGAATAAGACAAATACACGATGACTAAATTAGAGCAAAGGAAAATATTATTTTTTAATTTCTATAAAAGAGAGTGAGAGAAATACTCAGGCACATCTTCAAAGAGATAGTGGGTGGGCCTTGAAATATTAAAAGTATTTCCATAGGCAAAGTAATCAAGAAAAAGCAGTCCTACAAGAAAATTTTAGAACTAGTTGGTGAATGAGTTAGTGGGTATGTATGTAGAGGAGTAATTTTATTTTCAGTTTATTACATGTAATGCCCAAGATCTTAATGGGGCATCCAAGTAGAGATATTGAAAATAAAACTGCAAATTGATTTAAATATAGAAAATTGAGTAGAGCTTTAGATATAAAATTTATTTAAAAAAAATAAAAGTTAAAAGCTACAGTAAGATTATCTAACAGAAAAAAGAAGTATAAAGAAGTAAAAATAATTATGCACAGGATTTTGAGGATATTTCAATAAAACAATTCGCCCTTCTCAACTTTTGTATCTAAAGGAAACAGCTCTCAGTTTATTTAACTGTGTAGTTTATCCTATCTAAAGTATCAGTATTTTCCAGATTTACTGACGAATTGCCTACAGCACAGCAACTTCGAAAGGCTGTTTTAAGACATTGATATTTAAAAGTGATATTCAAATGGACACAGAAATATTCATTTTTTAAAACTACTGTATTTTTATCCTCCTAATGATGTTTACAAGAAAGCAAATTATCTGGGCCATATTTTCTCTGTCTCTCTTATGAAATATCCTCCTTGAGTTACTATTTACTATAATTCTTTCTGTCTTTGCAGAAGAGCGATTCAAAAGTAGTTGAATAACTGTTCTATGCCTGGTAAAATTGTGATTAACTATATTTTCTATTTTTTCCTACTGTCTTTTTAAAAGAATCAGTGTGATAAATTTATGCTTGAGGTTAGTCAAAAGCAACATGGTATTCTTCACCTTTTGTTGGAATATGTTGATGAGAAAATGAAAATTGTGTACTTCAGTGTGTTTTTTCTTTTCTGTTTTCTGTAAAAATACTGGGATTCAGGATCCCTGGCCAGTTGTACTGAAGTACTCTGTTTTCATTCATGTTCCTTTGATAATTAGCTTTTGCTGAAAGCAACCCACACCAAAACTTAGTGCTTGAAAGAATGATTTTTAGCTCATGATGCAGTGGGTTGGCAATTTGAGCTCTGCTCAGCTGGGCAGTTCCTACACTTGTCTTACTTCAGCTCCCTTGTACAGTTGCAGTTGCAGTCAGGCCACGGGTTTCCAGCATCCAGAAGGGCCTCTTCAAATGGCAGCTGGGTTCTAAAAGCAGCAAGAGAAGGCAAGCACTCTTTAAGCCTCTTCTTGCACTGCATTTCCCAATGTCTTAATGGCCAAAGTTAGTGAGCAGGCCAGCCTAGGGTCAATGAGTCCAGAAGGGTCCCTATCTACCTCTTAAATGGGAAGAGCTACAAAGAAAAGGCTTGACAGTTTTTGTAAACTATCAACTATGCTTTATTTTGATAATTCCAATTTTGCTTTTACTTCTCTTTAAATTTTGCTTAATCTTCTCTTTCTTTGGTTATTGGGACATACATCCTGGGAAGCACGTAAAACATATATATTTACAAGTAATTATAAAGTGAATGCTTATCATTCTACTACCAAGATCAAAAAATAGCTGGGTTATAATAACTAGAAATCCTCCGTATGGCTACTCCACTCCTTCTATGTAGAGGATATCATCATCTTGACTTTTATAGTAAATCATTTCTTTGCTTTTCTAAATGATTTTGCTATAAGTAATATAATTTTGTTTCTCCTGTTATTGTATCTGTTTTTGAATAGAGTAATACTATATGTATCATCGTGTCTTATTTCATTTACCTAATATTATTCATAATGTTGCCTAGAGCTATAGTTCTTTCATTTTTTTGCAATAGAAAATTCCATTGTATTTTACTTATACATTATATTTTTGATGAACATTTGGGTTGTTTCCATATTTTTTATTATTATGAGCTATGTTGTTATGAGTTTATAAAACCTGTTGAGAGGCATTGAAAAATTGAAAACCTAAATAAATGGAGCAATACATCATGTTCATGATTGGAAGACTCACTTTTTAAAGATGTCAATTCTCCCAGATAGATTTATAAATTTAGTGCAATCTCAAGAGCACTGTTTATTTTTCCACTAACTTTCCTAAACACTACTGCCAAATTAATTTGCCTAAAATACAGTTTTTATCTTATCATTTCCTGTTTAAAACCTACGATGATTCTCTACTCTCTAGAGCTGTGCTGATTTAACACCAACACTACTAACCTCATGTGGCTACTTCAATTTAAATTTTAATTAATTAGAATTAAATAAAATTAAAATTCAGTTTCGAAGTTGCTTTAGCCACATTTCAAGTGTTCCATAGTCACATGTTCCTACAGTATGGGACAGCACAAATGTAAAGCATTTCCCTCATCTCAGAAAGTTCTTTTGGGCAGCTCTATTCTAGAACATAATGTCAGTTTCAGCATGGCAATCCAAAAGTTTACAATCTAAAACCCAATGCTTCAGTCCAATCTATTTTCCCCAAATTCCTCTAAAAGAGTATAATTGTTCCCACCTACCCTTACTCAGAACTTGGATGCACTTCTCTCCTTTTTTACTTTAAAATTCAATTGGCCGGCTCTTACTGCAACTCCTCTAATAACCTTTCTTGACTCATTTATGTTAAACTTTTTTTCTAAACAATAATGATAATTACATTTAGTACATTTTTTGGTAACTACGTGTATGTATACTGCTATGTATTATTACGGACTCTTGTTTGTGGATATCCAAGTCGAATATAAGTTTCTTGATAAAGGACCGTAACTGTTACTTCTTGGCATTCTCTCTATTATTCACTGCCGGGCTGTTGCCCAGTGATAATAACCAGTTCTAATAGATGACAACATTATTACTTCAACAATGTTATTCATCCACTGTTGCTTTTCCATTGAAAATTATCTCTCAGCAGTAATGCCACTTTATTTCTTCTTTTTTATCATCATCTTCACTCCTATGCAATCTTGACATGTATGCAAGAAAGCTACTTTCAATATCAAGTTTTTTGGATGACTCTTCCCCAACACTTATCCAATAACTCAAAATGTACATTTCCATCTCCCTCACTGTAAATTCCTGCATCGCACCACTGATCATGACAGAAACTGGTGGTCAAAACTGTCCACTGACTGTGCCATGACTAATTATTTGTGTATTGTCTCTAGAGTTGAATAATACAAATTATTAATGGGTTAGTATGCCTTTCATATCTAATTTTACAAGCTAAATTTATATCTATGGTTATCGGCCACATGTCATAGGTTGATACATGCTATATGTAATATTTTCAGAAAGCTTTGTTAAAAGTTGTTTTAAAAAGAATTGATAGACTCAGTCCCCTTCTCAACAATTGAAGTCCCTATGTCTCCAGCAATTTTGTCGGGGCTGACATTAATGTAGGCTGACTCCCTCCTTTACCATCCTAGCAGGGAAGCCAAGGACTAAGTATATTGGAAAGCTCAAAACACAGACTTTTCAAACTTTCTCCATTTTAGTAAGAGACCCATTTTGTTGGCTTGTTGATTATTGTAGTTTATACTAGGACTTAATTATTGATGATTCTGTGACACTGATGAGAAAATAAAGGCAACGTGAGCTGCTAGTGTGTCTTTCAGCTATTGTTTTATGTCTGCACCAAAGGAACATTCACTCTAGTAGGTTCTCTTAAAGATATAATCAGGATAGCTCATTCTAGTTTAGGTCTGGTTTCCAAATATTTATGAGACTAAGGAAATTATTTCACCTCTTGCATCTTTGATGTTGGCTTGGATGCTGAAATTCAAATTAAAATGGTAAAGGGACCAAACTGGAAGAAGTTTAAGTTTTTAAATAACAAAAATAATCCACATGTTTTCCTTATTGATAATTGATGAACAGAGGTTAACTAAAACCAAACTAAAAACTATATTTTTGTATGATTTTGTAAATTACTGTTTTTATAGAATTTATGATGACCAATTGGTCCAGTAACAGTGTTTTCTGTCCCTGCCTGTCAAGGAAAATTCTTCATTTTATACCTTAAATGCACTGTTTTCTTTGACTAGGCACTGTTATCTCCCATATTTTAAAAATTACCTTGCTCTTTAACACAAATGTCCTGGAAAGGGCAAACATCAGACCCTCATTTCTTGGCATTTGCCTGTTGTCTAGTCTCCTAGTTTAATTAGTAGAATCATGTTTTTAAAGGTGCTGTCTTAATTCTATTCTCATTTCTACCCTACCTTGAATCGATTTAGCAGCATTTGACCATAACTATCATTACAACAGTTTTGTTTGTTTGTTTGTTTGTTTGTTTGGTCTCTGATGTTATAATTTTTACATCTTAAAAACAAAAATGTATTTAAAATTAATCCGTGGGTAATAAAAAAAGGCTATTTTTATTGTTTATATTTTGTTTTGTTTTGTTTTGTTTCCAGAGGGGCCATTTTTTTGTGATCAGTATGTTGATTTTTTTCCTAGACATTCTATTTTTCGCCCTTTATAATAATCTTATGGGCCTTAGATAGCAGAAGCCAAAGTAGGCATGAAGTTTTCATTTCTTCTCTGCTAAATATTAACAAAGAATGTGTACATGTATGTGTATATCTGTATATGGTGAATTGCCAGTGCCTCTTTTCTTTGTTCAACATAGGGCAAATGAGTGTAGTATGAGAATCATGAATGTATAGTATTTATTGCAATGAAATATTTGTATTAGGCTTGCTATGTAAATGTCTATAAACTTTTAGACTATTAGTTCTCTAGTTATAGGAATCCATTGCTTGATTTTATCACGTAAACAAGTTCATTTGGATTGTCTTTAATTGGTTTATGTAAATTGTACTTTGGAATATTCCCTTAAAACAATTGATACACTACGAATTGTGACTCATTCTTACTTACATTCTTATTTAGTAATGTAGTTTCTCTAATGATTGCTTCTAGGCAACATTTTATTAGCCTAGTGTGAGGTGCTGAACATAGGAGGGAAAAAGAACTGACTTCAACATAGTCATTAATTCAGGCTGTTTCCCTTTTAGTTAGTTCAAAATAGGGGACTTTGCTAAACTTATTATTTATTGTCCTTCACTTCAACAAACACATTTAAAACCCTCAAAATTATACTTATAAAACTCTAAGCCCCTTTCTTTTTTGAAATACTCCTAGAACATACTAAAAAGTGGAAAATATATAGTGTTTATGAGTTCGGTATATTTAGTCTAACAAAGGGGTGAAATGGACAGTTACTATTTTCTAAGAGGTCACCATAAATAATAATAATAAAAAATTAAAGTGTACTTTTCTAAAATAACTCCTGTCCTTTTGTCCCTGGTAATTATGCATAGAAATCGAATAGACTGTGATACACATTATATCTTCACTCACCAATCCTGCATTTAACAAGTGGCTGGTTGTCAGGGATGTAGATATCATGTCTGGCTTTGTACATAGGTTTAAAATGTTGTTGCCTGTGAGTGTGTGTGTGTGTGCGTGCACAAATGGGTGTATAGGTGTAGGTAACCTAATTTTCTTTCTATCTGAAACTGAATGAGATGAGAAAGCAATGAAGAATTTCTTATTTTCCATGTTACTTATTTAGAGAGGACTGCCATAACAACATGGCAACCATAACCATATAAACACATGTCTTCATCTACGAGTCATTTGAGGAACCCTTAGTTGAGTTTTAAACCTCCTTTCCTTCAGTGTTTAACTCCAAAGGTACAAAATCTAGGCTGTATTCTGACCAACGGAGTACTAAATTGTTCAAGGGAAATACAGCATTCCTTTCAAGCAATCGTAGTGGCAGCCACTTTGTCACTATCTTTCACCTAGTTCCTAATATCTGATGTCTTTAAATTGTGATCACTGGTAACATTATAAACTGCCTTATGACATAGTATGTAATAGGAGAATTATTTTTCTTCTATTTACTTGAGAAGACCTACCATAGACCTTTGGTAAAAAATATAGTTAAGTTGGAAATTACTACTAATTATTTTAATGTAACTCTTATTTTATTTTTGTTGTTGATGGTGGGCAAAGAATTATGAATTCATTATATCTTTCAATCTATTCATCTATCTATATCTATCTATCTACTAGTTATTTCATTTAATTACACATGAAGGATCATGGTTAATCTACCAAGGGACTACTTGCTTTAATATGTTTGAACCTAGGTAGCACTGAAGAGGAGTTTCTACAAGGGCCTTTATTATTAATGAGTGGAGATAAGTTAGGAAGAATGGAAGATTTACACATGATTCCTTTCATGAATCAATCTCCTTTACTAATAAGCATGATTCTATTAACCCCCTACAGGTGATCATTTGAAGCTTTTGTCTTAGCAGTGGTGGTAGCACTGTTTTAGTTCTTTCGTGCTTTTTTTTCCTTATGTCTGTCCAAGGTGAGCCTTACAATCTTGGTCTCACAATGCATCATTCTAAACAAACGGACCAGATTGTACTTTCACTGCAGAGATGTCAAAGGGGAATCATCCTAACATGTGACTTATGACCTGCGCCCATTACTTTTGCTCTTTTCTGACAATGCTGTAAAAGAGACAAAGAAGAACACAACAGAAAAAATAAAGAAGGTTATGGGGACAAGGAAGATGTCTATTCAGGTATTCAGAAACTATTTATTGAGGGCTTTCAAGCATTCACTGTAAATTAGAAGTCATCAGTTTATAAGTCTTTCTCCGCTGGAGTCTATGAGCTTTTCAATTTAGGAATTGAATGTCTTATTTGTATTTATTTATATTTGTATTTCCAGCCCTGAGCACAGTGTATAAACCATGGGGGATTGATGCATTTCAGTTGAATAAATAGTAGTGTGGTTAGACACTGTAAGAGCATAATGATTAGCTCAGTGCCTACCATATAAATAATGCTTTAGGTTAGCATCTATGAAAAAAAGCAAAGAAAACAAGTGAGAAACTTCATAAGGAAAGCATTTCTAGCACAAGGTATAAAGCTAATGAATCATTAATTCATTTGTCTTAGTTTGATTTCCTTCTGGAGGAGATCCTGAGACAAGAGTTCAATTACAGTAGTATATTGATTAGGAGGTGATTCTAAGGCATAGTAGAAGGGGAATAGGAAAGTTAGACAGAAAGAGAAGGCAGCCAATAAAAGGATATATTGTGAAGCAAACTCCCACCATGGGCAACTGGAGCTTAATCCTGTGGGAACTTTGGGTGACAGACTAGAACAAACAACTCAGAATTAGGCCCCCTAAGGGTGCTGGAGCATTTACACACCAACTCTTACTACTGGTTAACTGGGAGTTCTCCTGGCACTTCTCACCTGCCATTACAGGGGAGAAGCGTGGGCTCTAGGGCCTGAGATAATTCTCGATTGAAGGACTGCAAGTACTGGAAGTTGGAAGTAGGGTTAGCAGACAGAGTCCAACAGAAAGTACATATCATTATTTAAGAAAGAAATAAAATATATATTTTTTAAATCTGTACGTATTATTTTTTTAAAAAAAACATTTACCATGTTATTAGAACATTAATACTTTTTCAATATCTTGGACTTAACTACTTAATAAATGGAACAACGAGGTATTGATTTTGGTCTAGGTGTCATAGAAGTATTATTAAACATTAAGAGTACCATGAACCAAGAAACTTTGAGAACCACAAACCTACCTCTTCTTTGAAAATTTGGCATAAACTGATGAAAGTAGCCTTTCCATGGGTAATGTCTATGGATTACATGAGTCTCTAAGAACAGACCTACTTTCTGTGGACTAAAGTTATTTGGAATTTCAGAAGCAGGAGAAATCTCACATGACTACATGCACATACTGCATTTCTGTATACATGGCAAACATATAACATATATCAATGTATTCTTTCTGGTAATAGAACATAATTTTTATGGAAAATGTGGTCCAGATTTTTCTTCTATTGTCTTTGGACCTCAAAACAACCAGGGCCCTTTAACTGCAGAAGTGGTTCCCATTCTTCCTTTGCTCGGAGTAAACAAGGAGCTAGTTCTGGCTTAAAATTGTGGTATTTTTACACTGTCTTTTAAACAGTTTATAGACAATATGTAACCTGTCATGACAATGTGCAGGTCATTGTGGTACTTGTTATTAGTCTCATTCATTACCTCATTCTATAATTCCAACCGTGTCTCTATTTTCAACAGTTTTAATTGTTTCCATTTTATATACTATAGTAAGTTATTAAAATAACTTCAGTAATTGGCAAAGAATACATCAAAAAGCACAGAGATGAATGATTTCTAAGTGAATAAAAATGAATGTACAACAAACTGATAAAATATTATCATAATCATAATAATCGCAGGCATAACATAATAATGCCTATCGAATACTTACCACACATAGACCCTATGTAGTTTATATGTATGTATCCATTTCATCCTAACAGCACCATATAATGCAGGTTCTAGTCTTACCTCATTTGGGTTGCATCTATCCTGTAGCAGATACTGCTGGTGCCTCATTATATTTCTTAGGGCCTTACCATGAAATGCATGGAGTTCTGACTTTTTAATGCCATGTTCTGCTTCTCTTTGCCCAATGGCTTTTTTGATAGCTGAAGCCAGGTCTGCCTCCTTGCACAGCAGTCTGCAAATACAGGAGAATTAGCACAACTTATTATTATAACCACTCACCACTGTTTCCTGGGAAAATGTTTCAAATAACCTATTTGTACTCAAATCCTTATTTCAGGGTTGACTTCTGGAGGTCCCCAACTAAGACAGATCTGTACATTCACTCATACATCTGTGCATACATAAATATAAAACTGACTTAAACTGGAGAAATAAGATGTATGTATCTGGAGCTGAGAAAATGTTGTCTCAGTCTTGCATAATAGAAGTTCTTGGGAAGGAGGGATAAGAAAATAGAACGGATTTAATCCTCAGTCTATATTAACAATATAAACTTAAATAATGACAAGTAGCCAAATCCAATTTAGTCCCAAGTAGAGAAAGCAGAGGAAGGAATAGTTGACCACAATGCACAAAATCATGGCTGCTCCATAATGCAGTCACACACCAGAGACAGAGGAATGATGAGCATAATCAGCTACTTACTGACTCAGGGTTTTCTCCTATCAGTGGGCAAAATGATGTGGGAAGACAATTACTAAATTATTTAAATCTGATGTGCTCACATCTGAAATGTTGGCAGCTACATTATTGCGTGTGTGTGGCGGGGGATGGGTGGCAGGAGCAGAACTACCCAGGTACTCAATTTACACATATGTAGACCACATCCACACTTCAGCCCATCCATAGTGAGGCAGAGAGAAGCTGTATTGGTCCAAGTGTTAAGAAGATTGTTCTGTGCTTAATATTACTACAGTTTTTTGGTTTTTTTGTTTGTTTGTTTGTTTTTATCGATGTTATGTCTCCTAGGTACTGACATTTCTAAGAAATGTGATTGACAGTAAACTTGGATGAGAATGAGATTTCCATCAGATCCTTAATTTATTTTGTTTTGTTTAACCTTTAAAAAATGTTTAATTTTTTGTTCAATTTCACAATTTGCTCTAAAGATCCTCTTTTCCTCTCTGATTATATTTCTATTTTATTGTAATTTAAAATATTATTTTATGGTGGTGGTGGTGTGTGTGTCTGTATTTTAAAGTAAGCTACCGATATTATTTAATCTATGATTGCTTGAAATGGAATTTCTCATTCGGCAGCCTGTTCAGAAGTGAATGGAAGCTATGTGCTTCTCCACCAGAGTCATTATAGCGCATGCTGTGAGTGTGAATGTTCATTAGCATATTATGGATCTATAATTTCTGCTTAAAAAAAAAAAAAAAAGCAATGAAAAGCTATTACCCAGCATGATAAGAGCTCTTATCATGAAGTTTAAACTTCAACATCTTATCCAGTTTCCTTCTCCATACCTCTGGATATTTGCTTTTAACTAAATAGAAAGATTGGATAGTTCAAGATCTCTAACTGGATTATTTGTACAGAGCTGGCTCCACTGTGACCAGAAGGCAAGATGGGTTAGGTGAAGCCATAGCTACTACAGATTATGTGATGTTATGTCAATCAGCTAGAAGGAAATGGAAAAGTGGGGCTCTCAGATTAGGAAGTGGCCCCTCTGCTATTTACTTGCTGTGTGACTTTGAGATACTCAATTAGCCTCTCAAAGCTTTGTTTTATTATCTTTCAATGGGATCAGTAAGGTTGATCTTCCGGAGTGGTTGTGAATAGAAGATGATGTATAGTAAAGAGCTTTATAAACAGCTCAGCTTTGTATTTGTACAAATACAAAGTTATTACTATCATTACCTACTTAGCAGACATTGATTTACAAATTGCTGTAATGTGTATTGTTGAATTTAGTTTTCAGAAATGTCCTGTAGAATAGAAAGAGAAACGTCCTATTATACAGATGAGAACACTGAGGCTCTGTGAAATCAGATAATGCCAGGCATGATTAATTTTATAACTTAAGAAACTGAATATAAATGGCTGGCTGCTGCATTTGGAACTCAAATTTAAATATCATTTAAGGTTAATTATTTATAAATGCATGTGTATGCGGAGAGAGAGAGAGAGAGAGAGGGAGAGAGATTTCATTTGGGAACCCACTGTACCCTTTAGGATCAGCTCAGATTTCCATCTCAAATTCTGACCTTCCCAACATTTCCTTAAGTTGCCCTGTGGCTAATGTTTGCCTAGACATCTCTGTTCCAGTTTCTAGCTTCTTCTGAATTCCAGTTATCTACTCTATGTCTGGTGGTTGCTCTGAGTATGCAGTGAATTGTTCTGGTTATTCATATGTAATGACAAAGGTCTTTACACATACTACTGCTCAACAGATACTTTTTAATTGGCTATTAGACAATCTGATTTTTCAATGTTTTTAGTCACTTTCACTACCTCAGGCTTATGCTTTTAACTTTTATTTCTTGGTCTCCTCTTTCCTCCTAAACCCTTACCTTCTATTAGATTTTGTGCTCATCCCAACCCTAAACTACCGTTCTTTTCCTATCCTGAGCACATTATCAATCTTTTTTTTTTTTTTTTCCCATCATCCAAGACCCCGGAACCTCACCTTCACCTCAATGGCTAGTTAAGATGAGCTTAAACTAGAATGTAGGCTATACATGGAGAAGGAGAATATCTGTCATTTCATCTTTGTATATCCAGTGTGTGAAGGGTGTAGAACTAGGTAGTGGGTGGCTAACATGTAGGAGATAAATAATAAATATATTATTATTTGATAATATAATAAGTATATTATTACTTGACGAATGAGTACATCAAAGCATTCCCTAAGAGGAGTTCTAGTACCAAATGGAAAAGCAGTATTTATTGTAAATATAGTTTTCTCACTCCACGACATATTTTAAATGGATTTATGAAAATGATAATAGATTCTTAAGCAGACAGTAATGTTTTACCAAAATCATATTTTAAACATGTTATATGCTACTTGACATTTATATTACTTCCCTTAAACAGAGCACTTGCTACAAATTCACTGATCATTTTGTTTTTCATTGCTTTTGTTTCACTTTTTCTTTGCCCTGGAGATTGCTGTTGTGCTAGATGTAGGCATATTCCACAAACTTCATTTAAAAATTAATAAATGTGTTTAATTGGAAAATAAGAACTGCTATGTTTTCATGGGTGGGAAGAAACTTCCTGGCTAACCCTTATCCTCAGATTCTTTTTCTTTAATGTCACTCTCTGTAGAATTGCTTGATCAACGAAAGCATGTGTCCTGATGAAAACAGACTGTTCTTCAAAGAACAAATTAGGGACTTTCAGTCCTGGAGGTAAAACACTGTGAGTTCATCATGCATCGCCGTAAAACAAATGTGTTATGTGCCTGGCAACTCTGCCACACAATCAACAGGAAGCCTGAAATGCTAAGACGGGCTGATTTGCACATTTTCATCAGGTAGTTGCAAATGCAATCAAAATAAGCCAATAGGATTTAAGACTTCTTGCCATGACTCAGCCTCTTGGAACTAAAAAAATATATTTTAACAAATCATTTATACGGGGGAGGGGCATTAAATGAATGTTGAATTTTAAAAACTATTTTAAATTCCAAGTTGTTTGACGGTACCAGTGTACTTTAATAAGAACAACCTCTCAAAGAACAGCATGGTGTAATGCACAAAGCAGAAGAATTGCAGACTCTTCTTAAACCTCTCTTAGGTCTTTCTCTCACTTCCTCTCTCCTTTTCTTTATCATTTTTCCTACACTTTTGTTTTCAGTCTTTTCTTTTCTCTCCCTCATTCTCTTTGCTCTTAGTCTCCAGTTCAAACTTTGTCCACAGTGAATGCTTGCTTATGGAAAAGAGTTAAAGTAGGATAAGTACTGATTTCTTGGTAAATAATTTTTATTCATTCAACAAATACTTTTTTCAGCAACAGTTGTATGTTAAGAGCACTCTATTAAGCATAGACATAATTTTTAGTAACCCATTGTTCTTAAAAGGAATTATTGAAGTGACTGTCTCCCAAATAAAGTTCTGTTATGTGAGCAAAATGCACAACAAAAATCCATAATTCGATCTTTTCACTAAATTTTGTATGCTTATGTGAAGGGCGAGAACCCACCCCTGTAAATTTAATGATTTTAGAATGGCTGTATGAAAAGATGGAAATTCATAACAGGTTCTGTTTTTTATAAAATATGGATCAGAAGATTTAACAACTGATGATTAATTTATCTGAATCGGTGTTAACATAGTCTCAGCTTTACACCTCAATTTAAGTCTTCATTATTGAAGTAATCTAGATGTTTTATACAGAATCAAATGTGTTCTTGCTTTGTGAATCAGTCTTATACATAAGAACTTCACACGCTTTGTTTGTGTGTGCTTTGGAATTGCCAAGACATCATACACTAAACCTTAGCCACAACACTGAAAAGATATATACTATTTCTATTTGTATAGTCAGCTCATAATCAACAAATATCACCCCTATGTTCCTCCAAGTGTTATACTCATTCAGCACCCTGAGTGAAATCCCTAGGAATGCTATGCTATAAATTCATCTACCAGGGACCAATATGAAAAATAAGCTCTTACTGTAGATTATGTCTTGGAATAAAGTAATTGATTAATAAATAAAGTTGTGAATTCAATTGCGCTATGGGTTTAATTGTGTTCTCTCTAAATTCATATGTTGAAGTCCTGATTCCCGGTACTTCAGAATGTGCCCTTATTTAGAAGTAGGGTCTTTGCTTATGTAATTAATTAAGATGAGGTCATACTATAATTGGGTGGACCTCTAATCCAGTATGACTGGTATCCATATGAAAAGGGGAAATGTGGATACAGACAGACACTCAAATAGAAGAAAGTTAAGTAAAAATTGGAGTCATGCTGCCACAAGACAAAGAACTATCAGAAGTTAGAAAAGGCCTGAACAGAGCCTTAACTAGGATTTTCAGAGGGAGCATGTCCCTGTGAACACAATGATTTCAACTTCTGCCTCCATAACTTAGAGACGATAAATTTTTGTTGTTTAAGTTTGTGGTACTTTCTTATGGCAGTCCTAAGACACTAATACAGTTATTATTTGAGTTACCTATTTTGTTAAGTGAAAAAGGTAAAGTAATACAGTGAGAAGTGTACAGTATCCTTCACCAGCTGTCAAATCAGGAAACTTCCATGATTTTATATCCTCTCAGGAATACTGCTGGGAAACAGGGATGAGATAAGGATTTGAACCTACTAATTTAAGAATAAATCAGTGTGCTATCATTGGATGTCTTGAGGGAATTTAGATTGGTAATTTATCTCCAGCAGATGAAAAATGATAAAAGCATTCAAGGTGGGTCCATTAAGCCTGAAACCAAAATGCCTCAGCAAAGTTTATGAATACCCTCCAGAATCTTTGTGTGTTCTAATCTCTATTTATGCTGCAGAAGTAGCTATAAGATAAATAAAATCGCGAGCAGCCAGGTTCTTATTGATTATGCATCAGCAGAGGCTGGAAGGTTATATTTGTTCTCCCAAGTGGATTGTGAGAGCCTCGTTCCGACAACACGCCTGTGCACAGCTAAATGAATGAAGCTTCTTAAAAAGTTGACAATACAAAAAAGAGATGCAGTGCCACATTTAAGGGTCTGAGAACACATCTTTGAACACGAAATACAACAAAAACCTAAGTCGCCAACATCTTTCACTATGTAGGGAAACAATACGCAAGCAACTACAGGGTCTTAAGAGAAGATAATAGAGAATGAAACAGCAGAACAGAGAAAAATGTGGAAATTTAATGAGCTACATTAATAAAAGTATTGCTTTGTGGGAAAATCTGACACTTCTGGATTTTAACCACAATACCAAATTGATCTTGGAACATGTATGTATAAGATTAATGCAATGATAATGCCTTTAATCTTAAACGTGCCAGTTGCTTTTCTAAGCACTTAATATATTATATCATTTGATATTTACACGTACCTTTTTAGTTAGAGTCTCTGATTATTTCATTTTACAGATAGGTAAACTGAAACCTAGAGAAGTTTAGTATCATTCCTAGGGCCAAACGGCTATCTAGCTGGTTAGATATGACTCCCAAACCAGTGCTCTGTACTATAGCTCTGAGACAACAGAATGCTCCTTTCAAAAGTGGCCATTTTTCCATAAAATAAAAAGAACATATTTAGTGCTTGCAGTAATTTCCTTAGCCCTACCAAGTGATTAATCTCTGTAATAGCGGTATAGTAAAGAATTTGCATTTTTTGCCTAAAATCACCTAAAGGTCAAAAACTTGATCTCTATTTGACACAGGAGAACGTCTGTCTTAACATTGTTATTCATTACCATTGAAAAAAAAAATAGAAAAATTCTCTAATCCATGGAAGATAGTGACTATGAAGGGTACTTTGAAAACATCTTCCTGTAATGCATGCTGTCTCTACAGGTAAGAGCTTTGGCTTTCCTGTCTCCCTGGGAGGGGAAGGGAAGGTCTGGAGAGTAGTTGCTGTGAGTCATTTTTTATGTATATCTGATGAAGCTTTATTTTTTGGTTGCCAAAAACTAAATGGTCTTACTGAGGAACTACTGCCAACTTGGACACCTGTCATGGTTTACTTTCCTTGGTATTATTAGACACTGTGCTATAACCAATCTGTTTCAACAGTGCCTACTGCAACCCATTTCTGCTATGATCCCTGATCTTAATGAACTGTACATAGCCTTGCTTTTGCTTGTTTTAAGAGGGGGGAAAATCCCTTAAAACAAATGGGAAGATGATGTTAGCATTTTGAATTAATCCTTTTACTTTAAACATGTGTTTTCTCAAAATGTCCTCAAAAACAAGTGGGAATGAAAGCATGCATGAAATCCAAATATATGTCCAGAGACAGGAAGTTAGAAAGCCAAGTGTTTCCTGCACTTTGCCCATCCATGGGTCACCTTTAAGATGCTTGCTATATCTGCATACCACAAATATTATTGTTTACTGTGTATTTTTAAAAATTAATTACTTATTTTCCTTCAACATCCTAAGCAACGATATCCTTAAAATCCATAGATTTTTATATACAAGTTACGTACATTAAATGGTAAAATGGGTCAAATATGTGGTGACAGAAAGAACTCTAACTATGGGAGGTGAACACACAGTGTAAATATATATATGCCTTACTGTTAAAATGTATAGCTAAAACTTACTAGATTTCGTTAACCAATGTCACCATAAAAAATAAACTAAAAAAAACCAAAACAAAACAGTATTCAACTCCATGCCACTTAATGTCATTTGCATCACAATTTTAACTCATTCACTGCCAACAAAATAATAGCTAGCCTCCTTAGTCTACCCAATCCTTTACCCCACACCACAACCAGTTGGAAAACAAGTTAAAAGAAGAGCTTATTTCAGAACTCAGATCTCCCAACTGCCTGTTCAGTTATTTCTATATCTTGTGAGTCTTGTGCAGTCTCATTAGTTTTTTCAACATTCTGAAGAAATTAACCCTGAATTCTTGTTTTCCTTTATGTCTCTACCCTCTCTTGTGACAATCTTTACAAAAGACTGTCTAAAGAACCTATCACCATCATGGCTGCTTTCTCTACAAACCTCCTAACTCCCTCCCTCACCACCCCCCCAGAGATATGTCCTGCAGATAAATGATCTTCTCTGCCTTTTTTTCCAGAAACAATTTCTCCCACATGACTAACAGTGTGCCATAACAATGCAGCTGTGCAACTGAAATACTGGAACTTTTTTGTCATGCCTTTTCCAAGTAAGATGTTACTGTTCTTTGGTTCAGAGTTATTATTCTTTTGGTCAGCACTTCTTTACAGGTCCCATTTTTGTCACCAACGTCTGTGCTGGGCAATAGTTGCTCATGGTAAGTAGATGGGCTATTAAGTTTTACAGGTCTAGGTTCAAATCTGTTTCTCAAAATGTCAGTGAAAAAGTGGAATGTCATTAAAAGAATAACAAAATTCGTCTATAAAAACAGACCAGAAAAGTTTCGAGGAAGAGGGATGAGTGAAAACTGATCTGGTAGAAGACACACACACAAAAAGTAGAGACGTAAGTTAAAAGAGAAGCCAAGGATCAAGCATATTTGTAATGTACAACCCTAGACAAGCTCAGGAATTGAGAGTCCCGGCAAAAGCGGGTCTGGAACGATTGGATGAGAGTCTGAGTAAGTAGCCATTAGATTGTTACATGTCTGCCCACTTTTTCTGCAGCTGGGCAACTGCATTGGCCTACCATTCGCTCCAGTCACAGAAGTCCGGAAAGCAGAACTGAAACCAGAAGGACAGAAAGAGCTGCCCACTGAATGGTGAGTCACCGGGCACCCGCCTTCTCATGTTTGACTCAGAATCTGGCAGCTAGGCTTATACCTCCCAGGCAGGGGATTAAATGAGTCCTTTGTGGGAAACTTACCATTCCGACAAATGGGGCACCTAGAATGCAACTGAACAGTCAGATCCCCATATAATGAAGCCCGCAAGGTGACAAGTTAAGTCTGGGAAAGCAGAGAGTCTAAATATGCTTTCTAGACCCTTAAGTTTAAAAACGAGCAGAGAGTCAGTATGGCCAGATATTTGCAGGAGGCCTCTAACATAAAAGATCAAGACCAAACAGACAAACGCAAATACAAGCAGCAGAAGAAATCATTAAAACATTAAAGAAAGTTATAATTAATATCCTCAGAGAAATAAGATATTGTATTCTTGAAACAAGACTAAAATGCTATTTTTAGGAAAGCAACATCTAAAGTCAATAAGTGTTCACTGGGATTTTTTAAAAAATGTAATAGCAGGAAAGAAAAAAAGTTAATAGAAGGCCTAGAAAATAAGTTGAAGATACTGGTCAGAAATTATTATCTCTAGTTAAAAGAGAAAAGAGAATAGAAGAGAAGATATAAGAAAATAGTATTATTATAACCTTAATGAGAACTAAATGATTCCACAAATGAGTGCTAGAGGATTAGGTAACAGGGTTGGAGGGCTGTGAAGGGAGAGAGGCCAGTTAAAAGTGTAGACAGTGTAGCGAGGGCAGGCCCTTGGGAAAAGGCGGCTTTCAGACAGAGACACGAAGGGAATAGAGGAAGCTCGTATATGTATCTGGGGAAGGCAGTTCCTAGCAGAGGAAACAGCGGCGGAAAGGCCCTCAATGGGACATGAGTTTCCTGTGTTGAAGGAAGAGCAAGTAGGTCAATGTGTCTGGAATGGAATCAAAGGGAAGAAGTTGGAGGTAAATGGGACATACCTTGCTGATCTTCTGTGTAGATGTTATGCATTAAGCTTGATTAACTTTTTCTTCCCCTAGGATAACTTTTTCTTCACAAGCTTCCTCATACCTAACAGTGTATAGGTAAATTGTATAGGTAAATAAAATATACCTATGTTACTAATAATGTTGTTAGTAACATTGCTTGATGCTTAAAGAAACAAACGATTCTAAATATATGATATCAGCTAATTTTACATATTACTCTTGAATTTCTGGCTTCCATCAAACAAGGGATTCTCTGAACTGACATTCCCACTGGCCAAGTGGTTGGAATTGAGTGACATGGCTGTCCTTTGTCCTGAATATATCCCTCCATTTCTGGCTTTTCCTGTTATCTCTAACTCCTGGAACACTTTACTCATTTACATTACACCTACTGTCTCCTGAAGACTTTGAGTTTTCCACCTCTATTCTAGATATATTGAGTAGATTAAAATATAAATGTCTCACTTAATAAACTAAAACATTCTATGGCTACCCACCTCCAGGGTAAGATGGGGAGTCAATTTGACTTGTTTTGAGCACCAGACCCCTTTATCGGTACATAAATTTATATGGGGGAAAACAACCTCTTGTAGTGTTGGCACCACAATGAGATGCCAGCTCATACATTAGAACAGCTATTATCAAAAAGACAAGATCTTACAAGTGTTGGTGAGGATGTAGAGAAAAGGGAGCTCTTATGCACAGTTGGTGAAAATGTAAATTGGTGAAGCCACTATGGAAAATAGTAAGAAGGTTTCTCAAAAGATGAAAAATAGTTTTTTTAACTACCATATGGATCCAGTAATCCAACTTATGTCTATGTACCCAAAGGTAATGAAATCAGGATCTCGAAGAGGTATATACACTCCCATATTGTTTGCAGCATTATACACAATAGCCAAGATATGGAAACAATCTGTCCATGAATAGATGAATGAATAAAGGAGAAGTGACAGAGTAATGAGAAAGAAGGAAATTCTGCCATTTGCAACAACATTGGATCTTTAGGGCATTACGCCAAGTAAAATAGGTCAGACAGAGAAAGACAAATACTGTATGATATCATTTATATGCGGAATCTAAAAAAGCCAAACTCGTAGAAACAGAGACCAGGGATTGGGGGGGCAGATGTGTGAGAGGGAGGAAATGGGGGAGATGGTGAAAGGGTGCACACTTCCAGGTATAAAATGACTACGTTCGGGGGATCTAATGTTCAGCATGGTGATTATAGTTTATAATACTTTATTCTATACTTGAAAGTTGCTAAGAGAGTAGAATTTAAATGTTCTCACCACAAAAAGAAATAGTAATCATGTGATATGATGGAGATGTTAATTAATACTATGGTGGGAACTATTTTGTTGTATGTAAGTATATCAAATCAACGTGTTGTACACCTAAAACTAATACAATGTTTTATATCAATTTTATCTAAATAAATCTGGAAAAATACACCTTAAAATTACAAGAACTTAACATAGACTTATATTTTTTCTTATGAATTCTGGTGCTATTTGTAGGACTCTCTAGAGCAATTATCTTCCACCTAGCTTTTCAGGAATCCCATCTTCCTACAACTAGTGATGCTCCCAGTTCAGCATATGTCTTCTGAGGTAGCTTCAGCAGGAGATGAGAGAGTTTGAAAATTCCAGCTAGAGTTACCAGATGAAATACCCAGTTAATTTTGAATTTCAGATTAACAATGAATAATATTTTAGCATCAGTTTGCCCCAAATATTGCATGGCACATACTTATCTAAAAATGTTTGTTGTTTATCTAAAATTAAAAATTTAGCTGGGCATCCTGTATTTTTATTTGCTAAATCTAGGAATCTTAAATCAAATCTGCTTTTAGGTATCTAAGCCGAGAAATGAGATACCTCTTTTCTGCTTACAACTCATTGCCTAGAACTGGAATGTGGTCCTAATCCAAGTTCTTAGGAAGCTGGGAAATTTGTAAAACCACATGGATTATTTGGTGAGTATTTTTGTATTTGTTTCATGGTTTTAGGGAGAAATTATAGGAGTTTTAAAATGAAAGGAATCTCTCTGATAACATTTAGCCAAGTTTCTTACTTGTTTTACTGATGAGGAAACTAAACCCAGAGAGGTACAGGGATGTGTCCATTTTATACTGCTATTTAGTGCCTAGGTGAGAATCCCAGGTGAACTGAGTCACGGTCTAGGATTCCCTCCATTATACAGAATGGTCTCTCCAGATCTTTGAGATGAATACATAGCTCATTTTCATAATAAATGTTAAAATCATACACATGTGTGGGAAATCTTCTCATGAGTAATTCTCTCTTGCAATTGAGAAGCCAAACATGATGCCTATAGAAACTTGTCCTGATGTCCAGTCCAAAAAAATGTCTTGTCTGTATAATTAGAAGAAAAATATTGATGGTGTGAAGTCACAGAATATAGAAAGATGGAAAGAAATCTTTCAGTTCTCATTAAAACATTCGACTTTTGCCTTTTTTTTCTTTAATCCCCTTTTCTAGTAAATCAGAGTCCCAGCTACAGTGCATTAAGTGATGGCTTCTAATCAGTGATGAGAGATGGTCTGAGGTCTGCTTCAATGACTGAGAAGCTGGCACTAAAGGCATTTAGGCATCTTCTAGCCATTTCACCCAGTTGATTGTAATGATTGTTGATTGTAATGATTTTTGAGCCATTCTATATTATGGGAAATGTCAAAATCTGTATTGCCCCAGAACTCACACATTTGAAAAAAAAAAGTATATGAGATGTGGAAGTGGGGAAGAAACCACTAGTTGTGGACAGTAGCTAATCTAATAGCTGAATTTTTTTTTCTTTGATAGATTGAAGTGGCTCTTTATCACTGCCAGCCACTCCCCACTGCTCTTGCCTGCCTTCCTTTTCATCTCCCACATCATCACTTCATGTTGATGATTCTGGCTGCAGGGTTTTATTTGTGAAGTGCTTTGTCATTTGTGCTAGCAGTAAGGTCATCTTTGGCAACACTTCCAAAGTAGAACATCCCCTTATTGGTTTTATGCAAATTGTTTTTCACTCATATTGTAAAAGGTAGATGCTATCAAAACCTTTGGCTGGTAGCCACAGTAGAAAATGCATCTTATATCTACCTCCTTGCATTTATATATCTGAAACAAAGTTTCTCGTAATAACAACTTTGCCTTGGATAATATGCTGACATTATCTTTTCTATGTTTCTATTCTTTTCTATTTTGTTTTGTTTTAGTCTCTTCCATTAAAAATGCTTCAAATGTATTACATTAATTTCATAACTAAATAAAGACCTTGACTCATTTTCCAAAATATTGATGTAGGCATGCTTACCTGACTTCTCTCTGAACACTCCATAATAATTGTGTTTGGCTAATATTACTTGTATTGGAGTTGAAGTTCTATGAGTTCTTGTATTTGCATATTTAAAAATATTATAATAAATTTACTTGTGAATTTGGTAAGCATCAATGTTTCTAGAATTGTGCTTTATTGTTTTCATTTTTCATTTCTTCATTCTCACATCTTCTCATATGCATTTAATTGCCTAAAATATACTTTTCATCTTAAAATGGCTTCACATTTCTACCATTTCAAATGGGAGAAAAGCATCATCAAATTTGCCCTTCACTAACTTGTAAAGAGCCGGATTTCAAAGGAATGAGAATCTGTGAGTCCATTCCTAGTTGGGAAAGGTATTTCTGGGATTCACATGGGCCTGGAAATACCAGAAAGTTTGATAAACTAGCTTGCCCAAGGCAACTGTTTTTCATGCAATGAGTTCCCTGGGAACAAAGAGCTTGAGGGGTGAAGTTTTGCACTGCTCTGGTGAAAGGTGAGGTGGGCGGGAAAAAAAGCATGTGTCTAGGCCATCATCGTCTCACAACTTGTGCCCAAATCCTGTGAGAGAAAGGATGCAGGCAGGAATAGAAGAAACTGGTCCCAAGAAGGAAAGATCTAGGAAGTGTAGGAAATACAGTTTTCATTATAGAAAACAACAATGCATTGCAAGATGAGGCAAGTGGTAACTTCCTTTCTGTGTGAACTATTTTGTGACTCCAAGCACTCCAGTTTGGGGGTGGGTGGGGCGTGATGCTACTTTGGCTCCTCAGGGGTTAGCTTCTGGAGCACTGAAAGAGTCTCATATTCTTACAGACAGGGCTGATGGCTGACCTGAGGTGGCTTTAGAGGCAGTTGATAAGGAGGAGAGCAGCCTGAGTAGAAAAACCCAAATGCATAATGAGTGAGGATGCAAAGAGAAATTTGAGAAAGAGTGATTGTAAGGGCTGGAGGTTCATTCTTATGGGGATAAGTGCATCTACCAATGAGGCCTGTAAGTTTTAGTTTGTGTGAATCCATTAGTACTTACAATCTGGAAGAAGCTGGGCAAACTAGCTGGTGAGAGGAGACCAGCCAGTTTGCCCAGCTTCTTCCAGCTTGTAGGTACCAATGAGACACATCCATGACTACTCAGTATAGCAGGGTTTAGAGAATGCAAACTCTTCTTTGGTAGAAATAAAATGTGGAATATAAAAAGCAGAGCCACACTGTTGAGTTTTGCCTACTAGGTTCTTCCTCATCTCTGACTTCAATCTCTAAATGAAGAGCCACAGAACTCTCCAGGTTCTGGGAAACTCAGATTTCAAACTAAAACTACTGATTAAGTTTTAGAAAGGAAGAAAACAGTTATGGAAGCAAAATGAGCCAAAGCCATACGTACAGATAATGGAAGAAACAGGGCCAGTCAGCATTTACACAGCATTTGCTGTGTGGAATGAATGAGAAAATAGCATACATCATTTCTGTTCAATTTTCTGATGTTCATGATATTGCCTATCTAATTTCTATTGATCCTACATTTCACATATAAACATCAAAAGAATATGAAAAATATTATTAAATGTGTCCAGGGAACACAAAGCTCAGGACAGAGGCTTTGTTAGAGAGTGTCTGCATGTTCTGCCCTCTTTGGGATCAGGACCAGATGGTGACTGCAGAGAAAGAGCAGAGCAGAAGCACAGGAGATGCTGGGGAAGGGAGAAGCAACAGTTGAGGCTGGTGCAGCATACAGTACCCGGGCTTTCCTGATTTCTCCATCCGGAGCGTCATGTTTATCTAGGGCATTAGGTCTATTTGCCCCTCTCGCTATTCTCTCTTTTTACTCTCTTTACCTGCTCCACCTCTTCTTTTTATTCCAATCCTTTCTCTCTCTCTCTATAACCATTTTTTACCTCTCTTGCTTCCTTCATTCCTTTCAATTTCCCTTTTCCTTTTCCAACTCTCTTGTTCTCTCCTCTTTCCCTTTTTCTTCCCTTCCTTTCTCTTATTGCCAAATGGCCTTTCCAAAAGTTTACACTAATTTACACTTACAACAGCACTTATAATCATATACCTGTTTCCTTATAGTATTCTCTTAAAAACTAGGCATTATCAAAAAATGTTTACTTTCCCAATATGAGAGGAGAAAAGTAATCTCGTGTTAAAATGTATTAAATGTATTCAATATTTTTTTAGCATTTTATTATTAATTTCAAGTCAGCAGCACATTGGTTAGACCTTTATATAATTTATGAAATGATCCCCTCAATTACTCTATCACCCCTCTGGCTCTACACATAGCCATTACATTACTGCTGACTGCATTCCCTATGCCGTGCTCCCCATTCCTGTGACCATCTATCAATTACTAATTTGTACTTTTTAAACATTTCACTCTTTCTCCCAGCCCCCCAACACCCTCCCCTCTACCTTTTGATCCAGCAATTGCATTTCTGGGTATCCAAAGAAAACCAAAACAATAATTTGTAAAGATTTATGCACACTTATGTTCATGGTAGCCTATTCACAATAGCCAAGATATGGAAGCAACCTAAATGCCCATCAACAGATGACTGGATAAAGAAGTTATGGTTCATATATACCATGGAATGTTACTCAGCCTTAAAAAAAAATGAAAACCTACCATTTGCAGGGACATGGATGGACCTAGAGGTTATTATGCAGAGCGAAATGTATTCAAATTTTTGAGATGGGACATCATATACCAATGAGAAATAAGTAGAATAATAATGTTCCTCTGTACTAAGTGCTTTTTATTATTATCACTTCACAAAAATATTGGATTCTCTTTTCTATAAAATGAGAAACGAGGCTCTAAGAGATTTAATACTTTTCCTGCAAAACACACCACCGGTAGTTTGCAGGTCTGTGCTTAAATGGCATAGATTTATTTTATGAAAAATAGGTACAGGATGTTTTGTTAGGGACAGATCATGCAAATAAGCCCCAGGATAGTATTAGAAGAATATGGAAAGATATATCCTTATATAATCTCTCTAACATGGTGATTTATTCTACATACATTAAAATGTCACTTCCTATGCATAAGGCATAGGAAGGTAAATAGAAAACAAATGTTTTTTTTCCTCTCTAAAGAAATTTACAATATAAAGAAGATAAATAATACATACAAGTAATTATAGTTCAAGTTAGCGTAGGTGTCATAAAACAAAGGGTGGGGGGAGTGAAAGGATAACAACTGCTTAGGAAAGAGAATTTCTGGGTTTGAGATCTCAGGTGTATTAGATCCAAAACATGCAAGAGGTGGGATATGGCCACATCTATATGTATAAAGGAAAAATGCAAATAAGTTTGTTAACATTGAGGAGCTGTGTGGCTAGGATATTACAGGGTTATAAATTTGCATTTTTCAAGTGTTTCAGGCACTGGGGATGATGATTGGAAGTAAAAAGACAAAGATTTGTATCTTGGAGTCCTTGCATGGTGGGAGACTATGCTGGAGGTTGGTAGAAAATGAAGATGAGTTTAAAGAAGAGGAGAAAATAGTGGAATTTCTTTTTCTCTATTTTTTCATGCTAATAGCTTTGAACACAGCAAAGACTAATTTGTTTTTATGCCGTATGCATGCTATCTGGATTAATTCATGTGTACGATAGCTATCAAATTGTTTTGCACTCTTGGAGAAGTCTGCATGAATTGATTTGGAAAAGAAAACGTGGAAGAAAAGAAACTAGTTAGAGGACACTGGGTTGGAGGTAGGAAAGTAGAGGAGTGGACCCAGAAGCATAATTTAAATGTCGTCTTCGTGTCCTTCTCCAACTTGATGAGTATTTATGTCCTAGAGAATGAGAACCAGCAGACAGAAAACAAAGATCTTCTCAAAGAGGCCTCTGAGAGGTAAAGTGTACCCACAGGACTTTTTAAGTTTCTAAGTGATCACACACAACAGGAACATGGGTCTTCCTCATATCCATGCAAAACATGGCATAACTCTGGTGGTTGCAGGTTCTATTGCTATCTGATTCAATAGCTATTTAAATTTAAAATAATTATAAGTAAATAATATAAAAAATGAGAGTCCTTAGACTAGTCACATTTGTACTCAGTAGCCACTTGCAGCTAGTGGCTGCTGTGTTGGAGAGTGTAAATATAAAGCATTTTCATAATCACAGAAAGTTCTATTGGACAGCCACAGAATTTGACTGCAGGGCTAGGCAGAGCAGCGACAAACACTGTGATGCTTGGTAGGAGATCGAAAGGCAGATGGACAAGACGGTGCCACAGGGAAGCCTGAAAAGATATTCCTTGAAGGATCTCAGGACCATTTGAAAGCACTTTCAAAGAGCTATGGCCCAAGGAAGCAGGTGAGTTAAAGAGACAATAAAATTTATGGCATTGCTATTGCTCTTAATGTGCCTCAGTTTATACAACTGTGAACCTCAGGTTCCATGAGTAAGGGTCGATTAAATTGGAGATCAGATCTTGCATACTGAGAATGTATAGATAAAAAAGAGTAAATCCACTTAGCTTGAGTCAACAACAATGGCTAGTATGACAGTACTGCTAGCAGCTAACATATGTTGGACATGTGCTATGTGGCAGGCACTGCACTAAGTTTTTTGCATGCATTAACTCATTCAATTTTCATAGCAGCTGTAGGTGGCTGTTATCTGAGATATCCACATTCTCAGATAAAGAAACCAAAGGAAGGCCACATAATACAGGCTGACTAACTCTAGGGACTATATTCTTAGTCACAGTGAAAATTGAAATGACTAATTCTCGGTATGTATGATAATGGCAGAGGTAAAGACACACTCTGAAGTGATAAGTGAGAACAAATCAATAGGCGGTTATTATACTGAATACATTTGGTTCATGTTCTGGTTAAAGTCAGAATAAAATAAACTATTAAAAAGTAACAGAAGACATAAGGGCAAAGTCTTAAAAACATAATGGAAGAAAAAAAAAAAAACCTATTTCACACTGATGTAACCAACCATAAGCCAGTGAGTATACAATGCATACAAGAATGTAAGCCATGAACCTTAAAATACAGTTTCTGTAATTATCTAGCATAGGGATTAGCTAGATGTTTTAGCTAGATGTTTTAGCTAGATGTTTTAGAAGTTAAAAGATGTTTTAACTTCTCAGGCCAACTCTGATTGACTGTGGTATTGAAGTGGAGCTGTGTTGAGCAGGATTCTGAGACTCAATAGGAATGCATGCAATAATTAATTAAGTCTGTCATGGTTGGAGAAGGCAGATAATCAGCATATATACAAAGTATCTGTCATTCCTGATTTGGAGAAATATGAAGGAAGAAGTTCCAGGCTACAATAAAAGTTTTTTAAAAAAGTAATTAGCATCTATATGCCCAATCCTGCATATTAAAAATGACTAATTTTGAGAAAACAGTGTATGCTATGATGACCAGAAAAGAATACCACAGGCAATATTCAAAGTAGAAGGTATACTTAACAATAACAATCCCATTGTCCCTATGAATTTAGAAATTGATCTGTCATAGAGTTGAACAATTTCAAATGTATGTAAGTCCTATTATTTTCATGAGTATTTGAAGTGGCACTAAACTCTTCTGTTGGGTGGTGAAGGGATGCAGGGTCTGATAAGATTCCAGCCCACATTGTATGTCAGTGAACCAAGAGATGTAGGTAGCCCTTGATACAGTCCTTTTGTTCCCATTTACGCTCACGTCTCTTTCACGCTATCAGTGACGAATGCTTATTTAGGAGGTTGAGTAAACACTGTGGCAAAATGAAAAGCGCTATTTCTTTGCTTCACTCTGCCATCATAGAAGGCTCAGCCTTTGTAAGGCTCTTTCCTGGCCACTCATTACTCTCCTCTTTTTAACATCAGCTGACAATTTTTACATAATACTGTTGGTAGAGAGCAGTAAAGTACTATGCTACTCAATAGTAAAGATAATTCAGTAGAGATAGAAGAGGTTGATTAGATTTTGTTCATTCTCCTATCCTGACTGTGAAAAGTGTAATACTCAAAGAGGTAAAAATTATCATGAGAAGAGCAACATGCCTCTTTCTCTTCTTAGAACATGCGTAGGAAGATTCTTGTGCAGTCTCACGTTGCATCAATATAGTTTTCAGAATTTTCACATAGCATGAGTCATCATGGATATGAGTCTTTGGTGGATCATTTTATGAATGGTTTTGCTGTTGTTTTGCTCACTACTCAACATATATTTGGAGAACTGAATTAAATGTATCCTTCATACTTTCACATGTATGTCACCCATACCACATTAAGCAATAAACTGAGCTCCTATTGTCTGGAGAACATGAATGATGTTATGATGTTGCACAGAACAGGTCGTAACATAGCTATAATGGCAGATCAGTTTTATTTTGGATTTAGCAGGAAGGTTCTGTTGCCTGTGAAGATCACTAGGACCTCTCTCACACACAAAGGAAAACAAAAACAAACACAAATCACTATGGTTCGTTCAGCATCATTACAGAGACATGCCCAGCATTAACAAAGACAGGCTCAAAATTGAAAGATTGTCCTTTCAGGAAGTTGTCAAGTAAGAACGAAGACTGTGTATGGGTCCTGTGGCAAGAACCATATATTCAGGCATGGAAGAGACAGTGTGGGACCAGACAGAGGGCCCCAGAACAGCTGCCAAGGAAGATTGAGACAAACGCCATCTAGCCACACTGCTTAAGGATTACTGTAAATTCCTAGTAAGGAAACTTATGACAAAAACAACAACAACAACAACAACAACAACAACAAAACAAAACACCTACACATGACACCTAACATATTGTTTTTAGAAATGCACACTAAAGTATATATATATATTTTAAAAAACCAAGAAACCAAATAAAGACCCAGATCAGGAGTCTATTCAGCTCACGCAGATTAAGCTGGTCTTGTACAGTTTTAAATGTTGCGAAAGATTTGTTTTTCTGGTTTTGCTCTGAGGCTTTGCATTTTTAAAAGAATTATGAACAAAGTTAACACTAAGTGATATGTCAGTATAAAGACACAAATCACAAAGAATATACATAATGCACACATGCATAAGTTTCTAGTAGGTTACAGTGAATAAAACACTATGTAACGCCTATCATTAATTTTGTACTTAGGTCAAGGCAATGCTGTTATCAGCAATAAAGAAAGGCAAACAGAGATTCTTGACACAGTCAGAATTAAGCATTAATAATGTCTCCTTTTTATGTCTTAATTGGGTGTGATTTGCCTCTGATAGCACCTTTCATTATCGGTACAGCAGGGCATCTATGTGTTCCCTTTGAGGTGTCCATTGTTCTAATTATTCCTGCATGCTGGCCATCCTCAATGCATGTTAATAATACCAGTAATACATATTTAAATAAAGCAATATGCTTGAATATATTATAGATACTATGTCAACCTGGAATTGCTTTTTACTCTTCAGACTGTAGAAAGCTGTGTGGTTATTTTACACTGACTGGCATTTATATTGATTGGAAGGGGAAAAAAGTCCTCATTACAGGGCTGCTAGCAGAGTAATTATAGAGTGGCACCCATGCTGGGGTGTATTGGGAACCATATTCCTCTTTAACACTACGTAGTATGCAATACCAGTAACTCAGTGGAATACTCTCTTTGTACTGGTAATTACTTATAATTAGACCAGGGCAGCAGGATCTTTTCCTTTCTACCTATCAGCAGTCTGATGTTGGGTTATCGGGTATCAGATTTACTTGCAATCCTTAAAACGATTTAATTGTGGAAATCCATATATTAGGATTTGCTTCTTTGTAGACTTTGACCTAGTGGTTAAGGCCTGACTTTGAATCCAGGCTCTGGCACGTACTAGCTCTGTGAATTTAGGGGAATTTCTTCATCTTTCCAAGCCTCAGGTTTCTTTTCTTTACTTTTCTTTAGCTAAAAAGTAAGGTTAGTAATAGGAACCCCTTTGAATAAAATCTGGATGCAGAAAAATAAGTATGTAAAAAGTGGTAACTGAAATGATGTCATGATGATTATGACACATGAATCAATCATCCAGAATCTAAATTATTTTTATTATAATGTTATCTTTTCACTGTTGACTTAAACTTCTACCAATATATTTTCTGCAATATTAATAGAAGTCAGCAAATGATTTAGTGTTTTATTTTCTTAAAAACATTTTAAAATTCTCTTGTCTGCGTTCACCCTCTTGAATGTTCTTAAAACTCTTCCTATTCAGCTGAATCTTTTTCTTAGTGATTGAGTTTCCTAGCGGTTTGTCAAGGTGCTTGAATTTAATGCTGCTAAAAGCAAATTTGGATATAGATCCAGCACAACTTAAGAATCCTGGCCACTCAACAACTGACCTGCTCACAGCTTTCCTTTATAATAATGAAGAAGGTAAAAGTGAATGAAACATCTTTCAGTGAACTGCTCCAGGCCTCAGACTACAGCAATTTTTTCTCCTACTACTCATGGAAATTCTGGTTCTGGAATTAAAGAAAGGATTTTTAGACCCATCACCAGTATTAACACAATCTCTATTAAAGTCTCCATTTAAAAGAGTTTTTAGAATTCCAAGAGAGGTATCCGATTTCTCCTCTGAAATGTACAGAATTTTGGAGACAATGACAAACTCTAAAATGACAAGCTCTAAAACAACAGATATATCTAGATCTCAATTCTAGTTTGTCACTCCTTAGCTGTGTGAGCAGTGACCAGTGACTTGGAGCTTCCGTTTTTGTTTTTTTTTTTCATTTATGAAATGAGTGCTAGAATAGCTACTTCTTAGGTTTTTCTTTTTTTTGAAAAGTAAATGAAAAAATACAATAAAAAGGCCAGCAGATATCTTCTCTTTTCCTGTGATTATTTTTAGTATTTCAACTATAAGGAAGTCCCCTAAACTTGTTTCCTCCTGTTGACAGAGCACGGACTACACCTGAGAAGTATGAGATGTATGTCAAACTAAAAACAGTTTGGCTCTCTCTTATAATATTAGAATTAATACAAAACATGTCCAGGAGAAAAAGCCATATTCTCTTATTGAAATGAAATGCTTATTCCTGTATATTGATAGGATTCTTAGAAAAATATCAGTGGCAAAAGACAAAATTTAAGACCTTTTTCTTCACTCACTGGGATCGCATATATTTTTGACTGATATACGGCAAGTCGCTTAAATTCTGCCCTTAGAATTCATCTCTCCCTTTATCTGCAAGATGGGTCATCTTAACTTCCTGTGGGGAGAAGTTTGAAATTTCTCCTGTGAATACTGGCTTTGCAAAATATCATTAAAACCTAGAAATGAGATAGAACTGTTTATCGCTTTCTGCAGAAAGAGAGAACATCACCCCTAGAGAGCCTGCTAGTATGAGAGAGAGAGAGAGAGAGAGAGAGAGAGAGAGAGAGAGAGAGAGAGAGAGAAGGCCCATGTTGGGATACTTATAGGTTTTTGAAGTCTGGTTTAAAGTAGACCTCTCAGACACTTGATTAGAAAGGGGGGGAAGTCATGAAATAAATGTTCAGGATTACTGGATATAGCAAAGTATTTTGACATAAGAGGCTCACAGACTCTTGGGGTATCGACTGGCTTTTGATGCTTTCTATCGAATAGTTAGTGAATTTTTCAGGAAGTTTCTGGGACAAAAAATAAAGTTGTTTGCAAATTTTCTCATCCCAAATAAGAATCCCCTAAAACAAAAAAGCTGTTAACAAAGGCATTAAAATTGTAAAGTCATATTAATATTGATACCAGTCAGACTGGCAAAATTAATACCTGTTGTTGGCAGGGATGTTAGCAAAGGAGTACTCTTAAATATTGGAAATGTAAAGTGTTATATTTAAAAAAAATTATATGGTATCTTTTTTTAAATATAAGGTACATATATATTTACTTATTATTTATGGTAGCAAAATTAGAAAGCAAAGCGAATGCCCATCAATAGGGGAGTATATTATAATACACTCAAACCAAACCATGTCAAAAACAAGAAATTAAAACTATGCTATTTCATTGGGAGCATTTGCACGATTGTGCTGTTAAAACAGATATGTATATGATTCCATTTCTTATAAAAATACACACACACAAAAAAATCGTATGTGTTGTGTGTGATGAAAGTCCAGCAAAATATACTGGTCTTTTAGTGAGGTGATTTTATTAATTGGGCAACTGCAATAGATAGAACATTCATTAATGAGGGATATCTCAAAACAAAAGGATGATAAAGGAAGGGGTCTGGGTTTCACCAAGACAAATAAACAAGAGAGTTATGAGGAAGGGTGAACAGGAAGACTGAATCCTAAGAAAGAATCAAGATGAGTCTTCCTTCCTAACGCAGGAGGTCAGGGTGCTTCTTTGAAATCACAAAAGGATGGGATTGGAGGGGTTTTCCAATCACTACTGCTTTTCAGGAACAGAGAACTCAGATAAAGTTCAACATTGTCAGTATGTTTATATGAATTTATGTATGTATGTATGTATGTATGTTTATGCACATGTATATACAATTTTATATGCACATGCATATACAGTAAGATAACAGGTGAGTACTTGGAGTCATACTGGAGAAATCAAGCAAAAAGGAAAAATATATTTGTTGTAAAAAATATTTACAACGTGATCACATTATTCACTTGTTTATGTTATGTAGATGTGATCAGTGTATGAATATCTATAAAACATTTTAATAATAACATAAATAAAATTAAATTAAGTTAAATGTGTACTTTTCTGAGCATAAAAGTAATAGAAAAATTAGACATACTCAAAGCATCTGTAGGTTGAGCTCCCCTTCCAGAGCAACTTTACAAGGACACACTTATTTTTCAATTATGTCCTCAGACTTAGAATTAAAATATTCATTTTCATGAATAAAATGGTGTCATATTTAAAAAAAATGTTTTTAGTTTGACCCTATAAAAATTCTATATGCATAGAATTGTTTTAATAGGGTAAAATACACACATAACACTTTGTCAGGTATTCACGTATTCAGTACCCTTTGTCATCCTGACCATGTGTATTTTTATCACTTCCAAAGAAAATTGTTTTGAGGTCTGAATAATTACAGGAAAGGGATTCTAGTATGATATTAAAGAGGTTCGGTAACAAAGATCTAATTTGGAAACAATCTTTTCTCCATGTTCCTCACCAACATATGCTATCACATTTTTAACTATAGTTAACTGAGGTTGAAAGTATAATGTTCCGGGCCTTAAAACCCTAAGTCTTACCAGATCAATAGCTGAGATATTTTCAAGTAAATGAAGTACCACCTCCCCAGTGGTTTAATTTGTTTTGTGTTCTCTTAATCTATGTATCATTCTCATGCTATTTGTTTTACCTTATTCAATGATCAGGACTTCTTTGGGAACTGACTCAATTCCTTTCTCAGATCAGAGAATGGACAAGAAGAAAAAGCATAAAGAAAAGACACTTGTCCTCTGAATGCATCCTCCAAAAGGTATTGGCACAAAAGGTGGGTTAAAAAAAAAAGAAATAACCCACAGAATAAAATCCTTCTTCATGTAATTGAGATTTCGGAGGCAGAATTTATTCTTAATAAAAATTAAAATAAAAAAATTGTCAACTAATGAATCTAAGATAGTAACAAAAATAAATTAAAGTCATCTAGATCATTCCATTCACTAAGATAACAGCGGTCTCTCCTTTTAAGTAGAATTGCTTCCCCCAAATTTAGCCTATCAGTACTCGATTTCTTCAACACACAGGTCCCTAATATTATGTCATCTTATTTAATCACTTTTCTTCATAATATCAGAATAAAACAGTTTTACTACAATAGTAAATTTATTTGAGATCCTATTTTTACCTGAGTATTTGCAAAAATGGAATATAGAAAACAGACCAATAAAATGATAACTGAGAATGGAGCTCCCAGCCTCAAAATGGGATTGACTCAAGAGAAAAGTTGCAATTATTTGGCTTCCAACGAAACAAAGCTAGTTCCACCTCCTCCACTCCCCCTTCTCCTTTTGCCTCTTCCTTCCTTATTTGAAATACAGTGGGACTTTTGAGTGAAGGAATGACAAACAGTTAATAAAATCTTTGATAGGTATTAATTACTTTCCACTTAATTACCTGCCATGTGGATCTTGTTGAGCTATTGATTACTGGCAAACATACAGCCCACTGGGGATAAGTGTGATTTAACTTCATCCAAAGAGTCAATTAGCCCAAGTAACATAGAGAGAGCTGGTGCTTCGCCTCAATAGCTGGGGTTTCTTGCCAAGAAGAGTAGATAAGCCATTTATTTGTTCATTAAAACACAGTACTACTATCAACAGGAAGCATTTACCAGGTGTTATTGAGATTGGTAAAATGTCACTCTGTGTCATCAAAGATTAGCTGCATGGTGTAGAAGCAATGCGGGGAAAGGGAGCCTTTCTCGCTTGAGAACCCTCGAGGAACTGGTGAGGTTCTGGAGTTAACCCCTAGGGGTATAGTCCTGGTGTACTTCTCTATTTTGTAAAAATTACAACTAAACAACTTCATCAAATACATCTATGCACAGGTAATGCTGCTTTCCACTGGATGACTTTAGGCATCCCAGATTCTTTTCTTTGATATGTTAGATCAAAAGACATTTTCTTAAACTTCACTTAATAAATTACAGAACTCCATGTTTATTTTGCCAAAGAGTCAGTAGGAAAAAGGCTTAAAGTTCGGCCTTCGGTGGATGTGGGGAAGTAGGGAGAAGGATATGTGTGAGAGAAAGAACTACTGTTCCACTGATGAATATTGGTATTAATTTGTACCTTGAAGCCCATAAGAAAATTTATAAAGCTGATAATCTTAAAACTTTATCCATTAAACTTCAAATTTGAATTTTAAAATCACTTTATTATATAGGTCTTCTGCAGTATTCTTATGAGATTATTAAAGTAATCCTGTAAGATATATCCAACTCTAGGAGTTAGAGGGAAAGAGGTTGAAGAATATGTATGTTAGTGGTTGAACTTTAGTCAATAATTAGGTAAAGTAGAATATTGTAAAAAAAATTGCAATAAAACTCAAAAAACTAAAATATTTCATTTAAAATTATCTGCAAACTGGAAATTAAAATAATTTGCTTTGTTGTTGAATTTACTGTATGCTGAATCTAACAGGGCTAATACCCTAAGTTCAATATTGCTTACATATAAACAAGAGTTACTAACATATTTATTGTTAAAAAGTTTACCTTTTCATTGTATAACCATTATCATACTTAATTTTATGGGCTCTTCATAAAATTCAGATGAGACAAAATTATTGTTATATATGCATTTTCAGGACGTTGGAACTGAGGATCAGAAAGGTTTAATAACTTCAATAGGGGTGCCTAAGTTCTCAAATTTGACCTTAGGTCTCTTGGACTTCAAATCTTCCTTCTGCTGCCTCTTGCTTTAGCATGATCTTTTAGTGTGGGCCCTGAAGAAAGCAAAATGGCAATTCAGAGAGAATGTGAATTTCAATCTCTGGGTTCAGTTTTAAAGCCGGTGTGATATTTTTGCAATATGCTTTTGTTCTCCAGCCCCTACCAACTCCCCACCCACCCATATACACTTTGTGGTTTTGCTTATTTTTTTTCTTTCTTTCTTAAGTATATTCATTTCATTTTTCCTTAGGCCTTTTCTGATGTTATATTTGCTGGAGTGAACACATTCATTTCCATCATGCAGTCCAATAATTAAAACATTTTAACCCAAAATTAAACTTCATGATTGCTTACATTCATTTAAGAGTACCTTCATCTTTCTGACTGAAGCAGGGGATTCAGGCAGTAAAGGAGAAAAGAGACTCAGGCTTGTCTCCTCAGATTTCGTGTATTTGGGTGTTATTGTTCCAAAGGGCACTTCTGCTGCAAGGCACAGAGTGTACACGTCACCACTATCCATTAGGTCAGAAGATGCCAATGTCAATGATAATATTCACATCGATGCCCAGCTGGACTTCCTGCTTTCAAGAAGCATTCTCCCGAAAAGCAAAAGCACTGCATTTTGGATTAAACATTTCTTGTCTCAGGACATTCTGGAACAGTGAGTCAAAACATACTGTAGCTTCCCAAAGGGTAGATGTTGGTTGTGGGCACAAGTTCTGCAAAATTGAAGATTTTCACTTGTTTTATTTTTAAAACAAAAGTATACTGAACTTATGGGTGTTAAAGAAACCCAGATTTAAGACTCAGGGAAATGGAAATGAAAGCTAAAGGTAATCTCAACACCTTTCCTTTCTTCTGCAAGACAGTGGCAAATGTATTATCTCATAGAACTTCATTTTTCCTTTCTTCTAGTTTCAAAAAGCTCAATTTTTCTATAGAAAGCTAATATATCCTCAAATAAATTCCTGAGCAGCTGAATGTAACATTTCTTTCGCAAATTAGAAAATTGAGGCACAAGATTGGTAAATTTTCAGTTTCATAGGATAGATGTGATTTAAAACCACATGTGTGTGTGTGTGTGTGTGTGTGTGTGTGTGTGTGTATATATAAAATACACAAAATACATATAGTATACAGATATATATGTTATATATGTGCACATAGTATATATATATTATATATGTATGAAAAAATTTTTTTAGTAGTAGTAGTGGTGGAATAGGGAGAGGACAGAAAACACCTAACAAATGGGTTTCTACTATGTGCCAAGATTGAGGTAGATTTTTTGCACATATCACCTAAATCTCAAAGTGACTTTTTTAGGTTAGGACTTTTGCCTCCATTATGCTGAAAAAGAAGATAAGGCACAGGGAAGTAAGAAAATTTGTCTAATATGACATACTCAATAAAAAATGTAAACCATATTAGTCTAACTCCAAACCACAATCTTTGTACTTCACCACCCTGCTTTCCTGGGAGATACTTTCTAAGCCCAGGAGACAGTTACTTCGCTCATTCCTTACAAGACCCAAGGGTTCAGCAAGAAGAATGTCAAACAAATAAATCTTGACTCTTAAATTGTGGTACATATGTAGCATTTTCTTCTTCATACCTTGAGCATTAAAGCAATCTCAAAGCTAAAAATTCACAGTGACAGCTGGCATTTCCTTATTTATCATCTTTTTCTCTTAACAGAGGAATGTAGTACTCTAAAGATGTGACTTAATGGATTATGTATATGCAATACATATTGTGTTGTGCCTCAAAATTTAGTTATATTAATTATACATAACAGCAGGATAGCCAAATATAATAAAATAAAAAAGGCAAATTTACCACAAACAATTAAGATTTATTTTAAAATCAAGGTTGGCTTCTAGAAACACTTTAAGAAATGTGCATAAAATTTTATTAAGAATTTATAAAGAGACCATTTCTGTTGCAGTAGTTTCACACACACAAAAAGAAGAATGACAGGCTGATACTGGCTGTGCTGATCTTAGTATTGTTTAAATGCTTACAGATAATTTATTAGCTCTTTAAATGACTCAAAACTAATAAAGTGATTTTCAAATCCAGCCATGAAGGAATAACGGATATTGGATATACTCTCCCCATAAACGACAAAGAAACTGAACAAAACATATAATTATTTTTTTGGTGTTGAACAATAGGCAGTGCAGGGTTGTGGTCCTTGAGAGTTGGTAAACAATATAGTCAACTCAGTACTGACCCCATTTCCTTAACTTTCTTAACTGCAACACAGAAAAAGTGGGCCCCAGTGTTTTTACAGAGGAAAGGGAAAGCAGAGATTGTCTTGCTGAGTCAGTAGAATTGCAAGGCATGGTAACAGAAAGAAGAGTCCAATGCAGAGAAGAAACACCAGAGATCTGTATATTATTTTTGAGTTTTTGGCTAAATATTATGTAAATTATGTTTTAATAAGATAAAGGGCAAGGGGAATGATACAAAGTATGTGCTCTGGACACAAGAAATAGAAAATCTTAAAAAAAGAACCCTAAAACATAGTTATTACATTGAATTTCTAATTAAAGCAATTCTCACAATGAAAACTTCAGATCCTAAGCACCTCATGGGGAATTTTATCAACTATTTAATAAAATAATATTACTAATATTACTTAAGTTCTTTCATATAATAGTGGGGTAGGGACACTTCCCAAGTTATGTCATGAGGCCAACATAAGTCTGATACCAAATCTAGATAAGAACATTATATGTAAATAAAATAACAGGTGAGCATAAACTCAAGGTCCATAACAAATTATCAAATAGAATCCAGCAATATATAAAGACATTAAACTATCATGACCAAATGAGTTTTATCTCAGCAATGCAAACTTGATTTAATATGTGGAAATCAATGTATTTGACACATTAAATATTAAATAGGAAAAAATATATAGTTATTCAGGTAGATGCTGGGAAAGCATTGAAAAATTTAGCACCCATTCATGATAAAAAACTTTTCACAACTAGGGACACAAGAAAAACTTTCTCTTTCTAATCTAAGAGAATCAGTAAAAACAAGCAAATGAAAAGCCCATCAAACTTTTTTTGTATGGAGAAAGACTGAACATTATATCCCAAAAGATAGAAAAGATAAAGATGTCCACAGTCACCACTTCTAGTCAACATTTTACTGGAAGTCTTAACCAATATATTAATGCAAGACTTAAAAAAAAGCATAAAGTTTGGAAAGGAATAAGTAAAACTATATTTATTTGCAGCTGATATAATATGTACCTAGAGATTCATAAAGAATCTACAAAAACATCCACCAGAACAAAAAGTGAACTTTGCAATGCCACAATATATAAATACAATATACAAAGATCAGTTCTATTTTTAAGCACTGAAAATTAAAAAATGGGAAATAAACACATACCATACTTATGGATTATAATCTCACTATTATTAAAATTATTAAAATGTCAATTCTTCCCAAATACATCTAAATATTTACCACAATCTCAACCAAAATTATATGAGGCTTTAAAAAAAATAATGTTAACTCATTGTGTTTAAATTTATAAGGAAATGTGAACAAACTCCTTAGAAATATTGGAAGGTTTACTCTACCTGAGTTCCATACTTCGGATAAAACTATGGAAATCAAGAAAGTGTGATACTGGCAATAAGGTACACAATTGTGAGTCCTGAAATAGACTTGCACATACAAAGGCAAATTATTTTTGGCATGGGCTCCAAAACAATAAGCGGAAAAAAGAAATCACTTTAGTAAATTGTGGTGAAACAAGTACAGAGCCATATAGAAAACAAAGAACTTCAATCCTTATTCCACATCCTACACAAAAAAATTTCATGTTATACACATTGAATTATTTCAAGACCAAAATACAAATTTATAAATATTCTAGAAGAAAAAATAAAAAATAATCTTCATGATCTTGGAATTAGTAACAATTTATTAAAGAAAGCCAAAATAATGAAATAGAAAAAGAAATGAATTGCACTTTATTGAAAACAAAACCTTCAGCTCTTCAAAAATCACCCTAAGATACTAAAAAAGCAGGTCACAGATTGTGAAAAAATATTTGAGATACATATATTATAAAAAGGATCTGTAAATAGAATATGTAAAGATTTCATAAAACTCAGTAATATAAATACAAGAATCCCAGCAATATTTGATTGCTCATCTGTGGGAGTGATAATCTCTATCTCAAAAGATAAACCTATTTCAAAACATTGCCTTGAAAATAAATAAGATAATATATTGAAAGGTGTCTGGCACATATGAATTACTCAATAAATATTAATTGTTATTGCTAATACTAATAGTATTCTATACTGCTAATTAAAAGCAAAACTACTGTTTTGGAAACAAAATAAACAAAATAACAGTTATGTATTATTGAAAAATAACAGAGCAAATAATACCAATTTCCTAAAATGGTCATTTAAAAAACCCTCTATAATATTCTCATGGGTCATGTCATTATTAAGATAGTGGCCTCTTAATATGTATATAAAAATGTCACTGACAAAAGTCAAAATATTGACAAAAACAGAAAAAAGTGTTGCATAGAATTAGTTAACCACTTAAATATTGGAGAATTATTTAGCACTGCTAAAATAAGTACCTATGTCATCATAATTAATGTTAATTCCCTCTTCTTGATAAATAACTATCAAGTTCATAATTCTTCTAAGGTCTCTCATAATTCATGATAATAAAATCATGACCTTACTATAGAGAAGGGTAATTATTTCCCCCTTCACTCCTACAAGTAATATCCAGTTTGAAAGTAAAAAGAAAGTCTAACACTCATTTTACTCTTATACATTTAAATTGCTGTCTTGCTTGATTCTGGCAATGATACCATAGACATAAATTTTGCAAGCATATTAATAACCAGAGACTTATCTTAAACTCACAGAGCTTAAAAAACATATCCATAGAATCAAAGGCAGATGTAAAGTTAATCAAAGCTCTGAAGAATCCTTCTATTTTTAGCAGTTTTTTTCATTGAGATTAAAAAGAGTTCAATAATAATCAATACTTCAAGAGTTAAGTCTAAAATCTCCTTGCTCTTCATATAAAGAATTACAATGCGAGTCCAAATCTTTACTAGTTCAAGTAGAAAGATATCAAAGTTCGAAGGCACATTAAATTAACAGGGCATTTATTTTTACCAGAATGGTGGGTTATTCTTTCTAAGGTGTGGAAAACTGCATATTGCATACTTTCAGATGGAATTTGTTAACTGAGGAATTTATGGAAGTAAATGGCTTGATGTAGAACAGGATCCTCTCTTAAGAACAAATTTTAAATAAATTACTTTATTGAGCTTGCATTGGCTAACCATTTTAGTCCTCTCCATAGTTAGGGCTTTTAACTACTTTGGAATTACATTTATACATTATGCAATTGTCTTAAGACCTTGAAACTGGGAGAAAATAACTTTCCATATGTTATGAGAGCAACATGGTTCCTCAAAAATCCTAAATAGAACCCTACCCAGTAAGAGACATAGATCTTGGACTCAACATCTATCATGATTTTCAATCCTAAAAGCCTTCAAGTAAAGTAGTTTCCTTTAAGCAACCTTTGGTAAATATTTACATTTTGTTATAAGGAAATGGAATGTATGTATGTATATATGTATGTATGTATGTATGTATGTATGTATGAATGTATGTATGTATGAATCTATCATCTATCTAATCATCTATTATCTATCATCTATCTATCATCTATCTATCTATCTATCTATCTATCTATCTATCTATCTATCTATCTATCTATCTATCTATCTATCTATAATCTATCATCTATCTATCATCTATCTTTATGTTACCATCTAAGCCTAGCCAAGAAGCAGTCCAGGTTTACTTGGGTTACATTGGTAAGATATGAACCTCAGTCAAGTTGTGTCAGGTCTTCAGAACGACTTTGTCATTTAAAATAAAATGTTGTGAATCTTTTATTTACAAAAAGATTGTTTTAAAAAACAGATTTATATGTATTAGTGTTTTTTAACAAGAGATGGTTTGCTCTCCACCCTTCTAGGGAAATTGGGCAATGTGTCAAGACATTTTTGGACACCACTGAGGGGTACTACTGTCATCTAGTGAGTACAGACCAGAGCTGTGTATAAACATCCTACAATGTACAAGACAGCCCATGAAAAAAATTTTTTCAGTCCAAAATGTCAATAGTGCCAGGGTTGAGAAACTCTGACATAAATGAATCAAAATATATTTTAAGCTAAATTAAGCTGATTTTAAAGATCTGCCTTTATTTCTTTCCATTAATGAGAATAACTTATTTACATTATTATTTATCACATTATATGTACTATGCAGTAGCTAATAGATTATTGACTAATCTATTACCTAAATAGTTTATTGACTAAAGGTTTTCTTAGGTTTAAGCTATAAACATACCACTTTTTTTTGTCTCTATTAACCATTTAAATAACTGAGATACTGCAAAATAAATGTATCCCTAAATTAAGAAAATAAAATAATGTGAAAATGAATTATTTAACTTATTCAGTTATAAGAATTTTTTCTTATATAATTTTTAAATCATTTTTACAGATTTTTTTCTTGGTTTTGTTTGTTTACTTATTTTGCTTTAATGTTTGAAATTGGAAAAGTGACTCTAACATGCGAGATTTTATCTGGAGTGCTGTGTCCTGGGAATGCACAGAATAACTTTCTCAAGGTATTCAGCAAGTGGACCTCTGAAGTTTTATAGGCAAAACATAATGGAAACATCTGGCTGATAGGACAGAACTCTATAAATTCAAAATCAAGAAACAGGCATTAATGCATGACTTTTATTTTATAATGTATGCTTTCTCAAAACATTGCAGGAGATATTATTGAGGAAGAGTGTCTTCTATTCTCTAAATTGGTATTTTCAAAAGTTGTGCTATAAGATTTTTTTATCATGTTTCAAATCCATAAAAAATTGTACTTAGTACTGTTTAGCTATAAAGTACAAGGCTAATTAATAAAGTATTGTGGAGGTGGATATAAAAGAAGCAAAATATTCTTTTGGAGCTTATGTATTGGTAACGACTAAAAAATTAAAATAAATGTGATAATTTTTGAGAAATACAGGATAACATTTGATTCAGTATCAAATTTCATCATAAATCAGGAATATAGTTGTTCAGAAAATGGAATGAACAATGAATATATATGGAATAGTAAACAAAATTTTAAAGAAGTTTTGCATTTTTGTGAGATGATCTATCTTTCTTTCTACATCATCTAACATCTATCATCGTCATCATCATCATCATCATTTGTGTATCTAATTTTCCCAAACCTATCTTCCATCCCCAAAGTGCATTGTATATGTACTCACAAATTCCTCATGGAAGTATTCACACAACAGAAATAAGGGAAAAAAACTGGATTCTACATCTTAGAGGAATAGCAAGCACAGGATAGTGAGATAGTCCCTCAAATGAACTACGTAAGTGGATGTGGGAGCTTAGATTCAAAGCTGACCATATGATAGTGGTAAGCACTCTGAGAATTTGCAGAAATCATCAAGAAACTATTGAGACTTCTCTAATTTACAGGATGAAAATTTGTATTATACTAATCTAGATATTTTGGGGTAGTGACCACAGAAAATACCTAGATTAAACGTAGATAATGTCATTTAAAGTCATGTTTATTTATTTATTTTTAAATTTTTATTTATTTATTTATTTTTAATGCCTACAGCACTTGGTATTCCTAGGTGGTCTCCCATCCAAGTACTAACCAGGCCTGACCCTGCTTAGCTTCCAAGATCAGACAAGATCAGGCACATTCAGGGTGGCATGGCCATAGACTTAATGCCATGTTTAAATGAAGCTGTTTTATTTGATATTAGGTAATGTGAAGTAAGATACCTGAGAGATGCTTCCTAAAGATCCAACTCCAGTGAGACTTCCCCAGTGAAGATTCTCAAAGCTCCTGTTCCCCTTTCTCTCACTTAGAAAGTATTGAATCTTTTCTCCTGTAATAGTGATAGTTATTAGTGAGTTTAATAGAAGGTGTTTACACATCTGCCTTCTACAGAGGAAGCTTCAGCTTCTCTCTCATTGCCAGGAACACAACTGGTTATCAATGTTTGTCTCATGAGTTAATTCATTAGTACCACTGAGGAGAGAAGCAATATCCTTTTTGTTTATATTCTTATAACTCCTTATATAGTTTCCTATCTATAAATGGTACTCGGTAAATCCTTACTATTTGGATAGAGTAAGATATATGAGGTTCTGCTAAGATTCTCTCTAACTTTATTGTTCTGAAAAAGCTTATAGGCAAAGTAGCTATCTTTTCAATGGATTGCAAAGATGCTTAAATGTTCACCTGCCATTAAACTGTTTTCCCAAAGGCTCAGCCAATAGATGTGGTAGAAAAATGTGGTGTACCATTGTAGCAAGATTTATTAGCATCCTGACCTTGGGAAAACTGCTAGAATGTTATAGGTAAATTGGAAATGTGAATATCTTAGCAGATAGCTATGGGTTTAAGTCAAATAAAATACATTCCATTGCCTAACAGAGTTACAGGCACATGGAAAGGATGGCAACAAAAGTTAATCCCCTTTTCTTTTCCACAATTTCAAATATAGAGTTCTTTGAATGAATGTGAAAAAGTTTCAGAAGTTCCCTATGAGATTTTAACATATTTCTAACATATCCAATTTACTCAGTGAGAAAGTCGGAGAAAAAGCACACTAGCCAGCTTACTGGGAACACAGCTGTAAAGGAATGAGATACAGAAATAGCATGTATTTATGATATTGTTTTGAAAAGTCTAAAAAAAAAAAAAACTGACTCACTGTTTAGGCCAGCAGTAGCTGATTCCTGGTTTCCAGGAGTTAACATGTTGACACTGGAAACAAGCAAAGAGAAAGGGTGGACCAGACAGAAATTACAGGTGAATGGAGAGATAAGGTGATAAAGTAGCACAGAGAAACTTAATATAGCACTAATAACCAGAATATTAAAGTACATGTTTTATTTTTCTTTTATAGCTTTATAAACCAATTCTTCCTTTGTCTCCTTAGCCACTCTTGTGCTCAAAGCAGTTAACTAGATTTAGTGCCAGGCATTTATAGACCCCCAAGGATGACAAATAGAATTTCCTCCCTGTCTCTTCTGCCTGTAGAATTGCAGCTACAGTTGAAATGGAGGGAAAAGTATGATTCTATGGAAAAAAAAAATGCATGCCACCATTATGCCTTCCATGTCCTGTCTCAACTTTAAATAATTTCCTACCATAAGGTGGAGCTATATGCTATCGAGAGAAAAGTATTAGATATAAGATCTGGCAAAAGTCCACGTAGATCATTTTTTACTTGGCTTGTGGTTTGTGATTTTAAAAAGTTAAAATGCATGGCAGCCACCCCCAAATCCACCACCAACTGATGCAGAGAGAGTGGTTATTTTGGTGCAGCTTGGATTTTAATGTGGCGAAAAGGTGTGTGAAGGCAAGCAGGACCTTGTTTTTTAGCTTATGCTGTAAACATAGCTTCAGGGGAAACTCTTTGAAGTGCTGAGATCTGAGGTGGTGGTTTCGAAGTCCCCTGAGGCAGTACAGAGAAACCACAGGTATCTGATAGTGTTTGCTCTTGAGTAAATCATCCTGAGCATCAGTGTGTTGACAAATAAAATGAAAAAATAAAAGTGCTTTATTTAAAAGAGTATATATTGTGTTGAATAGGATATTGCTAGAATTTATGGTACTGACTTATATTAGCTGAAAGAGATGTTTTGCTTCTCAGTTTGTGGTTGTAAGAGGTATGGCCATGAAAACCCCCAACTGTGTTATCTGTAAAACCCTAGCATCTCCACCCAAAGGAAAAAATGATCCCCTGAAGAGAGAGAGAACTGCAGGGTTTCCTGATAACACATCAAGGGTAATCTAGATAAAGGAGAATGGCTCAACAGGAGTGTGTGTGTTGCATGACTCCCTGGGCAGTGCTCTCTATCTGAAAATCAATTAAAGGGCAAGGTATACCATTTCATAGCCCATTTGGGATTTCCTCTGTAGAGATTTGCATAGAAACCTTGCAAACGACTAAAACCTATTGTAAAGATCCAAGGATGGGGTTGATCTTAGGGAAGAAAAATCTCTATCCCATAGAAACTGACTTATATTGGGAAGTTTTTATTATCAAAAAATTCATCTAATGGGCATTTTTTTTTCTATTGATAACTAACTCATTTGTACACGTGCATCATAAAGATCATTTATAATACGTCACTTATTACCTTCCTTTGAAGGTGAGCAGAATTTGCCGCCCCAAAATATGCTTTCCTCTCTGTACCAGGAAGAGGAAAATGACTAAATGTCTAAACTCTTACCTATGGAGAAGGCGAAGACCTAAATGTGCATAACGACCTTACCCTTGTTTGCTGTGCTTTGCCTGATGGTCTCCTGTAACTGGCTCCCCAACCCTCCAACGTGTTCTTTAGTCTTTAGCTGGAGATGGTATTTAAGGTGGTGGCTTAAGCTATTTAAAGAAGTTACTCAGTTCTCCTGGGTGTCCCATGTATACAGGAGATATACATGTTACTAAACTTCTGTTTTTCTACTGTTAATCTGTCTTTTATTGTGGGGCGGGAGTGGGGGAAAGGATGGGAAGGTCTTAGCTAAGAGCTTAGAAAGGTAGAGGGAAAATTATTTTTCCTCCCCTACACTAGTCTTGTCAGATGTGTTGGTATTATCAACTTCGTATTTTGCATTTATTAAAATCAACACTTGAGGGATAGTAGGCTTCCATAGGGACAGTTAGGACAAACAATATAACTACTTCTATATGAATGTTCACGCAGGGTACTAGATTCTTTATATGCATTATCTAATTTAATCTTCACTGTAATCATATAAAGATTATACTCATGATTTTCATTTTATAGTTTTAAATACTTGCGTATAGTCATACAACTACTTAATGGTAGAATCAGGAATCTAAATTTAGCAAGTGTGATGCTAGAACTCTCAAACCACTGCATATTCACTTGAAGACATTTTCTATTTTTAAGCTATTGTCAATCAATGTATTTATATTCCCATGTTGTTTATTTATAAGCTAGCTAACCTTTTTCTTCAAAGAGCAGGGGCTTTATGTGTCTGATTCGTTTTTGTTTCATCATAGAGTCTTGTGCATTACAGTTTCTCAAAAAAATATTTTCTGTATTTATAACCCTCAGTCCTGCTGTAAAACCTGTACATATAATGACTCATCCTTTTCATTTATATAATATTCCTCCCTGCATACATCTTTTCTTTCTTTTGTATTTTGATTCTACCCTAACAAATGCATGTTAGGCTTTTTTTTTTTTTAGATGTACTTTTGTTGTTGCTATAGGGCTCTCACCCACTCTCACGGGCCTTTAGTCTTCTAACTTTGAAGGTCTTTCTGCTTTCTCTCTTACAAAACATATCTGTCATGGCTTTGCCTTCTCCACTCCCCTGAGTCTCAGAGCTACAGACTCACACTGTAGGGGTTGTCCATCCGTCTAGAGCACCTGGGGTTTAAGGTGTAAGCAATTTGACTGTAATTGCATCTTCCCAGCAGTTACTCCTTGAAGTGGCGAAGGGGGACATTTGGTTGCTTCTCTTTCTATCTACATAAATAGGTATTGGAGTCAAATCCAAAGAGCATGGCGTATTTATCTAGAAATAAATGTTACCCCCCATGATGAGAGTTTTTAGCTACACTTTTGTTTGTCTTACTCTGTTCTTGGTTTATTTTTCAGCAGAAACATAGTTCGCTCTTTTTATTTACATCTGATTTGTTTATTTCTTTGGGTGAAATAAAACATAGATTTTAATACTATATTACTTAAATAAATCACATGCTGGTTTTTTTTGTTTTTATTTTTTTTTTTTTTTTTTTTGTCTTAGATCTCCATACTGAATTGATCTCCTGATTCATGTCAGCTGTGTTGGACTCAACTACTATTTTTTGAGCCATAGGTAGAAAGTATTTCAGATATTCTCTTTTAGTATAAGTGTTTAGTTCCCTCAAATCTCCATATCAGTTTTTGGTAAAGAATAGATGTCATGATTTCAAGACAGAGAATAGATGGATCTGTAAGTATATTTAGTAATTTTTTGTTCAAATTGTGCTTACCTTCTACTTCATGCAAAGAATTATACTAACATGACATTAGCTCTCAATGGAATCTTATGTGAATGTTAAAGAAAAATTTTAACTGCCATGGCTTAAAATCTTTTTGAAAAAAAAGTTTTATTGAGCTAAAAAGAAGACCAGTCTTGGGGCATGAGTCTAAACCACCAACAGCGTGGCCAGGTGGAAAAGACATACATGTCCATCATCCTGGAGTTGTTGAGTGTTTTTATACATCAAGTAGAGGGGAGAAAGAAATAAATGGTCCTGAAAGAATTAACATTAGCTAGAGACCAAGAAGGTGGGAAAAGGTGAAGTGGGGCCAGCTCTGGGATAGGCGCAGAGTCAGCAAAGAGAAGGGTCTACTCCTGCTAATTGGTTGTGGGTAGCATCCCAGAAAGTCCATGTGTAGAAGAGAAGTGGAGACTCCTGGAGGTTAGTGGCACCTAGCTACTCTCTTTTGGATAATTGTGGAAATTAATTCACAGTGCCAATAGACATAATAGGACTATGAGCAGTTTTTTGTCAGATGGCCCACATCTATTAACAGACTAACTGTTCTGTCTCTCTCATGCTCCTGCCACTGAAATTTAACTTAGAACATCTCAGAATTCTTTTTTCTTGTCATGAGTAACAAAAATGCAGAATTTAAAAAGATTTTTTAAGACAAAAATCAAGTAAAATCTGTGTAGAAAGTCAATTAGTGAAGTGGGATATAATGGTTTTTCTCTTTCATGGTTATTTACTTAAAATGCCCATGAATTCCAGTAAGTCCATTCAGGTGTCACGAAGTGAAGAAGATCAGAGTATCCTAATCTGAACAGCAGTGGGATAACAGAGGTCATACACCTCCCTTGTCATATATTAGCATACTATGAGAGTATCATTGACTGTGGAGAGAAAATAAGCCAATGCATATAAAGATCACTGTAATGATGAAGCTGTACAATGATCCCAACTGATCTGAGACAAATTAAAATTCTGATTAAGAAATTTAGAAAATGGCACTTATTTCTCAAGCTGCTGGAGAAAACTTTCTTACTGTCCCAAAGTACGACTGGAATTTTATTCAGCATATATAATTTAAAAAAAATATATCAAATTTTAGTCCAGTATCTCTCCTTGGGTATTCATATTTGCTGCCAAGCAGTACACAGAGAAAATATAGATGTATTGATTAGAATTTAATTTTATTCCCTTGAAAACACTAATTCAATCTAATAGCATGCTTTCCCAGCATGCTGTCCTTATATTATTATCCTTATTGATAGAGTGACAGTCCAATTTATCATTTAAATAAGCACATCTTTGGAAATGGAAGTGGGTGCTATTAATAATTACGCTGAGGTAATAAGTATAAACTAAGATTATCTTGGGAAAACTGGGACATGTGATTGCCGTTCTTACAGCATAGCTATGTAATCAAATCACCCATAATGTCAGCGTGTCAATTTCTAAGGTCATAGTGACTCTACACCTAACATCCTATTGCTGTGATGGCCAATACAACTTTCAGGAGCTGAAAATGCCATGACAAATCCAGCTTATATTTTTGTTATGATGATTTTTTTCCCCAAGTCCTTAAATGTCTATTAGAGAGAATCCAGATGTAACCAGGCAGAGAGGACAGGGGTTGTTTGAGAGGGCAGTAGTTCCTCATCTAAATCCAAGAGGGCACATTTCCAGTCACCTCTGAAAAGTCAACAAGAGAAGGAAGGGGAACATTGTTCTTAGATGAGTTTGCTATTCCCTAAGCAGCTATTCCTTTGGTCTCCTCTATTCTACAACTATGCCCTGGGTGATCCCTGGGTATTCCACTTAATTGCATGCCATTTCATCCTTGTTCAGTAATTATACTTGTGCATAGTTATGAGTAAAGTGATTTTCCCATACATGCATTAAAGTTAAATTTTGCTCCTGGGGTTTAATGCACGTGTCTTCTAGTGGTATCAATAAGGAGCATGTGTGCTTCTTCCTGCCATGTGTGAGAGAAGAATATGGTCAATTATGATAGTGAAATTTACTAAATGTGATGATAAACACTTTTAAAATCAGCTCAACAAATGATTATGGATTTCACACTTTTACTAATTGCTTCAATTTCTGACTGAAATAAAAATCTTCCTCTTGCTTTTAGTATTATAGGTTGGATATCTCTAGAAAATATTACAAATATTCTTGAAGTAGCTTTCACTGTGCATAGTACCCTCTTATTTCAGACTCTTTATTCCTATAAATTGAATACTGTTTTAATTTTTCCTCATAGAAAAATTATATGTAAAGATAATTCTTATATAGATATATTTCCAATTAGTTATGTACAGCTATCCTAAATGTCCTTCTGATATTAATTATCTTTATTATTTCACAAAAATGATCAGATTTTGAAATTCCTTAGGTTTGAATGTAGATTTGATTTTCATTTCTTCTTTCTCAACACTTTGCTTAATTAATTCACAGCTAGAACATTACTATCTCAGGGAAGTGTTTCATGATGTACCCCATCCTATACCCCCAGACTAGGTAGGTTATTCTCTCTTACATTATATTTATATTTTACAATGTGTTCATTTGGTTCAGGTCAGCTATGTACAGTAGACTACGTTTATGATGTCATTCAATGTGTCGACTTTACTTGACATTTTATTCCCAGTGCCTTATAAAGACTACCCTATATAGTAAATGTTCAATCATTGTGAGAAGAAAAAGAAGAATGAAAGAAAGAAAGAGAGAGAGAGAGAGAGAAATAAAGGAAGGAAGGAAGGAAGGAAGGAAAGATATAAAAAGATTTTGTCTTAAGATCCTTTCCAACATTCTGAATGTTGATGATCTTGTTGATCAATGATAATTTCTTTGTGGGTCAGGATGGATATTCAGCCTTAGACTGAGGTGTTAGTAACTAAATATTGTTTGCTCTGAATTTCAGGGGAGGCTTTTATTAACCTGTTTTTCCATGTGGAAAACAAACATCACATTTTCCTATGTTCTTAGCATTCCTCCCTTTTATTGCTTCTCTTTTATTCCTTTTCACTGGGTCCTTCCCATATCTTCAGTATCTTCGGTTCATAGATATCTGTTGCGTAGGTTGATAGAGAGAAGGCAATGTGAGGACCGAGTGCTTCACAGAGTCTCAAGTACTCTGTACAATACTATTATAGAACCAATAATACTTTACTGTTTTAATTTGTTTATATGTCTGTCTCTTCCTATTATGCAATAGCTACATAGAGGAAAGTGCTGTACTGTTTGTGCTGAATATCTTTCTTCAGTTTCTCCAGGTCTAATCTCTACCTTTTCCATTCTGCTTTATGCTCTAGGATACTTCTGCTTGGGTTCAACTGGTGGGAGGTACCAGCAGGGAATCACAGGGTGAGGACAGAGTGAGACTGGGATTGATTCCCAGGCTTCTGAAATATTGCTCATTCCACTCAGGGCTCTTTAGATTTTGGCCTTTTGGCCTTGGGCTACAAAGCACGCCCCACAATTACTAGCTATGGGGCATGATATCATTCTTTATTCTTTAAAAAAATTATCATCTTTTGCCCAGTTGAAATGTGTTGTGTCTGGAATTCATATTTGTTTTCTCAACACAAATCCTACATTTTTGTTGAATGAAAAAAAATGCATCTTGTCAAAATTCTATTTTACAAACCATGAAACCTGCTTAACTATATGTTTCAGAAACAGCAGGAATCAAAAATAGGAGTTGGAGCAGTAGTTTCTATTGAGATTCTGTGAAAAGTGACAGATTATTAAAGTCTTTACTGAAGGCAACTGTTCTTTTAGATATAAATAAATGTTAGTCAGTTCCTAGACCATATCTTGATTGTGTGGCCTTAGAAAAGACACAACCTTCCTGAGCCAATATTTCTTCAATTATTCCTTGAAAGGTGGAATTTACTAAATTAAGTCTAACCCACTGCTAGTAACATAATTAACAGCTGACAACATTTCTATCTTGAATTTTATTAAGAGATATCTTAGAAAGAACATGCAAATAAATAAAGAAGGAGATGATAAAAGGGCAGTTGTGAACATCAGTACTTTTGTTTGTGAAGTTTAGTTAGTTAAGTATTACGTATTATGTTTGGTCCTAAGGAGTATACTTTTCAACTCTTTTCATCTATGAGCCATGTTTCGCTGCTAAAGAATGACTTATTTTCCAGAGAAAGCAAAACCTTGGAAAAGAAGAGTTTCAAATGTCCCTTCTTAGTTTTATATTTCTTTATATGATCCTACTTCGAATATGATTCTTATTCTGTTCTACTTATTTTTTAAAAAACAACTTGGATGCTGATATTTTTCCAGATATGCATATATTTTTGGTACTGCGGCCCATTAGTTATTTGCCGTTGTATGAATTGCCTGCAAACAGTAAACTTTGTTTTCCCTTTTAATTTCCTCCTCTAACGTGGTCAATTTCTACAGTGTTTCATGTGTAGAGATTAGAATGCTGTAGAGATTAGAAAAGAATTGCTGCTGAATACAGATAATGACAGTAACCGTATTTTGTTTCCCAGGTACTCCAAGACAAGATATGACTTCCTTGTGATTTTATGATTTATCTTAAAACATAATATGTACAAAAGTTGTGGACACACAGCTTTCTTTAGTTTTATTTATAACTGGAACAATTATAATAGTTCATTACATTAAAGAAGACAATATATTATGTTAGTTCCTTACGTAGTTTTGTGGTACCTCAGTTAAAATCCAGGATCCACCACTTACTTCTGGTTCTCAGTTTTCTCAATAAAAAGTGTACAAAAATAATAACATTTACTCACATTGATGTAAGAATTAAAAAAGATTAATGCAAGTAAAGCCCTTAGAATATTGCCTGGCATTTATTACATGCTCTAAATATGTTAAATATTTTTATTCTAAAGTCCCATAGTATTTTTCTGTACCTTTCAAAATGCATGGATATTTCCACTTTCTATTTTAGTTATTTTTATAAAGATCAAATTGTGAAATTAATAAACAGAAACCTCAAATTAGAGTTGGGAGAGCCTATAAGGGAAGCTCTCACACCCTACCACTCATTGTCAATTATCCAAAGCAGGAAGACACATACTTTCCACCTCTAACGGGAAGATGATTTTCTACTCTACTACTCCATCCGGAAGAAGGAGGATCTTCTCTCTCCGGCAATTACTCAGCCAATTAAAGACTGTTACAACTTCAGAGAAAGTCCACTACACTTAGAACTCCCAGGTTCTTCCAATAAACTTTTTGTTTACAACAGCCCATCTGAACTACCCTGTCCTCTATGAAAGAACAGTTCATCTTTATTCTCTGGACTTACAAATGGTTCACCATTAGATCGCATGCCCCGAAGTGCAAATCTTTGTTGTTCCCAAATAAACCCATTTTGCTGAAGAAATATCTGGCTGGCTATTTGTTTAAGGTCAATAATATCAACTTTACTAAATCTTAAAAAAAGAAGATTTCAAATCCAATTCATATTTTCTACATGATTTTTATCTACTACCACAATAATTCATAACGGATGTGGAATAAATATTTATGTATAGAATAAGGATGGCTTTTTTAATGATTTTTTATTTTTTAATTTTAGTTAACATAGAATATTATATTAGTTTCAGGTGTACAACAATGATTAGACATTTGTATAACTTCTGAAGTGATCACCCTGATAAATCTAGTACCATATACATAGATATAATAATATTATTGACTCTATTCCCTATGTTCTATTTTACATCCCCAATGACTATTTTGAAACTACTAATTTGTACTTATTTTTAATTGATTTTTTAAAATTAGTTTCAAGTATACAGCATGTTGGTTAGACATCTATATAGTTAGTAAAATGATCCCCCCAATTGCTCCCTCCCTCCGCTGACATATTAATGCTAATTGCATTCCCTATACCATGCTCCCTATACCCATGACTATCCACCAGCTATTAGTTTGTACTTCTTTAACTCTTCACCCATTCTCCCATCCTCCCAACCCCCCTCCCATCTGGTACTCATCAAAATGTTCTCTGTATCTATGAGTTTGTTTCTGTTTTGTTTGTTCATTTGTTTTGTTCTTTAGATTCCACATGTAAGTAGAATCATATAGTGTCAGAGGCTGAGCGGCTCGATAGTCTCAACTACCAATTGTAGTTGACACTACACTGTCAATTGGCAGCATCAGGGATATTGTTGACCTGACCCAGAAGGTTCGTTGGTGTGAGTCCCAGTTGGACCAATGCATAAAAGGCAGACGTGAGGATAAAATGGCAGGCACCAACTTTATTGTGCAGGGCGGAGCACACTTCTTTTGTGAAGTGCAGTTTTATTGGGGAGTATAGTCTATTGAACGGGGTACTTCTCCTGCCCTGCTTTCTTGTCTCCCCTTCTGCTCTCCAGGGGACTGCATGGCTCCTCACATAGCAGAGTACAAAAGTGGCATTCAGCCACACACGCATGATACAATAAGCTGAAGTATGTTTACATGTTTTCTAAGTCTGGAATCCTATTCCTAGCCATGGGCCTTGGATCACAGGCAGACGTTGGATCACAGTCAGACCTTGGATCACAGTCAGACTTTGGGCTAGTCAGGCCTGGAGCCCACATATAGCATTTGTTTTTCTCTGTCTGACTTACTCCACTCAGCACAATAACCTCTAGGTGCATCTATGTTATTGCAGATGATAAGATTTCATTCTTTTTTTTTTTTTTTTTTACAGCTGAGTAATATTCCACTGTATATATGTACCATCTCTTTTTTATCTATTCATGTGTTGATGGATATCCAGATTGCCTCCTTGGATATCCTGGCTAGTGTCTTGGCTAGTGTAAATAATGCTATAATTAACATATGAATGCATGTGTCCCTTTGAAGCAGTGTTTTGGGTTTCTTTGGATAAATACCAGAAGTGGGAGCAGGGATGTATTTTTAATGAATATTTGTAAGCTTTATTTGATTGAGAAAATTAATAACTTTGAAATTCTCCATTGCTTGTTTCTAAAATAAAATAATGTTATCATTTTGCTAAAAGATGTAATACAAGCTGTAGAGTTTCAATTAGCCCTTGGAAAGCATGACTATTTTCATAAAGTGTGAATGTTGCCTGAGAATGTAAATTTTAAAAACAGGAACTTAACTGAAAGTTAAGATTATAAAAGAGTAACAGGACTGAGAGATGATTAATCAAACCCCAGTTCTTTAACGTGGCTTCAAGATGTTATCTACTTTGTACAGACTAAGCACTTGGGATAGAACACGGCAAAGAAACATTCAATTCCCAGGCTGTTCTTCCTGTGGTTAGACAAAATGAAAGGAAAAAGAAAATAATGATACAAATTTCGCAACTAAGATCACATGAGAATCTCTGTATAAAGAATAAAAAGAAAACTGGACTTGTTATGGACTTGCTACATGGCCATGGGAGAGTTGTTTCTCCTTTCCCCATATGTTAGGGAAAAGTTAAATAAAAATTTAAAGTGCTTTTAGACAAGATAATCTGTTAGGTTCTTTATGGACCTAATAAGCTTTAATTATCATCATTATGTTTTCTTTCATTAGAGATGAACTGCTTTTAAATTCTTTTCAATTATTACATAACCATTAGACTTCATCAACAAACAAATAGAGTCATTTCCTAGATGTTTAAAAGAAAAAAAGTTAGCTTTGATTCTATTATTTGTGCATGACAAGGGACAGTGTTTATAAGTGAGAAGTTGGAGGACTTTGCCATATATTTCCACATTGCTCCAAAAACAGTGCTTTGTGGCTAAGAAATTTTTCTTTCTTTCTTTCTTTTTCTTGTTGTTTTTCTGACACCCTAAGAAGTTTTACAAGGAATTGGCGAGCTTGAAAAAAGATTTTTTTTTTTTGACTACTGCAAATGTATCTAAAAGTGTGATAACCTGAGATGACTAAATATTCAGCTGTTCAGCTGGCAACAACATCTTAGCCCAGAATTCACATTCTGGTCAAAAAAGGCAAAGAATAGGAGTTAAAGCTTTTATGTGCACCCTTTCTTTTCTGTTTTTCTTTTTTCTTTTTTTTTATGCCTACAGCACTCGTTCTTCCTAGGTGGTCTCCCATCCAAGTACTAACCAGTCCCGATCCTGCTTAGCTTCTGAGATCAGATGGGATCGGGCATGTTCAGGGTGGCATAACCGTAGACACTTTTCTTTTCTTTAAGTATGTATTTTCTTTGGATTGCTTAATTGACTTCCTAATGTTAAAATAATTGGCTAATATATTTTGATTTGGGGTAAGATAAAAAATTTACTTTAATTTCTTTCTATCAAAATAGAAAAGCATCATTTCTGTTCCACTGTAACTGCATTTACAAAGTGAATTCCCCAAATCAAAGAGAGGGATGCAAGGATAGAAAACAAAGTTTGTTAGTCCACAGATATATCTAAAAAAATAAAATAAAAAATCTCTGTAGGATTTCCCAACCTGCTGCACTTCATTTTAGATGCTAGAGCCATCATTAAGAAAAACCTGCTTTTTCTTTTATCTGTGCCCCATATTGTATTTATTCTCCTCTAAGCTACTGTGAGTAATCAAGTCTCCAAACTGAAACCTTTTTTAAAATTTCTGTCCTCATTCTTTTTGTAAATATGCTCTTATTCTCCATCCTCCCTGCCTCCCATGAGCAGACTTAAGATAATATGCAAAGCATTATTCCTCTACTATTTACACCTCTCCAAAACAGAAGCGTTATTTTCAAGTAAAGATAACCTAACGTAAAGGTGAGGGTGTCCAAGAATCACCCTGTGATTGCGTAGCTCATCTAGATGTGCTGCCCTAGCCCAATTCTCATTTTGATTTATTTAAGTTTGGAAATAACAGTATTAAATTAGCAAAGACAAGCAATAAACAAAGCCCTAGAGATGAATTAGCCATTGTTTCTGGTCCGTTAATCTCCTCTTCAATTCTAGAGAATTGTGGCTCACCCAGACCCAAAGATCAAATAAAATGCCTAATTGGGAAAATCCTAAACAAGTGTGTCCTGGGGAGCTTGAATTTATTTGTCACCCGCTCAAACAACTGTGTTGTTTATATAAGTCTTTAAAGCCCTGATACTTTTCCGCTACTATATCTTAATCCCTGGTTCTTTATGCTCAGGAGGGCAATTTAGAGTTGTTTTCAATTAACTAGAATGGAGAGGGGCACTTATTCCAAAAACGGATAGCTGTGTTGTGAGTATTTTGCCAAACATGCTGGAGTGGTTTGGATCTAAGCATCGGGTTTGGGACACACTTTGGCATCTTTCCTTGGAGATAATGATATCTGCTCTTTTATACTTTTAATATCAGTAATAAATAGTTGAATAGAATCACAATCAAGGACACAGTATGGCAAGGAAGGCTGAGATGTCAAAGTTAACCACAAATGTGAAGTAGAGAGCTGAGGTAATTATCTAGAACAGCAACCTCTATCAAACAAATACTTTCATTTAAAATATGCAGATAATATGCAGATAATTGAGGTCACTCTTTTTATTTAACATAGTAAAATAGAATGAAAAACAATGTGCTGAATTTTGTTCACACAGGGGTGGGGCATTCATTTTCACAACCTCAAATGCAAACACTTTATATTATATAGAAAAAGCCAAAGAACTAGAAACTGGAAATCAGCTGACTAGAAGTGAAGTGACTACACACTCTTAATATTTACTTTTCTCAACAATAATTTAAATGTAATACTTAATGGTGCATAGTATTTCATAAGAATAATGCCATTTAAATTCTCACAGTAAACCAGAAGCAGATATTATTATTAGCTTTATTGTATAGATGAACAAATGGTAGTTTCCAAGATGGATCAGCTGGTAGGATCAGAATTTGCTCTGAAATCTCTGTGCTTCTAAAGCCTATGCTTTCAGTGCTAAACTTTTAGTGCTATACTAGGCTGTTACTGCTAAGGTTGCAGAATTATTAACAAGGTTTGTTGAAAGGGTAGGTCAAAGAGAGTAGGAGTTAAAAAATATTGCTGAGCTTAAGTTAGAAGTGAGTTATGAGTTAGAACTGAGGATTATATGAAGGGATTCTCTAGTTAGCAATATCTATGCAATAGTGAAAATCCTTAAGTCTTTATTTACTGTATGTTTGCTAAACTTATTAATTGTAGGGCATTTACCTTGTATTGAATTCCTCCAGCCCGTCTCTCTATTTTCAGGTGTGTTAGTATACTTTGCCTTTGGCTTCAGTTACCATTATTGAAGCAAAATATTAACGTGTTCGGGGAGGCTGCATATGAATCAAGTCAATTTGAGTATTATAACTGACTTCATTCCTCTATTGTTGATCAGTTTTACATTAATTTGTTTTAAAGAAATACTCATTGGAGCAGAACAGACTGTATTTAAGAATGAAGAATAGTGCAGAATATAGGGGTTATGTGGTGCTAAACAGACTAATAATTTAGGCATAACATTTTTTAATATCATTGCTGTATAGGCATGTCCATAGCTGTTTGACTGGACAATTATGTATCAAATGGATCATTTAAAATATTTTAATTTATAATAATCACACTGCTATTTTTAAAATTGCTGTTTACTTGTATTTCTCATCACAACCAAAAATTTGTAATTGTGGTGATGGATGTTAACTAGACTTATTGTGGTGATCATTTTACAATGCATACAAATATTGAATCATAATATTGTATGCCTGAAACTAAAAAATGCTATATATTTAAAAAGTACTGTTTAGCTAACAAAGGAGTTTTAGGTACAGAGTTTTACTTGATTCTCAGGATAGACTCGTGGGTTATATATTATTATTCCTAGTTTACAAATGAAGAAATAAAGATATACAGAGATGAAATGACTAGTTTAGCCACAGAAATGAAATAGATACTTAAAATAAATTTGAGTAAGAGATCAAAACATTGAGATGAGAGAGGTTATCAAAACATTATATTTATTCTACTCTACCTTAAACATGAAATAATCAAAACTGAGTAGGTTTGAAACAGGTACATTTTTGTATTTTTAAAGGAGGTGAGGAATAGAGAAAGGCAGCAATCTTGATAAGGGGCAAAAAATAATACTGACAGCCAGGTTGAAACTGATGTAAAATTTTTGTCTAGACCAAAAGTTTCTAAGGATGATTTATGCAAACAATATGAAGTATTTAAAGTTAAAAAACAATTTTTGAGAGGAATTCTAATCAGATTATCCAACCTTAAAAGTGATAAACATTTGGACTTTAAAATATTTACTGGTTCATACATTACTAGTTAATTATGTATCAGTGAGCAACAGATGCCTGAAAACTAAACTGTGGTCAACAACTTTAAATTTAAAATTCTCTCTCTCTCTCTCTCTCTCTCCACCTCTCCCTTCATTCCTCTTTCCCTCCTTCTAAATAGCATAATCTCCACATGTGTTAATTAATAGAAGGTGGTATGAAAGAGCTGTCTTTATCTGATATTGGAAAGCTACTCTTCTGATCCATGAGACCATGACTATAACGATATACCCTGGCAGTTCAATCAGATCATAGACTAATGCTTTAGCCTTGTACATACAGAATTAATTATAGCTTGACTTTGTTCCTGTTTTGGTCTGATCATTGTAGCAGGGCATAGCTGCCATCTGCCTTTTTAGAAGCCTTCTATAGAGGAAGCAATGTCATTGGCTATTAATTAATTTTAATAAAATTTAGTAAGATTTAAGAAAAATGTGTTGATTACTTTCTGTGTACGAGACACTGCTACAATGAGGCTAGAAACATGAGCAAAATTGAACATAGTCTTCGTTCTCATAAACTTTACAGTCGAATGTAGAAGACAGACAAATAATGTAAGATAAATAAATGTGAAAAATGCTACATTACTAAGTGCTACAAAATATATTATTATATTCTGTAACATGAAAACATAAGATTGGGGAAATAAATTAGTCTGGAGGGTCTGGAAAAGTTTCTTTGGAAAAGCTACAAGCGATGAAGGATGCAGAGAAATTAGGTGAAAAAAAGGCAAGAATATCTGAACGATAGGTACAGAACATTCAATCGTCCCCTCTCAGAAAGAAGTATGGCATACACAGTGACTAGGGAGCACAAAATGAGGAAGAGAATGATGGAAGACGAGGATGGAAGGATGGCTAGGTTTCTAACACTGTAAGAATTTGTTTTTTTAATCCCAAATGGCCATTCGCAGATACACTGAGTTCTTATTTTACACAAATGACTTTACTAGGTATGATGGTTAATTATATGTCAATTCGTCTGGGCCACAGTACCCAGATATTTGGGCAAACATTATTCTGAATGTTTCTGTGAAGGTAATTTCTGGATGAGATTACCACTTAAATCAGTGGACTTTGAGTAAAGCAGATTATCTTCCAAAATGTGAGTGGGCCTCATCCAATCAGTTGAAGTCCTTAATAAAACAAAGACTGACCTCTGTGAGCAAGAAGGAATGCTGCCAGTAGACTGCCTTTAAACTTGAGTTGCAACTCTTCCCAGGGTCTCCAACCTGCTGGCCTACCCTGTAGATTTTGGATTTGTCAAGCCTCCACCTGACTAATGTACTAGGTTATTAGAAATATGGGACACATATCTATTTGGATATTTAAAGAGATATTAAGAACTAGTAACAAGGCTATAAGGAATATAGCACGGCAATGAGATTAAAACAAATAGTGGGCTGGACGAATCCCTGGAAGACTTATGAGAATGACAGAGTGCCTAGGTAGACTCAAGTAGTTGATAGAACTTGAGTTGGGTAGGGAGACAGAGAAAGACAGCTCAAATAAGATGAGAGTAATGGTGCAGAAGACGAAATAATTGTGGGATGATTGAAAGCTATTAGTAGACCATCCCGAATGCAGAGGCTCTGATAATAAACACTCAAACCTTGCTCCCATTCCTGTCGTGTCGAGAGGTAAATCAGAATCCAGAGTTCTCTTTTTTAAGAAGGAAAACACTGTGTGTGGGAAACCTGAATATGTGGCAACCTCACAGGAGAGGCAAGCTGATAAGATTTGCTTTATGAATTATTCAGAGAGAGAAAATTAAATAACGAGTCCTATAAGGTCTAGTTCTATCAGGATTGCTTTCACCTCACAGGGGGATGCAAAATAAGATGAGTAGAGTAAAAAGAAAGTGAAATAACCAGTCAGCCAAATATAGACAAAGAAACAGTTCTTGGACTCACAGCGTGCGGACCGATGCGAGAGGTGCTCCTGAGGGAGCGGTAAAGCAAGCCTGCTGTTCGTGGGGATGGGAACCTGCAAGAGCCAACCGCGTTGCCAGAGTCCTTTACTGCTCTTTCTGCAACTAGGTTAATCTTTTGTGTTGTTTCTTTCTTGCTTTCCGGAAAAGAACTTGGAGAGAATTCTACTGTAGGTAATGTCTGGAAAAAGTTCTTTCTTTTATGTGCACTGCGGTGCTTGATGCTATAAAGCCGGTGAGTTAGCCAACTCTGAAGTCGTCAGTTCTGATTTGTCACTCAGTGGGCTCGGTTTACAGAGGCAAAGAACCAAGCTGTCCCATAATGGGGAGGTAGAGAGTACATTTCTTACAGGCTGCTATAGTCGGGAGTTCATTTGTTCCACTAGTCACAACTGTTCTAAACAACAGATTAGGGAGTTTATGTAACTGACATTTTAACCCTGGGCATTAATTAAAAGTGGCACACTGCAGTCATTTGGCAAGTGTGGGTAGAATGAGGTGACAATACTTCTAGAGAGCAAGCTGTGAAAACCTTTTAAAAACTTTTTCCTATGTTTATGATGTAGTTTGTTTATTTTAGTGAATCTGATATAATTTGGGGGCAAAAGAAATAGCATCTCTCAAAACAATTGAGTAGCATCTTACATTCAGTTGCTGAGGAGGTAGGGCATGTTTTATCATTATTCAGCTTCTTCCAAATGTACATTAAATTTGTAAAATATGCAGATACTGTGTTTAGCAGTCTACCTGCCTTACTTTATGGTTACTTACAACAATCGTGTATTTATCCTTTAATGAATTTTACTGAGCACTTATTGTGTCATTTGCTGGGGTACAGCTGTGGACAAAATAGGTGAAATTCCTGCTCTCTTGGAGCTTACATTCCGGTCAGCTAGAGAGACAGTAATCAAAAGTAGAGTATAAGTTTCACAAAGGCACAAGTTTGGGTATGTTTTAACTATTACACATCTCCGTCAACTAGAACAATACCTGAAACATAGTAGATATTCAATAATGTTTGTTAAATAATTGAAAGATGAGAAGATTGACAATTAGAGAAATTGAGTTACTTGTTTATGTATCTCTATGCCTATAAAATACATATGCCTTCTAGTTATCATTTCTTTTTTTTAATATTCTACTATTCATATATTTGTCTCCAAAAGAGGAAAATTATAATTTTACGGCTCAAGCTTTTCTTCGTGTGTGTTCTTGTTTAATATATATATTTTTTGTTATTGTTTTATCTTGAGTATAGCTATCTCACATTTCCATTAAAAGCAACATTCCCAGCTGGTTAAGAAAACTCTAACACCAAAAGCAATTTCTGATGCACTGACTACATACCACATATTTTTTAGGTGCAGGAGATAAAAGTGAACAAAAAAAGTTTCTTTGCCTTTATTGCAGAGGGGGAAACAGGTAATAAATATATGTGATAAATGACACATTAACATGTTCAATGAATAAAATAAAATAGGAAAATGTGATAGTGAGACAAGAAGAAGCTAATGGTAAGGAGCTGCTAACATATGAATTGTGATGAGACTTGAATGATGAAAAATACTCAGCTATGAAAAGATATCATGGAGAACAGTGCAAGAAGAAGAAACAGTGAGGATGGAGAAAGAGTTGGTTTTTAAGCCAACAAAAATATTCCCATTTTAAATGGGGTATAGTACTCCACATGGTATATGCAGGGAAATAAAACTAGCAAGGTAGATGAGAAAAAATTTGGAATTTGTAAAAAATTGCAATGGAAAAGCTTTCCATGGCTTTGTGTTGGTGGGTAAAAAGTTCTGAATTACAATTAGAGAAATCACTCTAGCTGCCATTAGGATGGACAGAGTGTCAAACCTGCCATCAGAATGACAAACAGTGAGAAGATTGTTTTAATATTTCAGATAAGAATTAATGATGAAAATGAGATGCCGTCAGAGAAACATTATATTTTGAAGATAAACTAGACAGAATCATTGGTGGATTGGATATAGATAAGGTGTGAAGAAAGCAACCAAGGATGAATCTAGGTTTGTGGCTGAGTAACTGGCTGGGAGGTGATTCAGTACAATGAAGGTCTGCGAGTGGAGTGGTATGTAATTGTTGTGTACTAGATGACTGAGAAAAATCAATAGTTCTGTTTTAGCTATTTTAAGTTTGCAACGGTATTAAGGCTAAATGATTCATACAGCAAAGTAAGCAATAAGCATTAGGTATATGGAGATGAGTATGAATCTGGAGGCAGGAGTGATTTGAGAAATAAACATGTCAAAATCCTCCGTGTATGTGTAGTATTTGAAACCGTTAGACTGAATGAGATCACTTAGGAGGAGGGTATAGATGAAGAAGATGACAGGAAAAAGAGCCCATAGGTATTTCAATGTTTAAAAGCTGGTATAGATGTCAAGGACCCAGAAACTGAAACTGGGAATGTCCCGTGAAGTAGGATGAAAACCTGACAACCTGTTATATTAAGAAAGAAGATTGGCATTAGAAAATGTTAGTAGGATTTTTCCATTTTAACAAAAGGAAGAATATGTGAGACAGTCAGGTAGGTTAGAGTAATTAGTGAAAATAAATAAAGGAGTTATTAGATTTTCTCAATGAGGGGTATGGTTAGGTCATTCATTGCCTCATAGGAGCAATGGATTGAATAGAGACCTAAGTTCCATTATTCTGAGTCATACTGTAGTACAGAGCTAAACTCCATTACTGAATTATCTTCTTGACTTATTCATTCACTGATTCATTTATTCAATAATTAACCATTAATAGAAGGCTATCTTGTCGTGGAAATATATATCCCTAGACAGCACAAATTCTATAAGAGGAAGCTCAAATGGTGAAAACTTACCATAATAAGTTACGGGATAAATATCTAAAATATATTATTTAGTATTATTAATATCATTAGATTTTACTGAGTGCCTACCATCGTTTAGGGACTGTCCAAACAATAGCTTCTGTTTATTTAATTCTGTCAACAATGCCATTTGTTATCCACTTTTTATAAATGGGGGGTTAGGAAGTAATTTGCTCAGTGTCAGTTGACACACACTCAAAACACAAAGTGCTCTGTTCAAAAAAGGGGGCTATTTCTATTCTCAGAGGATATTAGGGAAAGTCTTTAGGAGATAATGACCTTTGATTTCATCCTTGTAATATAGATATATTTGGAATAAGAAAGGGACAACATGAGCATAGATGAAGGTGATTTTCAGAGGGCATTATATAAAGTGATGAAATAATTATTTTGGCTGGGTTGTAAGTGGGGAAAGGCATGTGTTAAAGACGCAACATACATATTAAGGTCCGAATGCATGTCACATGCATTTAACATAAAAATCTCTGCTAGGAAATAAGAAAAATGAAGTAAATCATGAGCTGTGCAGCAACATAACATTTTTAGAAATCCTAATATATATATTTTTATTTTTTTCTCCAGCTGCTTTTTCTACCCTTTTCCATTCCTTGCTTTCAAGCACTTGGCTCTATTTTCAAAATCTTAAGTCCTAGAACAAAGTAGGAAAAGGATTTGAGGAATGGATAATGTGTCTCATTTGGTCATGAAAGAACAATAACTTTTCCTAGACAAAGAATAAATTCCTCCCAAGCTGAAGGATGAGGAGAAGGGAGAGGAGATATACATATGAAACTGACAGGTGTGTCTGGAACATGCCATAATCCCAAAATGGAAATCCTATCTCCATCAGAGGGTCCAGGAGGCCGGTCCCGGCAGAAGATTAGGGGAAACCTAACAGGAAGAGTCAAATGTGGCCAAACAAACAAATAAATAATAAACAGGGAGGTGACACCTGGATCTAAAAGATTCTGTTAGTTTTGAGGCTGGACATTATAACATAGTATGGGGTGATAGGGGACGCAATATCGAGATGCCTTTTACCTCTTCCAAGCCCAAATAACTTTCAAGAGAGGCCTTGGAAAGGGGCAGTGGTGAGAAGATGGAGAGATGAAAGTCAAGAAAGACTGATAATGAAGTTTCTTACATGCCTGGCATGATGGGCAGGCAGAGCTTGAACATAAATTAAGTTATAGACAATCAAGTTACAGAAAATAAAACTATATTTCTTGAACATCTGAATTTGTTAACTGATTCATGTCAGCTGTTTCAAAAATTATTCAGGCCGTATTAGTTAGGCTAGGCTAGTGTTGGATGTGGAAGAGATAAATCCAGAAATCTCAGTGGCTTAACATAATAAACATATTTTCTCTCTGATTAGAATCTGACATGGTTGAGCAGCTGGAGAAAGCATACTAGTTTTTAATTGTTCCAGCCTGGAAAATACATAGATTATTTCCATTCACTTATCCTTATCCTGCATTAGTCATATGGCCTCAGACTAACTATAAGAGGGAACAGAGACAGTAAGAAATATAAAGTAGCATACAGGTATTTGGTGAGTGCCAACCATTTATCACCTACAGATCCATGTAGTTAGACAAAGGAGAAATTCTATTTTGCCTTCTGCACTGTAAATAGTTCATTTTTTTCAGGTAAGTGCTATTTTTATTCCTGTGGCAGAAGGCTTCTTGAATCCATGATTCTTGCTTCCTGGATTCACAGAGTGTTTGTTCCCCAAAGTTCATTTGTATGTTTAAGGCAATGTTTTAATTCCCTTCTCTCTTCTCTTTGTGTCCTTTTTTTTGTAGAAAAGTTATGACCAATGAAACAGGATCGTTTGATTAAAAAAAACTTATCAATTGCATATCGAAGTTGGTATTAAAATTTAAAATCCAAAACTATTTAATAAGCATCTCAACAATGCAATGGCACATTGTTTTTAGTCTGTCATTTGTCTCAACAATTGAATTGAATTGCATCATATCTTCAACAGTTTGATTTCTGAGAACTTATTGCTATTAGAAAATGTCTTTGCAAGGAATGTACTAATTTGATATATTGGTGTCACTTAGGATTTTCCCCTGAGGAGTAAAGCAAGGATCATTCCAGAGCCTATAAAACATAGGGCATTGTCTTGGTATCAGCAATCTATTTTCATACTGTGCAAATATCCTAGTCTCTAACCACAGAAGCATACAAAAGACTGTCAGAAATACCCTTAATGCTGGATTCTCTCTCTGTCTTGAGAATTCCATCTTGTTAAACTCAATTGACATTAAATTTAAACTTCTCATCAAAGAGTGTGTTATACCCTAGGGAACAGGATATTGTAAGATTCACATTTGGACCTTATAAGGGTTAAGTTTCTAACTGATTTGTTAGTGACTCTATTCAATGATTCGGACTGATATCTTTTTAAAATCTAGGTTCTTATTCTATAATATAGATTCTTATTCTAGCATATAATATAAGAAAAATACTGTATTAATTTGTTGATTTGGTAGCAGAATTCTTCCCCAATGATGCAAATGTATGTAAATGAACATCTGAATTCTGCTCTTAACATACTGCTATTTCAGACTTGAGTTATAAAAAAGAGAGAGAGAGAGAATTAAAGAAAGAAAAACAAGTTAAGATTATAGATTGCTATATTATTTTCTTAATTGATGGTATAAGCTATTACTCTTTCGGTTTAAAAATATTGAGGTTAACTACTAAATAATTTGTCACTTATCATATTAGAGAATTTGGCATATAGGTTTGGATGGCTTATTGTGCTGTATACTGCTGATAAATCTACAAACACAGCAACTGTCACCATCTTTCTAATTCATTTTCCATATGCTGAGTGTTTTGTTTTGTTTTGTTTCTAAATATTTGTCTAGTACAGTTTTGCCTGGCTAAATTAAACTTGTTTGAGTATTAAGTATTTTAGGAACAGAAGAAAAAAGGTATTTATAAGGGTACTCTCGTATATCAGCTTAAATGTCTTTGAATCATAAGCGTCACTCTTTGGCAACACAGAATTATTACATCTTTTTGTATAGTGATCAGACATTGAGTTGAAGAATGCATGTTAACTGGAATAATGCCTAACACTGGGAAATTGACTCAGGTTGTTTTATTCTTTTGACACATGTCAGTAAACTTAGTTGCTTTGATATTCTTCAGCATTGAATTTGACTGAGGAGTAAGATATATGGAAATGATTTTTCTTTCAAATCAGTTTGCCATCTGATCGACTTTATATTTCTTAGCTGAGATTTCACATTAAACAGATGTTCATCTGCTGTCTGGCTCACTCTGACATTATTAAGAGTACTTTTTCAACTCGTGGATGGCCTACTATACTTTCTTATCAATGAGGACTATAGTTTTAAATCTTTATCATTTAAGAAGCTCCATTCATTTATGTGATAGATCAACCTTTCTTGTTTGGGATTATTTTTTGGAGAGGGGTTATCTGTGTTAGACTTGTGAAACAATTTAAAAACTTTGTTATGATTTTTTTCATTCAATTTAATATTGACACATTTTAAAGAAAACAATGTTTTCTTTAATGGCATCTATCACAATGTTTGAAACATATTGAACTTTTTTTTTGCCCTATAAATAAAATTTAAAGCTCCAACCTAGTGATGAGTCAACTAAACTCCATGAAATACGGTCAACACCATGTAAGTATCTTCTTTCATATATAACTGCCATATTTTACATGTTCTTACTGGATAGCTTTCTGTCTCTATCGTAGTTTTCAACATGTATTTTATTTTTGATTGATTAAATCATGTATTTTATGACTGAGATATGAAAATTTTATTAGTGTGGCCAATGGCTTCAATTTTGCCTTTATCTAGATTTTGTTATTTTGTTAAGATTCTGTGGTTTGGTTATACTTTTAACTTCTGTATTCTTATTTATTTCTGTCAAGGGCTGCATTTCTCTGAATTGTGAAACTTTATTTTTGAATTGGGAAACTTTTGAGTCATGTTTTAATACCACTTATATATTGTTAAACCTCAAATCAAGTTTTCTTTACTCGACTATTGTGCTACTACAATGAAAAAGAAAATAAAGAGGAAATAAATTAAAACAGGTTTAGAGCATATAAAACTTCCAGATTAAATTGAGAGATTTCTTTGTTTTCTTTAAATTTTATAATGAATAACAGCAAAAACAGAATGAATTTAGCATCTGTACATGGTTCACTTTGTCAGTGTTGATGAATTTCTTTAACATTTCTGAATCTGATTTTTTTTTTTTTTTAAAGGTAAATCCAGAGACTTATATTCCTTAAGTACTTTCAAATAGCAAAGAGTTATTCTTTAGGAAGCATAATATATGGAAAGATCAAAGGCATAGAAGAGAGAAAGACGACTTTAAATCTTAAATCCATCATCTACCATGTAATAATCTTAAAACATTATCTATCTTGAGTTTTAGATTCCCAATCTCTATTTAGAGATAATAATAATAATGCCTATTTTTCAGGGTTATAGGAAGGTTTAAACTAGAATATATGTAGGTGCTCCATAATTGTTTCCTCCACTCTTCTCCAACATATTCCTCTTTCTCTTTCAGATCTCTTTTATGTAATAATTTTTATTTAGGTTTTTTTTTTTTTTTAATCTATAGGCAAGAAGTTTTACTGTTATGCTGATAATGTTTAATAACTTCTTCAGAGGAAAAACAGTTCTTATTTGTAGTGTTTAGTAATTTCTGTTGTATAAATACTCTCACCAAAGATGACTAAAAGCAACCAATGTGATATCACTGAAGGACGAGTTGGGAAGAGATACACAGTCCCCTACTGCAAACTGGTGGGAGTGGGCCTCAGCATACCACTAACGCTTAATACTTAAGGCTGGTTCCTCTATTCTTTCTCTCCTGCCTACTGAAGAACTGACATGTTTACTACGTGGAGACTTCTAAACCATGAGTAGGATGCCTATCCATTTATTTGATTTTCTTTAGATTCTTCATCAGTATTTTGTAGTTTTGAACACTTAAGTCCTCTTTGGGTTTTGTTAGATTTACATTTATTTCATTTTTTTAGAATATTGTAAATGGTACTGTACTTCTTTTAATGTCCACATGTTCATTGCTATAATATATAAATACAATTGATCTTTATATGTTTATCTTGCCTTTTATGACCTTGTTGAATTCACTTATTGGGAGTGTTTTTGTTTTCCTTGTGATTATCTATGTAGACAAACATATCATCTGAAACTAGGGACAGTTTAATTATTCCAATGATTCCTCTCAGATCTGTATATCTTTTATTTCCTTGTCTAGAGCTTTTAGCTTTATATTCAATAACACAATGAGAGCAGACATTTTTACCTTGTTTCTAATCAGAAAGGGTGCATTCAGTCTTTCATCATTAAGTATAATGTTATTTGTAGGTTTTTGTACATTGGTTCTTTATCGAATTAAAAAATTAACCTGTTTCTATTTTTTCTGAGTTTTTATCATGCATGAGTGTTGAATTTTGTCTAGTGCTTTTCCTGTGTCAATCGATATAATTAATGATTATTCTTTTACTGTCTGTTAATAAGATGAATAATAATAATAATTAATTTTGGAATATTGAACTAGCCTTGCATATTTGAAATAAGCCCCACACGGTCATGACGTATAATTCATTTTATATATTGTTGAATTCTATTTGCTAATATTTTATTAAGGGTTTTTACATTTATATTATTGGAGAATATGCCTCTATAGTTTTATTTTTGTACTGTCTTTGGTTTTGAAACCAAAGTAATATACTGTCTTCAGAAAAGGAATAAGGAAGTCTTCCCTCTCTTTCTGTTGTCTAGGACCAATTGTGTAGAATTGGTGTTACTTCTTTATTAGTACTCCAAGAGCTGTATAAAGGAGCTATCAACTATCATTTTAATCAATATATTATAAATATTGTTACATTTATTGACAGTGCACATGTTGAAAAGAATATCTGATGAAGAAAGCAGTTAGTATCCAGGGAGTTTCATCTATGAACCCTGTCCGTATACCTGAGGGAGATTTACACAAGGGTTTAAGGGCTTTGCAACAAGAGGATAAATAGCAGTTCCTAACTTTTCTATTAATTTTAAAGGCTTAAAACATTTATTGACCAGCAATAACAGGTGTTTATGGTGGGTGGGTACTTTTATCTCAAAAACACCACTGTTGATAGAGTGAGTGGTGTCCTGGATAGAAGAAGCTTAATTTTTTGGTGGAGGGTAGAGTATTTGCTACATCTTTGAATTCTATGATGCCCTTTTGCTTATATTTTACTCCTAATTTTCAGATCTTGCTTCCTTATTTCTCATCAGCAATAAACTTCCAGGGATACCCTCCACCCCTTTCCAAGCTACCTCTTTCTCTTTCAGAAGAGGTGACTTTCCCAAGATGGCCACATGTATGTGTACATATGTTCAAACACTTTCTCCCTACTGCCCAGACCTCAGATGTATTCTCATGCAATGTTTCCAGACAGGAATTGGGAAGGAATTCTTTTCTGAGGACAAACTTGTTTGTGTTCCACGCCTGCTTGCAGGCTGATGCTCTCTCCTGTGCCTGGTTCATCTCTACCTGTCTCTCTGCTCTGATATAGACTCCAAATCTAGCTCTGCTTGCTTTACATACTTTCTTCCACTTACATGTAAATAGCATATCTAATGTTCCCTGTCTCCTATTTATGATACAGACATTGGTTGTGTGTAGTTTTATTTACTTTTTAAAATATATATAGTTTTTGGAGAATGCGTGCCATCTCTTCTAACTACCTACCTCTTACTCATCTTTTGTGTCTGAAGATAAATATTACTTCTTTTAAGATGCCTTCTCTGTCTTCTTGTGTACTCCCAGAGCACTGATCACAGCACTTACCATACTGTACTGTAACCACCCTTTAACTTCTCTGCAATCTACTTCAAACAGTTAGCTCTGAAGAGAGTTTCTCATGGTCATTCTTTCATCTTCTCTGTTCAATACAGGGATCAACAGCTATTAGGCCCTCAATAACTATTTCTTGAGTGAATGCCTGTATTATTTTTCAGTGAGGAATCAAGAGTAGGGCAGTCTGTCTCTGGTGCAGACAATAAGTGATACATGTTTACAGATAATTTCGATTTAATAATAAAACCAACAAAAAGTCGGTGTACTCTTTATTATCATCATATGCCAATATTCGTAAATAATGTTATGATAAAATACTTCTCTCTGTTGGGGCAGATGACTTTTTCTCTGTGGTGCAGCACTGTTATTTCCATAGTCACAAAAAGAGATATGTTTTGTTATAGCTAACGCTCAGCCTCTGCCATATCCTTTCCAAGAGTCATTTTCTTCTAGGAAATTATCAGAAAGAAGAGAATTTATTTTATATTTCTTCTAGGGCACACAAGAAATATTACCTCACAATCCTCTAGTGCTTCCTCACTGCTTTCAGCCTCACTATGACAAGCTCACCTTGCTGGTAGTTACATTTCCTACTACTCCTGGATTCAATCACTTCAGTAAAGGAGAGGTATATGAGGTGTGTCATACCTCCCTTTACTTCTGACCAAAATGGCTGTAAGGTTTCCCTAAGCTTAACTAAACTTTAGGAAGATTCCTCCTGACTCCAGGGATCCAGTCTCCTTTTTCTGACGACATTTTACTTAAAACAAACAAACAAACAAAACTTTGCCATTGTAAATTCCATTTCTGCCTCTAAATCTTCTAAAACCCAGAACTGTTTCTTCTCAAGGACCTGGGAGCCATTCCTCTGAAATGCAATCATCAAGAAAGCTAGCACCTTTGTTTGTTTGCCAGTCTCTGGGGGAGGGTAGGAATCTAACTTCAATAAACAGAAATTAGCAAACATTAATGGCCCAATCACATTGATCAACCTGCCAGCTAATATCCTCCAGCATTTTTCCACTTGCTCACCTCAGTGCTTCAAAATTCTCCCCACTTTTGTTTCAATTTAATCTCTCTTTGCTGTATTATACAATAGTCTTTCCCCTCATTACAATAGTCTTGAATAAAGTCTTTCTTGTCTGTTTAACCAGTTCAGTGCAATTTTTCTTTTACACTTTCCTATTTTTTCTCTGCAAAAACACAACTAAACACAATTTGAGTTTAATAAAATCTAAACTTCAACAAACAAAAGTGCAATATAGACAAAGAAACTACAAACTATCTCCTAAGTAGGACTTTCTCAATAATTTAAGAGAAAGGCATCTTTATAATCCTATAGAAGCATCCACTCACAGGCATACTTCACTGTATAACTTTACACTCCTGGGTTCAGGTATACATTTAAAAAACAAAAGTGAAATAACAACAACAAACAACATCTCCCCCGCCCCCACCCCGCCCCCACCCTGCCCCCTTCATGCATTGCCCTGAGCTTTATGGTTGTTATTATCTTCCTTTTGTGAAACTTCACCCTTTAGCTTCTTCCTTTAGTAAACAACCCTGCTCCTTTCCCACACGCACCATTAGTGGTTCTCCAAGTTGGAGTATTCAGTCAGTAGTGCTCTGGAACCCTAGGGATAGTCTAGGGGTATAAGCACATGTTGTGAAACAATGCAGGGTAGTTGTGAGCAATCCAAGTCAACATCTCTTAGAGTTTTCACCACCGGCATGAGTTCCAGGCACGCTTATTTGTTCCTCAAGTATATACAAGGTAACTGCTGAATCTTACACTCAAAAACATTTCCCAAGTGACAAACATTTATTCTCAGAGACAGTGCATTCTAAACCCACAAAGAGGAAGAGAAATATATTCCTAATTGCCCCCATGATTTACAAGGCTGCCACTTTCAAAATGAAGTCAGAGCTCATCATCATGCAGAACATTGTTAATTCTTTTTCTTTTTTTCTGTATCAGAGGCATTTTGCTTCTGCGTTTGGATAAGAATAAGAAAGAGATACATCCTGGAGTCAAATAGCAATTCCCTTTGCTACACAAAGAATTGAATGCAGTTTTGGCAGACTATTTGTGATGCCTGGATTCAATTTTTAGTTAATGGCCATTCTTGACACTCTTTTGGAGGGAGAAAAGAGTTTATTATTCTAGCTAAAATAAAACAACAAATGATTGGCTAAGAAGCAGACATTTATCTTTTTTCTTTTTTTCTTATTTTAATCATGAGTTTTGAAATAATGTTACTAGATTTTACCTAAGGTTTGGTGTTATGCTTATTTATTTCTGTAACTTTCCTAATGCTTATTACATGATTTTAGATCCCTCACACATCAGGGCCTGGGACTGCGTTAGGAAAATAGTATTTTACCAATAACATTCCAAAAATATCTGTTAACCACACTGTTTTCCAATGTCTTTGCAGATTTTTATATTGTTATAGACTTGGCATTATAATCATACCTATTGTCACTATAGTGACTTTGGGATTTTAAAAACTGACTTTGGAGAATGAGCGGTCTTATTTTCAAGAAACAGATATCTTTCTAGAATTCACTATTTGTAATTTATTCTGTGTATTTTGATTTTTATAATAACAATTAATGGACACTGGTAAATGGACTAAACAGATAAAAATCAACGATCAATATTTTTATGACTTTCTTTGTTTCTACAGAGAGAAAGCATTATGATATCAGTTTCATCCAACTAGTACACTTAATTTTTTTCTTTTCAATTAAAATAAATATTCAATATTACTTTCTTTTAGTTTAAGGTGTACAGCATAGTGGTTAGACAGTTCTATGATTTACAAAGTGATCTCCCTGATTAGTCTAGTTCCCACCTAGTACTATGTATAGTTATTATAATATTACTGACTATATTCCCTATTCTGTACCTTACATCCCTGTGACTATTTTGTAACTACCAATTTGTACCTCTTAATACCTTCACCTTTTCCACCCAGCCCCTAAACTTCCCCCCGCATTTGACAACCATCAATTTGTTCTCTATATCTATGAGTCTGTTTCTGTTTTGTTTGTTCATTTATTTTGTTCTTTAAATTCCGCATGTAAATGAGATCATATGGTACTTGTCTTTTTCTGTGTGACATAATCCACTTAGCATAAAAAAGTCCAGGTCCATTCATGTTATTGCAAATGGTAAGATTTCATACTTATTTATGATTAATATTCCATTATATATATGCATCACATCTTCTTTATCCAACAGTCTATTGATGGGCATTTAGGTTGCTTCCAGATCTCGTTTCTTGTAAATAATGCTGCAGTGAACATAGGGGTGCATACGCCCTTTTAAATTAGTGTTTTGGATTTCTTCAAATAAGTACCCAGAAGTAGATTTGCTGGGTCATAAAGGAGTTCCATTTTTAATTTTTTGAGTAATGTCCATAATGTTTTCCATAGTGGCTATACCTATTTGCAATCCCACCAACATTGCATGAGGGTTCCCATTTCTGCACATCCACACCAACACTTGTTTATTAATTTACTGATTATAGCCATTCTGACAGGTGTGAGGTGATATCTCTTCGTGGTTTTAATCTCCATTTCACTGATGATTAGTAATGTTGAACGTCTTTTCATATGTCTATTGGCCATTTCTATATCCTCTTTGGAGAAATGTAGATTCGGGTACACTATCTATTTTTTAATTGTACTGTTTGTTTTTTAATTTGTGCTGTTTGTTGACTTGCACGTGTTATTTATAAATTTGGGATATTAACCCCTTATGGGATGTATCATTGACTAACATCTTCTCCCATTCAGTAGGTTGTCTTTTCATTTTGTTGATGGTTTCCTTTGCTGTGCAAAAATGTTTTAGTTCCATACAGTCCCATTTTTATTACTGTTGTTTGTTTGCTTCCTTTATCTGAAAAGATAAATCAGAAAAAGTTTACTAAGAGCAATGTCAGAGAATTTACTACCTATGTTTTCTTCTAGGAGCTTTCTGGTCTTATATTTAAATCTTTAATCCATTTTGAGTTTATTCTTATATAAGGTATAAGAAGGTGATCCAGTTTCATCATTTTGCATGAATCTGTCCAGTTTTCCCAAAAGCATTTATTGAACTGACTGTTTTTATCACATTGTATATTTTTGCCTCCTTTGTCATGGATTAATCAATCATATAGATGTGGGTTTTTTTCTGGGTTTTCTATCTATTCCATTAATCTTTGTCTCTGTTTTTATACCAGTACCATGCTGTCTTGATTACTATATCCTTGTAGGACAGTTTGATATAGGGTAGCATGATACCTCCAACTTCTGTTCTTTCTCAAGATTGCTGTGGCTATTTGTGGTCTTTTATGTTTCCATATAAATTTTGGGGTTATTTGTTCTAGTTTTGCAAAAAAAATGCCATTGGCATTTTGATAAAGATTTCATTGAATCTATACATTGCTTGGGTAGTATGAATATTTTAATGATGTTGATTCTTCCTATTGATGAGCACAGTACATGCTTCCATTCATTTGTACCTTCTTCAATGACTTAAAATTTCTTTCTTCAATGACTTAAAATTTTCCAAGTACAGGTGTTTTACCTCCTTGGTTAAATTTATTCTTCATTTTATTTATTCTTCAATGCAGTTGTAAATGGATTGTTCATTTTTCTTCCTGATAATTCATTATTGATGTATAAAATGCAACCAGTCTATGGCCATGCCACCCTGAACAAGCCTGATTCCATCTGATCTCGGAAGTTAAGCAGAGTCGGGCCTGGTTAGTACTTGGATGGGAGACTACCTAGGAAGACCAGGTGTTGTAGGCGTAAACAAATAAAAAATAAAGGATTTTAAGCTGACAAGTTCCTTGCAATCTGTGAGGTCAACCAAGGGTTGCCTTG
>NW_011888967.1:531451-531951 GCF_000151845.1 Pteropus vampyrus | reverse complement strand
GGATTTTAAGCTGACAAGTTCCTTGCAATCTGTGAGGTCAACCAAGGGTTGCCTTGCCTAAAAAAAATGCAACCGATTTTTGAATATTAGTTTTGCGTCTTGCTAATTTACTAAATTCATTTATCAGTTTAATAGTTTTTTGGTAAATCTTTAGGGTTCCCTATATATAGTATCATATCTTTTGCAAATAACGAAAGTTTTACTTTTTCCTTTTCAATTTAGATGCCTTTTATTTCTCTCTCATGTCTGATTGCTAAAACTAAGACATCTAATACTATGTTGAATGAAAGAGGTGAAAGTAGACACCCTTGTCTTGTTCTGGATCTTAAGAAAAATGCTTTAAGCTTTTCTTCATTGACTATGATGTTAGCTGTGTGTTTGTCATATATGGCCTTTATTATGTTGAGGTATGTTCTCTCTATTCCCACTTTGCTGAGACTTTTTATTATACATAGATGTTGGATTTTGTCAAAGGCTTTTCCTGCATCTACTGATATGAT
>NW_011888967.1:525690-531401 GCF_000151845.1 Pteropus vampyrus | reverse complement strand
ACCCTTGTCTTGTTCTGGATCTTAAGAAAAATGCTTTAAGCTTTTCTTCATTGACTATGATGTTAGCTGTGTGTTTGTCATATATGGCCTTTATTATGTTGAGGTATGTTCTCTCTATTCCCACTTTGCTGAGACTTTTTATTATACATAGATGTTGGATTTTGTCAAAGGCTTTTCCTGCATCTACTGATATGATCGTATGATTTTTATCCTTCATTTTTTTTTCTGTGGTATATCACAAAAATTGATTTGTGCATATCCAACTAAACTTGTATCCCAGGAAAAAAATCCCTCTTGATCATGGTATATGATATTTTTAATATATTACTGAATTCGATTTGTTAAAATTTTGTTGAGGATTTTTGCATCTATGTTCATTAGTGATACCAGATTATAATTTCCTTTTCTTGTAATGTCTTTGTCTGGTTTTGGAATCAGGGTAAAGGTAAGCTCATAAAATGAGCTTGGGAACTTTCCCTTCTTTCGAATTTTTGGAATAGTTTGAGATAAATAGGTATTAATTCTTCCTTGAATGTTTGGTAAAACTCACCTGTGAAGCCATCTGGTCCAAGACTTTTCAAAGGCCAGCTGTTGGTTTCATTGAAACCAGCTCTTGGTATTGCTATGAATTTTCCTATTAGGACTGCTTTTGCTGTATCCCATAGATTTTGGGTCATTGTGTTGTTGTTTTCATTTGTCTCAAGGTATCTTTTGATTTCTTCTTTGATCTTATTGTTAACTCATTCATTGTTTATTAGCATATTATTTAGCCTCCATGTGTTTGTATATGTTTTAATTTTTTTTTTTCTTGTAATTGATTTCCAGTTTCTTATCTTTGTGGTTGGAGAAGACTCTCGATGATTTCAATCTTCTTAAATTTATTGAGATTATTTTGTGACCTAACAAGGGGTTTATCTTGAAAAATGTTCCGTGTGCACTTGAGAAAAATGTATATTCTGCTGGTTTAAGGAGAAATCCTCTAAAAATATCAATTAAATTCATCTCGTCTAATATGTCATTTCAGGCCATTCTTTCCTCATTGATTCTCTGGAAGATCTATCCCTTGATGTCACTGGGGTGTTAAAAGTTCCCTACTATGATTGTATTACTGTCCATCTCTCCCTTTATGTCAATCAATATTTGTTTTAGTACTTAGGTGCTCCTATGTTGGGTACACAAATGTTTACAAGGGTTAAATCATCTGTTAGATTGATCCTTTTATCATTATGAAATGTCCTTCTTTGTTTCTTATTATAGCCTTTGTCTTTATAGTCTATTTTGTCTGATATAAGTATTGCTATCCCAGCTTGTTTTTAATTTCCATTTTTATAAAATTCTTCCATCCCCTTACTTTCAGTCTATGTCTTTTGTTCTGAAGTGGATTTCTTGTATACAGGATATGTATATGTCTTGTTTTTTTATCCATTCAGCTTAATGCATTTAATTTTTTAATAGGACCCCTTTGTTTTTGATCCAACTGTTCATGTTATAGGAGAGCAGAATTAGATGCCAAATTTTAGTTCTAACTAGTGATGATAATATTTGATTGTCTATGAAGTATGTCTAGTTTAGATTTGACGAGCTTGCCTTATTCAGACTAATTTTAAGTGTAATTAGTTTTGAAATGTTTATGCAAAGAAAATGGAAGTATTACCATAACCACCTGATTTTGTTTCCAGATTAAATTGAATATCTATAATCTTCTAAAGGCCTAAATGCCTGCATTTTATCTGGATATTGTACTATTTATCTATAATTCTCAGGAGACTATGTGGTAAGTATTAAGAATAGTGAGCTGAGTGGTACTCGATTAGTCATCTAAGATCCAGTCTGGCTCTAGAATATAAAAAAGATATTTTATAATAGAAACAGGGGTACAGTCTTTATATAACCCATTGGAGATTTATTTATTCCGATGTAATTACTATTACCTGTGTTTGTGGTGGCTATTTTGGGATTATCTGGATGATATCATAATCTTGGATGATCTTCACTCTCTAAAATTCATTTTAGATTCCTACTTAAGTACTCAGTCAAAAAAAAAAAAAAAGTAAAAATGTTGTCGGCTAGGTTAATGTTATCAAACCAGGTTAAGAGGCTTAATTTTCATCATTCTCTAATTCGATGAAATTAAAACTGAATAATGTTATGATTCTATTTCTATTATTTGCTAATTTTGTGACCTTAGTCTATATTGATTAGCTGGAAAAATGAGAGTGTTTAATTAGATGATGCGGTAATCAGTTATAGAGCCTGCTAACATTTCTGCCATTTGTCCCATTCTAAAACACAATTATGCCCCCTTAAAGTTGAGTGGCCCTATGACTTCTATGATATGATATGAGAGCTAAAATGACATGTACCAATACTTCCATGCTATTCTTCCTTTCCATAGGGATTGTGGAAGCACATATTCAGGTAGAAATGCCCTAAGATTGAAGGGACCTAAAATACTAAACCACCTCATGGGAAGCAGCTGTAATGGATAATTGTCTAGGCTTTGTTTAAATTATTAAATTTCACTGTGTTAAGTACTGGAGTTCTTCCGTAATTTGTTACCAAAGCATTATCTATACTATTCTGATTAATGCAGATGATTTCTAGATTGTATTTTACTGCTATAAATATATGAGCCATAATAAAATATGCATGTCTAAAACTGCAACAAAATAAATAAGACCACTGACTCATAAGGCTGATAATATAAAACACATGCTATTAGACACAGAATTTTGAATACTTCACAAGTAGTGATAACTCTACTATAAATTTTCTAATGATACATATATAATATATCTTTGAAGTTTACCATGAGCTTAATACTTTGCAATTCTTTTACGATATTTTTTTTCTCTAGCAAAGAGTTCCTTAAATTAGAACAAACTTCAAATTGATAAACAGTGTTCAACGAGTTTTGCATGGAATTGAGTCCATCTGGAATAATTCTTGACATAAATGTCATAATGACAGTATTTACTTGCATTAATGGGTTTGGTTTTTGGTCTTTTGAAAGATGGGGATATGATGTGGAATGGAGATGGTATTAGCTCCATGGTGGAAATGAAATATCAGCTATCTACTATACTGTCCATCAATAGTTTAGAATTGCAGGCTTTTTAGGCCTGGTCATATTTCATTCAAAATAGAGTTGGAAGGATATAATTTAATTCATACTATTATTAAATTATTCTTTGAAGCTATTTGAGTACTTATTAGGGTTTTAATCTTATATTTAGAAGTATTGCACCTTGATCCATGGATTTTTTAAAATGACACACATTTCACATTTGTAATAAGTTGATTTTTACAGTTTTTGATCTGAAACCTTCCTAGCAAAAAATAAAAAATATCACTATTTAAGTTATTGATCTATTTAGTATTTATTGCACTATGCGAATTTCTTTTTCTTTCTTGAGATTCTAGTAGACTATATACCTCAATATTTCTCTTCAAGGAACACAGTCCTGTTATAAATTACAGGACAAACTTATGATTTGTCATTCCAGAATATATATAAAAACTCCAGAAGTAAAAATCTTTCATAATAAGATACTTGATTCTGCTCAAATGCTATTTCAGTTCAATGAAAATGGAATTAATTTTCTCACAGTTGGTAAGTGATAATATAAAGATATATAAGTAATCTAAATTCCATACCAGTCTTTCTTCTCTTATTTTTCATTTGTGATCATTTTTAGATCATTGTTAATGCCAAATTACTATTCATTTTTATATATGAAAATCATAACACCAAACTTCAAATGTTTATTCTGTTCCAAAAAATCTACCATATTATTATTACCCTAATTATTATTATTGAAGGGCATATCTTTTTCTTATCAAATGCCAATTATGTCACTTACATTTATTTAATAATTCCTCTTTCCCTGCTAATTTCCGATTATTCCTTTATTGTACATAAACTTCTCATTTAAGCTTGGGTTTATAGCTGAGTTTCCAAAAATGTATTCCCCAGTATTACCAGTTCATTGATGAAAAATTGAGTTAAAAATGATCGAATAATTTTTTCAAGTTCATACAGTTTATAAGCAGATCAAGGGCCATTAAAAAACAGAGTTGGAGCTTAAATTATCCTTAAGTGTCTTCATTTAAACATTCATGCAAAAACAAGAGGCTGTCAGACAAAGTTGCTATTATCCTGTTGCACATAAGTGAGAGGGTCAATGTGCAATGAAAGTGCTGAATTGTCGTGGAGCAAATTGCTGAAGGAAAAACACCTTCATTCCTTTTAGGTCAGAGAAGGTCATTACATCTCTTCTACCAACAAAGACTGAGGTTGGGGAGGGAGACAGACTACAGATTGTTTCTGTTTTGTTCACCTTGGTGCATAGAGTAATGAGACAAAGATAGCTTTGGCCTTAGTCAAGAATATAGATATAGAATTTCTTGTGAAAAAGCTAAGTATTTAATGAAAAAGAGCTTGATCATAAACCATGGGTTAAAGGTTAACAGAGTTTTCAAATCAGCTTTATTTCCTAAAATGTTTCACAGTACTCTTGTGCTCAGAAAGCTAATTGTCAATGTACAATGTGTATAGTGTATCACACATTGAGCTAATGGTACTGACAGGACTAGAAGTAATTGGCCTGTTATAAATTACAGGACAAACTTATGATTTGTCATTCCAGAAAGAGAGGCCTGTGAGAATCATGCCAGGTGCACATCATAGATCAATGTCAATATTCATGATTACACCTGTGAGTAAACCTATTTCATTTTTCTGTACATCCAATAAATTGCATATCTAGACAGAAGATTTATCCACCATTAGGTAATGATTTCTGGTACAGAAGTAATTTTTCTCTATATTTTTTTAGTGATGTTTGCTACCTTTACAGTAACGAAGATCAAAGAAAGAAAATGTTGAAAGCATACATTTTACGTGTTGGGTATTACTTCATTCAAATATCATATTTTAGATTAGTAGAGAAAATGAATAGAATGATATTATGAGATGAAAAAACAAATGAAAGTTATTCCTATATTTTTCTTTGTCATCTTTAAAGGACATATAGCACACTAGTTTGGGTTATTTTTCTTTCTATAGCTAGAACCATCTGCTGCCACTTTTTCATTTCAGGTTGCTGCTTCATTCTATATTTTGAAAGGCAATAAACTCAGTCATCTACTTCATTTGGCCTTATTTCATGATTTACACTGTAGAACTATCTTCTGGATTGGTTCAAACAGTTTGGGGGCCTAAGAAATATTTTTTATCTCTCAATAACTTCCATTTTTTAGTCCATATTTATTGTCCAACAAACCATCTCCTTTAAGTATTAGATCTGAAAACAAGTAAGGTGTTCTTTTACTATTGCATATACTATTGCATACCTCAATGGTACCCATGTAAAAATAATTAAATGTATGACACTGTTGTCATCATTCACAGTTATTCAATTTAAAGCACCCTAAAAAATTTAAGTCAAGGCATGAATTTTCTAAATGCTACGCAAGGGAGATTCATTACTATATGCACACCACCATACATGTGAGCATTTATGATATGATATGAAGTTTAATCATATTCTTGTTTAATTGTTTAAATCTGATTGTTATATTTTTAAATCAATCAAGTGGCTTTTTTAAAAAAATTGTGCATGCTATCTCAGGAGTCATAGCCACAAGACAAATTTCTATGGCAATCCACTCAAGAGTAAGTGAAAAGGAAAATATTATATTCTTATGCA
>NW_011888967.1:518606-524780 GCF_000151845.1 Pteropus vampyrus | reverse complement strand
GCCTGTTTTGGCTCATGCTGCAAACTTTCCTAAAATCTCTCAAAAGTTCACATACTGCAAACAAGTGGCATGTGACCTTGGCATGCTCCAAACCTCTATGCAGCCCTAAGCCTGGCATTGGCAGCAGCTGTCCTTGGTTCATAGCTTGGCATCTCCCAGGTACTTCCAATTTCACCACATATGTCTGTGGGTGAAATACCTATGCAGATCACTTTTGTGGCTTATACCAGGTGGCATGGCCAGGGCACAGGCTGTGGCTGAACTTGGTCTGCGGAGGGGCCCTTCTCAGGAAAACCTAGGGCTGGCAAGCTTGGTGGCTGAATAGGACAGAGCTGAATCACCACCCAGTCACCTCCAAAGAGGAGAAATCCAAAGAACAGACTTAGCAGACACCAGAACCCTGATAAAGCAAATACTCCTCTGTAGGGTCAACCCCAATACAGCAGTTTCTCCACAGTAGTCAAGACCAGGCTTCACAATTAATCATCCTAAGGGCCAAGCCCTCCCACTGACATGTAAACAGCAACCAAAGCTTAAATACAACAGGAGGGCACACACAACCCATATAAGAAAAACAACCTGGAGCATGCAACTGAGGTGCCTAGGGAGAAATGAAGACTACAATAACTGAAATAAAAAATGCATTAGAGAACATCAGCAGTAGACTAAATGAAGCAGAAAACTGAATCAGCAATTTGAAAGATAAAGTAACATAAAACACCCAATCAAAACAGCAAAAAGAAAAAAAAAAAAGAATAAAAAAGAATGAGGAAAGTTTAAGGAACTTCTGGGACAACATCAAGTGTACCAACATTTGCATCATGGGAATACCAGATGCAGAAGAGAGAGCAGGATATTCAGAACTTATTTGAAGAAATAATGACAGAAGACTTCCTTAACCTGGCAAAGAAATACATGTACAATTCCAGGAAGTGCAGAAAGTCTAAAATATAATGAATCCAAAGAAGTCCACAACAAGACACTTCATAATTAAAATGGGAAATGTTAAAGGCAGAATCCTAAATGCAGCAAGAAAAAGGCCACTGGTTACATACAAGGGAGCTCCCATATGACTGTCAGCTGATTTCCCAAAAGAGACTGAAGACAAGAAAGGATTGACATGAAATATTCAAAGTGATGAAAAGTAAGGTCCTATAACCAAGATTACTCTACCCAGCAAGGCTATTAATTAAAATTGAAGATGAGATAATGAGCTTCTCCGACAGAAAAGCTGAACTAATTCATCACCACCAAGCTAGTATTACAAGAAATGTTAAAGGGATTTTTTTTTAAGAAGAAGGAGAGGGGTAAGAAGAACATAAATATGAATAGTAAAATGGCAATAACTACGTTTCTATTGATAATCATTTTAAATGTAAATGGACTAAATGCTCCAATTAAAAGATATAGAGAAACTGAACGGATAAGAATACAAGACCCATACATATGCTGTCTAGAAGAGACCCACTTCAAATTGAAAGATGCGGACAGCTTGAAAGTGAAGGAGTCGTAAAATTAAAATAAAAAGCTGGAGTAGTAATACTTATATCAGATAAAATAGACTTTGAAACAAAGGCTATAATACATTACATAATAATAAAGGGATCAATCCAACAGAAAGACGTAACCCTAGTAAACACGTATGCACCCAAAATGAGAGCACCTAAATATATAAAGCAAATATTGACCGACATAAAGGGAGAGATTGACAATAATACAATCCTAGTAAGGGACTTCAACACCCCATTGACATCGAGAGTTGGATCTTGCAGGCAGAAAACAAAGAAAGAATGGCCTGAAATGACACATGAAACCAGATGGATTTAATTGGTATTTTTAGAGCATTTCTCCTTAAACCAGCAGAGTATACATTCTTCTTAAGTACACATGGAACATTTTCCAAGATAGACACATGTAAGGTCACAAAACAATATCAATAAATTTAAGAAGTTTGAAATCATATCAAGTATCTTCAGTCACAATAGTATAAAACTGGAAATCAATTGCAAGAAAAAAAAAAACTAAAAAGTACACAAACACATGGAGGCTATATAAAACAATACTAAACAATGAATGGGTTAACAATGAGATCAAAGAAGAAATCAAAAGATACCTTGAGAGAAATGAAAATAAAAACAGAGTAACTCAAAAATCTATGGGACACAGCAAAAGCAAGGCAATTCATAGTAATAGAGGTGTACCTCAAGAAACAAGAAAAATCTCAAATAAACAATCTAAACTTACACCTAAAGGAACTAGAAAAAGAACAGCAAACAAAGTCCAAAGTGAGTAGAAGGAAGAAAATGACAAATATCAGAACAAAATAAACAAAATCGATTCTAAAAAACAATATAAAAGATCAATGAAATCAAGAGCTGGTTCTTGAAAAAGATAAACAAAATTGGCAATCCTTTAAGCACACTCATCCACAAAAAAAGAGTGAGGACCAAATAAATAAAATCAGAAATGAAAGAGAAGTGATAACTGACTCTACAGAAATACAAAAGATTATAAGAAAATACTATGAGCAATTGTACGTCAACAAATTGGACAATCTGGAAGACATAGATATAATCTTAGAAACATAAAATCTTCCAAGACTGAATCAAGAAGAAACAAAAAATCTGAACCGGCTAATTACTACTAACAAAATTGAATCAGTAATCAAAAAAATTCCCCAGAAGCAAAAGTCTTGGACCAGATGGCTTCACAGGTGAGTTTTACCAAACATTCAAAGAAGAATTAACACCTACTCTTCTCAAACTATTCCAAAAAATTCAAAAGAAGAGAAGGATCCCAAGCTAATTTTATGAGCTTACCATTACCCTGATTCCAAAACCAGACAAAGACATTATAATCCATAATCAATGAACATAGATGCAAAAATCCTCAACAAAATTTCAACAAACTGAATTTAGTAATACATTAAAAATATCATATATCATGATCAAGAGGGATTTTATCCTGGGATACAAGTTTAGTTTGATAAGCACAAATCAATTATTGTGATATACCACATAATAAAATGAAGGATAAAAATCATACAATCGTATCAGTAGATGCAGGAAAAGCCTTTGACAAAATCCAGCATCCATGTATAATAAAAAGTCTCAGCAAAGTGAGAATAGAGGGAACATACCTCAATTTAATAAAGGCCATATATGACACACACACAGCTAACATCATCCACAATGGGGAAAAGCTTAAAGTGCTTTCTTTAAGATCCAGAACAAGACAAGGGTGTCTACTTTCATCTCTTTCATTCAATATAGTTTTGGATGTCCTAGCTATAGCAATCAGACAAGAGAGAGAAATAAAAGGCATCTAAATTGAAAGGGAAGAAGTAAAACTGCCATTATTTGCAGATTACATGATACTATATACAGAAAACCTTAAAGATTCCACCAAAAAACTATTAAACTGATAAATTTAGTAAAGTAGCAAGATTCAAAATTAATATTGTTATTGATTACATTTTTCTTTTTTGTGCATTAAACCCCAGCTGAAATGACTTGAAAAAAAAAAAACTTGGCCAAATTAATCAAATATAACTCAGTGAACATTAAACTTATATCCAACAAGATTAAATGATTACAAATTTAAATTAGTTTCCAGATAATCACTAATTCTGCCATGCTGTAAACTGAGGATACTTAACACACCTTTATTACTCACACTAGATAACTTCTGTTGTCAAAATGACTACTTTTATTTTTCCTCAGAATAATTTCATAATAATACAAAGAAGAAAAGGTTAACCACTAAGTTGTTAAATAGTAAACTAAGAAACTGTAATAACTACAGACCAATGAAATGACACATAACAACAGACTGCTTATCCAACCACATGTATGCAACTATACTGGTGAAAAAGGTAGGGAATGACCTGCTGGCACTTGCAAAGATGCTGACATAAGATTTTTAATCCAGCACATGGCTCTTGGTAACCTTTCCCACCCTCAAAGATATAAGAAACTTGAGCTGCTGATTCACTGCCCTTCCGTTCAGCCTGAAGGCCTCCCCAAAAAGAAGTAAATAAAAGTCTGAAATCTCAGTCTTCTCAAGGCCTGTGGGAACGCCCTGCCCTTTGCCATGCTACTACCTGAGGCGATAGGGCTTGGAGGAGGATGCACATCAGCATAACCTCTGACTGAAAAGAGGCGAGCGCTACCCAAGCATTCAGAAAATGGGCGGGCTCATTAAGAGTGTCTTCACTTTCATCCTTGCATGGAGATGCTCCAAGGACCAACATCTTAGTCCTACTCTAAAGCCTGAGTAACACTATGGGCTACAGAAATGGGTAGCAAGAGAAAAGTGGAGACAGTCACAGCTCAACCACAGGAGTGTCTGCTCGGTGTCTGAGCAAGCCAGGGGAGTCTTGGCCTCTGTGGGTGGGAGACCCTCACTTCCAGGCTCCCCAGAGCCCCAAGACAGTCCCATACCCATGCCTGGTAAAAGCCAGAGCCTTCCTTATAGGAGAACGGCCAAGTGGTGATGGCCTGAGGTGGCCCAGGAGCTGTGTGGCACACTGTCGCCCTCTTGTGGAATCCGCCTGCCATCTGCCAGCCACAAGGCGCAGGTGTCACTGCACAGATGCCTAGAACAGCTCCTGCTACCCTGTCCTTACTTTCACCTCAGTTGCATTTTTATAAACCAATAGTGAATTATAAGGAAGAAAATGAACAATCTCATTTATAATTGCATCAAAAAAGAAATAATATATCTAGGAATAAATTTAACTAAGGAGGTGAAAGGTCTGTACTTGGAATATTTTAAGTCGCTGAAGAAAGAAACTGAAGAAGATATAAATGAATAGATGTGCTCATCAATAGAAAGAATCGAAATCATTAAAATGTCCATGCTATCCAAAGCAATCTACAGATTCAATGAAATCTTTGCAAATGCCAATGGAATTTTTTGCAGAACTAGAACAAATAATCCTAAAATTTATGTGGAAACATGAAAGACCACAAATAGCCACAGCAATTGAGAAAAAAGAACAAGGTTGGAGATATCATGCTGCTACTGATATTAAATTATACCACAAGGATATAGTAATCAAAACAGCATGGTACTAGCATAAAAACAGACACAGAGGTCAATGGAATGGAAAAGAAAATCCATAAATAAACCCATGTCTATTGGTTGTTTAATCTATGATGAAGGAGGCAAGAATATACGATGGAGAAAGACAGTTACTTCAAGAAATGGTTATGGGAAAACTGGACAGATACATGTAAAAACTATAAAACTGGCTCACCTTCTTATACTATGTACAAGAAAAAACTCAAAATGGATTAAATATTTAAATATAAGACCAGCAAACTCCTAGAAGAAAATATAGATAGTAAACTCTCTGACATTGCTATTAGTAATATTTTTTCTGCTATATATTCTCAGGCAAGGGAAATACACAAACAAAAACAAAGGGGCTACTTGAAACTAAAGTTTTTACCCACCAAAGGAAACCATCAACAAAATGAAAAGACAGCCTTTGAATGGGAGAAAATGTTTGTCAGTGATACAACCCATAAGGGGTTAATATCAAAAATTTATAAAGAATTCATGCAACTCAACACCAAAAAACAAAACAAAACAAAATAAAACAAAAACCAGTAGAATTTAAAAACGGGTAGAGGACCTCAATCTACATTTCACCAAAGAAGACAGAGATGGTCAACAGAGATATGAAAAGATGTTCAATGTCACTAATTATCAGAGAAATGCAAATTAAAACCACAATGAGATATCACCTCACACCTGTCAGACTGGCTATCATTAATAAATCAACAAACAGCAAAAGTTGGTGAGGATGTGGAAAAAAGGGAACTCTTATGCAGTGTTGGTGGGATTGCAAATTGGTGCAGCCACTGTGAGAAACAGTGTGAAGGTTACTAAAAAAATTGGAAATAAAACTACCTTATGATCTAGCAATTATACTTCTGGGTATTTATCCAAAGGAAACAAAAACACTAATTCAAAAAGATATATGCACACCTATATTCAATGCAGTGCTATTTACAATAGCCAAGATATGGAAATAACCTAAGTGCCCATCAATAGACGATTAGATAAAGAAAATGTGGTACATATATATAATGGAATATTACTCAGCCATAAATAAGAATGAAATCTTACTATTTGCAATGACATGAATGGATTTAGAGGGCATTA
>NW_011888967.1:490063-517956 GCF_000151845.1 Pteropus vampyrus | reverse complement strand
ATAAATTAGTAGTTACAAAATAGTTGTGGGGATGTAGAGCATAGCACAGGGAATATATAGTCAGTGGTACTGCAATAACTATGTATGGTGTCAGGTGGTTACTGAATACTGAGGTGATCACTTCGTAAGTTATATAAATATCTAATCATTGTGTCGTACACCTGGAACAAATACAATATTATATGCCAATTATAATTGAAAATAATAAAAATATATTTTTTTAAAATTAAAGTACAACTTGACAATTACAAAATAGTCACGGGACGTAAACTTCAGAATAAGCAATATAGTCAGTAATATTGTAATAACTACAGTATCTGATGCGTGCAACACTTATCAGAGGGATCAATTCATAAGTTACATAAATGTCTAACCACTATCATGTATTCATGAAACTAATATATTATCGAATGTTAACTGTCATTGAAAAATAAAATTAAAAAAATAAAATAAAGAAATAATCATTTTTGCTGACTATTGGTGTGAATGGGTATGTTTTAACCCTGAGTTTAGGATGAGATAATGATAGTCCAAAATTCAGAATCAAGACTAAAAAAAGTATTTGATTGCATTTAAATTATAATGTCAATTGAATACGAAGAAAGGCGAGATTTGGAAAACAATTTCTTCAATGAAAATATATAGAGGGCTAATAAACACATGAGGAAATGTTCAACATCACTAATCATTAGGAAGACGCAAATCATTTATATCAATTAGAATAGTTATAATAAAATAAAAACAACCAAACCCAGAAAATAACAAATGTTGGTGAGAATGTAGCGAAATTGGAACCTTTGTGCATTGCTGGTGGGAATATAAAATGGTGCAGCTGCAATGGAAACAGTATGGTAATTCCTCAACAAATTAAATATAGAATTACTTTATAATCCAGCAATTTTATTTCTGAATATATATCCAAAAGAATTGAAAGCATTTGTTGAACAGATATTTGTACACCCATGTTAACAGCAGCGTTATTCCCAAAAGCTTAAGGTGGAAACAATCAACTGTCCATCAACAGATGAATGAATAAACAAAATTCGGTATACACAAAAATTTAAATGTATATCATTTCTGACATAATTACATTTTAGGGGTCTGTACTATAAAAATAATCACACGGGTATGCAAATATATATATGTATATATTCAGATATATGATAGATACTCATTGCAGAATTCTTATAATGTTGAAAATTTGGAAATAAGCTGAAGTTTATCAATAAAAGGCTATTAAATAAATCCTGGTATATCCATTTAATAGAAAAAGAGACACTGATAGCTTTCAGTTTATACTTTAATGTGTACATTTAAAATTTTTTGAGATAACCACTAAGAGACAAAAAATGTATAACTTTCAAACCAATAGAAAGAAAAAGAAATAGAATTTAAAAAATAAAAATTCTGCGAAAGGCAGGAAAAATTGTCTGTTGAAAACCCAAAATAATATTGTAAAACTACACCTAAATATATCAGTAATTTAAACAATTAAATTACAAATGGGCAATGTACAAATATTTCTGGATTTTAAGCATGTTTTAATTTAAGACTAATCAAGAAATATACAACGATATGAGAGTAATTGTGTTGTAATAGAAAGAACTGGAATTACTTGGATTTAAGACCAGCTAGCTACACTATCAAACTATGTGTCCTTAGGCATATTCACCTTTCAGAGCCTGCACTTCTTCACCTGTACACTGGGGATAATATATACATCACATGTGTTTGTGATGATTATTTATAATAAATGAAATATGGCTAGCACAGTACTTCATCCATATTGAATAAGAATCATTCGTTAAAATTATGACTGAAATTTATTCTTGGTATATGAACACAAACTCAAATTAATGACTTAACTGATAGAGCTGTCCAATTTTTAGATGGTGTGCTTAGTTCTTTTTTGCTATTTTTTAGATATATCATGCATTTTCAAATAGTCTTCATTTTTACAATGAGAAAAAGTACTACATGGTTGAATGTGAGATTTGTTATCTTTAGCAATTAAACTCACAAGATTCTTTGCTATCGGTGTCATTTCTTAAAAATAATTAAGGTGATAAAAAACCCCATTTGGATGTACTAGTAATAAGTTGGGAGGATTAGATATATAGTTGGGCTGGGGTTAGGGGGTTTATCTCATTTCATGTGTATTATAGTACCTAGCATATTTTTGATACTGAATAAATATAAATAATGAGAGCAGTAATAATTTCAATTTAGTTTTCAATGTAGAATATAGATGTAGCAGAAATTTCTGCTGAACTTTTACTCCTAATGCAAATCCTGAGTATTACTTCCAATTTATCCCTGCTATTGACGAAATTTATGTTCTCCTGAAAATTATTTAATATCTTTGTACCTATGATTCTATCTATAAAATGGGGATAAAATACAGACCTATTTAATTATTTAGTTTTTCAGAATGCTGAGATGCTTTATTTAATTTTATAAAAGGTACTTCAAGTTCAGCCTATCATTAAATGCGTTTATATGATTTTGTACAATATGACCTACCAATTATGCATGGCACTACACAGAACAAGGAGGATACAAATAAAATTATTTCAAAATATCTAAATAGTAGCAGGCTAGCAACCGAGGTATAAGCTACTTAATATAATAAAAGTATTACTTAATGTTGCTAGATGTAATCATTTAAATATGAACGAATTATCTTGACTATGTCTCTCCTTGTTGTAGTTTAAGATTAATTGAAGTATAAATGAAATGCTTTCTTTTAAAATTTATGCGCTTTACATATTAGATAATTATAATTTTAATGTATCGGATTATTTATTAGAATTAATCTCTTAATAATTTATGATGATGCATTAATATTTATATATATTTTCACTTTAAAATATCATGTTGCAAAATAAAGTGTTTACCATGGATAAAAAATACAGTAGAATTAATAAAAATAATAAAGTGCTTTTTGTCTTTAAAATAAAAATTAATTAAAATGAAAATTGAATTAGTATTTAATATATACTAGACATTGTTAGTGGCAGCTTAGAAACATTACCAATAATCTTTAGAAGAAATGCTATGAACTAGAAATTAATAATTTAAATAAATAAACTAATTTGCCCAGGTCCCATAGACAGTGATGGAATTCTGATATTGTACTGTGAGTCTCACTAAACTCAAATACATTATGGATTCACTTGGGTTCTGTACTCATTGAGTATCACAAGGGTTATATGCAAATGGGACAAAAGAAATAACAGTGTGTATCTCCTCTGTTTACACACATGCTCCATTTTCTCATTGGACTTCACTTACCAAATATCAGTTCAAAGTTAAAATTGTTAAGATTTTCATCATGGCTCCTGAAAAACATTAAAATGAGGTAGGCCTTGAGTGACTGAACAAATTTCATGCCCATGATGATAGCCCTGACCTTGGTCTGTTTTCATAGACTTTTAAGTTTCAGACTCTTGTTTAAGGCTCTGCTATTTGGGGTCTCTGTCAAACCCAGCAAAAAGTCATTGGTTAGATAAAGCATCTACCTTAGAGTCTGACATATAATAAAAGCTCAATAATAGGTATAATTATTATTAGTAGTAGTATTAATTACTCTTATTATACAGCACTCTTTCTCATGAATATCCTTTGACTATAGCTATTCTAGTATTATCAGTTATTTCAACTATCTACTCAACTCACATCTCAAAGTTCTCAAAGTGCTATATGTATAAACTTCTTGAACATGAATAGGTTGAGTCTGGCAAAATCCTATACAAGACAACTGTATTCCTGTGTTTGTGATATTTAGCCTAAACTTTAAACTAAACATGAATGTATTTGTTCTGAATCCTTGTGACAAAAAAAAAGTTTTAGCAATGACAATATTATTATAATTTTGTGTTCATCAGTCTGAACAACTTACCTCAAACTTACCAAGATTAGGAAAGAGTAGTATACATATTTATGGATGATATTAAATTGGTAGAAAAAATGATAGTGAATAGCTCATTAGCTTCTCAGTTAAGTATTAGATTAGATGACCTTGTTGGATTTGCTTAGTTATATGACTGGCCACAAGACAGGGCACAGTTTGCCAGAGGCCCTGGTAGGAGGAGAGTAGGTAAAGAGGAGTCCAAAGGTCTTATTTACCCTAAGATAAAAACAATAAATATACAAATATAAAATACGACTATAACATTAAGTCACTGGTACTAAATGGACAAGCAGAAATTCAGAGAGAAGAGAGTTAATCCAAACTGTAGAGGTCAATTTCTTAGACTCTATAAGAAGTGCTAATAGATTATACTCACCTCTATTTGTCTGAGTTATCCAAGAACAGGAAACAAGTCGTATTATTGTCCCTCAATGCTTAGCACAATGACTTGCACCCAGATGACATGCCTTAGATGTTTGTTTTATTCTTTCCACAGCAAAATGCAATACAAGCTCAGACAAAAAAAAAAAAATGAATTGAGAACATACTGACACCCTCAAATAGCTGTCAAGAATTTAGAGGCCATGTCTTAAATGGTTTGGACATCTGGTGAAGTAACATAAAAATAGAAACCCCAGTAGGATTTTTCAAAACTGAAGTAGAAAGAAAGAGATCTAGAAGCAACCCTTGAAATCCCTGTAGGAACATAATAAAGAAAAGACTTTAAATAGAAACCTTGAACAGAAAACTTCATATGCTACAGGGGTTTAAAAAGGTGGAAGAAATTTGTGTTTCTGATAATGCAGTGAAGGTCTTTATTGTACGTAGATATAAGGGATGTTGATATTACAAGATTCAAAAATAAGTATCCACTTGCAAATATGCAGTCAGGTCCTGATCATTTAGAAACTATTTCCTATCTCTCTGTCAGTAGTTTTTCATTTGTCTATGGATGAAATTATTTGCTGAAGTAAAACCTGTAATGTTTAAATCTTTAGGCTTTTAGAAATTAAGAATTTATTGGAAAAAATACCACTCAAAATATAAATAATATACATTACAAGTAGTATAAATTGTGTAGATACAAATTAATTCACAAAAATTATAACAATATCTAACTATTAATTTTGCCTAGGGACATAAACATAATAGTAAGATTTATTAAGTTTTAGTCCCAATCTACCTCTTTACATCACTTTTATCAGTTTGGTGGTTCTCCAAGGTTTTAAAAGACATTTTAAGGTACCAAGGTCATAGAATTTAACTGCAATCTCCAGCCCACTTAAAATCACGAAAGCGTGATGTGACTTCAGTGATCAAATTTAGCAAAGGTGCTTTGCTTACTTGTCTTATCTCTGTATAGAGGAAGGCAAAATCATAAAAACTAACAAACAAAAAACCCTGAATTGTCAATAAATAAAATAAATGTAGAGAAAGTCTGAAACTCACTGACCCATCCAGAACGCATCTACTAATTTCATTGTGGTGCTATTTTAGAGGTGGCTTCCCCCCCCCCACCGCCCACCATTTGGTTACATTTTTGGTTTTGTTGAACTCCAATACTTCCCAGGCAATGAGACGAGAAATCTTGTGAGGATAGTATTTAAATATGAACCACTGAACTGAAAAGAGACAAGTTTTACTGTTTTCTTCTATGGTGACATCCTTTTGTTAGTGACTTTTGTGGTCTGTCTACATAATTTTTGCCCCTATCCCCCGTTTTATTGACATACAATTGACAAATAAAATTGTAATATCTTTAAAATGTACATCATGATGATTTGATATACATTGTGAAAGAATTCTGCTCATTTAATACATCCGTCACCTCTTATACATCACCATACATATCTTATATACGTATTAAATGAGGGTTTGTTGCTAAAAAATTTAAGTTCTACTCTCTTAGCAAATTCAAAGTATACAATACAGTGCTATCAACTATAGTCATCATGTTATACATTAGATCCTCCAACCTTCCAACCTTATCTTATAGCTAAAATTTTATACCCTTTTACAAACCTACTGTATTTTCCCCACACTCTAACCACTAATAACCACTTTCTACTCTGTTTCTGTGAGTTTGACTTATTATTATTATTTTTTTAGATTTAATATGTACATGATACCATGAAGTATTTCTCTGTCTGGCTTATTGCATTTACATATGCACCTTCTGAGGACAAAGGTTTAATGTACTTTATCAGTGATCTAACCAGCCAGGAGTGTGCACACACGGGAGTGGGCCTGGCTTCAGAACTTGTGATGAAGCTCCCTGAGGTGAAGAGTGGCTACTATAGATAATTTTATTTGACACTTATTTATTCATCTACTTAAATTCTGTAATTATTTGTGGGAAATGTGAGGGAAAAAGTGACCAGCAATAGAAATAGAGCATGCAGTATTTTCATCAAAAGTCTTCATTTAAGGTCTTAGATATTGAGATTAGAGAATAATTATTATATTACCTAATCTTTAGAATAGTTTTTTTCCCCCCCACAGTGGACATGCCTCTCCCAAAAAGAAAAAAAAAAAAAGAAGCCTATTTATCTTATTTTTTAATAATATTTTTGGACATTCTAAAATAATTATTTAAATATTTGAATATCTAATTTGAGAAATAAAGGAAAAAGATTTGTCATTTAATTTTTTCAGAAGGAATATATTCAATATATACTTACTGAATGTTATGTGCAAGAATTGCTGCTGGGAACACTGGGGAAGACAGACTAATTATTGATTGTTCTTTTAAGGAGTTTATGATTAATTGGAAAGAGACAGGGCCATAAAAATCCAATGTACAAAGTAAAAGTGCATTAAAAACATACATGGAACAAAATCTCTTGGAAATTTTAATTTTACAACTTTAAATTCTTCACTCAAATAGAAGTATGGCTTTCATTTGACTGGATGAGTAGGTAAGCATGTGTTATATTCCCAGTAAGGTGAATGGTGAGAGCTAAAATAAGAATTTTGGATTAGAAAGGATTTATTACAGCACAATAACCATCTGTACTGATTGAACTTAAAATATCTTGCATGAGAAAATAAATTATCCTCATTTTATTATGCCTTAATTATGTGAAAACCACTGTACTAGAAAATGATAGCGTTACAAATGCCTGTAAGATTCCGTCCCTGTCCTCAAATAGCATCTTCTGTGCTATATCTTTGACATGAACATTTAAGGATTCTCTGAGGATGTAACCAAATTAAAAACACAAAGGATTATAGAAGGATAGATAGTAAGCTGCATGGAGAAATATGAGTTTAGTCATTCAAGACTTACTCAGAAAGTAATGTTGGTTTAGCCTCACAGTCTCAAAGCAAGAGGAATAGAAAGGATCCAGCCCTAAGAAACTGCACATGTTTTTCTTAAGTATTTTGTTTCCCCTAATTTCTCTATGGAAGGGTGTATAATGTTCCTGTCTCTATAGCACTGTTATTAAAGCTCAGACTTTCTGTTAAGAATTGGCTGGTGAGGACATTAGAAAAAGAACTGGAATTAAAGTCATCTCCCTTGGCGGTCACACAGTTGGCATTTATTGAGGATGGAAGGGTAAATACAAAGTACCTTGTGAGAGTACAGCAAAAAAACAGTAAAAACTTGATCCCTTGGGAGAAAAATTTTTTTAAAAAAGAACAAACATATAGCAATTATCAGTTTCTCCAAATATTTTCTCCTCTGGTAACTGTCCCAATACTATTCTATAAAATTGCATTCACATTTGAAATTGCTAAGATGTGAACAAACAGAACAGGCAATTTATTTTTAACTGAACCCTTTAAAATAATTATGTATTAAGTTATGAAAATTTCAGCTCTTTTTTTATTATAGAAATTTATCCTTTTATATATACCGAAATGATTGTCTAGAATTGTCCTATTTTTTTACTTAACCTTGAAATTTGCTTAATTCAGAAGTAGGTAAGGATTTATTTGCCACACAAAATCTGCTGATTTCCCTCAAGTTTTTGGATTCTAAAAGAGAATAAAAGTTCAAAGCTCCTTAATCGGCTTGATTCCCTGACACTTCGACTGGAGTCCCTTCTTCACACTTTGGAGGGAACACTGCTGGTGCCCTCGCAGCTATGAATTAAGACCCGTAGATTCTTTAAACTATTTATTTATTCATTCATTCTCTTTTTTCAATCACTAAAATAAGTGAGAAATTGAACATGAAACCTGGTTAACCTTTTGGATTATAGTAATTCCCTCCAGGTTGCCAGTAAATCATTTCCCCTTTTACTATAATTAGTGATAGGAAGAAAAGTATTATGGATTCCAGGAGCATCAGATATGATCTTTTACCAGGATCCTATCCTAAACCAACACCCAAATGAATGTTAAGTAAAACCAAAGGAAATCTCCTCTAGATCTGCAAAATGGTGTTGATGGCAGAACTGATGAGATGTGGACCAGCACCATTCTCTTAATGAGCACACAACTCAACCACATTTCCTAGTCCTCTTGCATCTACCAGGGGTAATGTGACTGTTCTCACTACTGGATCAAGAGCAGAAGTAAAGTATTACTATTAGGCCTAACGCAGAGATCTGCCTATTGTGTGTGTGTGTGTGTGTGTATACATAGATATATATATATATTATATATATATGTAGTATACATATATATATAATATATATATATATAGTATATATTTACATTTTTATAGGATTGAAAAAAATCAGACACATAAACAAATGTATATACAGTTGACCCTTGAGCAACATGAAGGTTGAGGGCACTGACCCCTGGCAGTCAAAAATCCACATATAACTTTTGACTTTCTCCCAACTTAACTTGTACCTCAGTATCTGTCAGAGATTTGTTCCAGGACACCCCTGAATACCAAACTCCAGGGATGCTCAAGTATCCCACATAAAATGGCATATATCAACGCATATAGTCAGACCTCTGTATCCACAGACTCCCAACCACTGATGGAAAACAATACAGGTATTTATTGAAAAAAAAAATCCATGTATAAGTAAACCCATGCAGTTCAAACCTATGTTGTTCAAAGGTCAACTGTACATAAACATACATACAAATATGTGTGCGCATATACATATGTACACAGACACACATACAACAAAAATCATATGTGACTCACAACACCTAATTTATACTAATATTTTTTATTTCAAACTGACACCATAGGATTCGTTTTAGCTTCTTAATTTTCTGTGATTCATAAGTTCTTTCTCCAACAGTGAGAATTCTGGCCCCCTGGCCAACCTCCCATCCCTATTGCCCCATGTTATTTTTCATCTGCCTCAGTTCGCCCCAAAGTTCCCAAGGGGAACTTTGCAGTTATTGGTCTCTAAAGTCAAAGGATGATGAGGATATGGCTTTGCAAAGAAATTCCACAATTTTGAACTTATCTCATCATTTGGAGAGGGAATTTGTGAAGGCTACTTATCCACATCCCATACCCCATATCACAATTCCCTTCAGCTACTCCACGAGTTTTTCGTTTTTGTTTCTGTACCAACAACTTAATAGGGGAAAGAGGAGCAAAATGATAGAGGAGGTATTCGCACAAAAAGTATGCATGCTTTTTTAGACTGGTAAAACTATGATGAACATCATCCATTATTAAATCAAATCAAATTAAAATAGATACAAGTTTTATTTTCCTCTATTATATTGGCAAACATTAAAAAAAATGATATCAAATGCTAACAATATGTGGGAAACACTCTCATGCTTTACAGATGAGATTGTGAACTGGTGCAATATCTAAATGATACCTAGCAGTATCTTTGAAATTTAAGCTCTACCATTTCTTTTTGGTATTCATATGTTTTGGGTTTACTTGTATAAGTACTCAAAGACACAAAGGTGAGTTTATTGCAGCATAGCAAAAGTCTGGCAATAGATTCAAGTTTAACAAAGTGAACCAATGTAGTTCACGTATTAAAAAATAAAAGCTACCATAGGCATTTAGAGATATCTCAACATTCACTTAGTATTATTATTCTTAGAAATATTTATAAAAGAAATGTAGCAGCACAAATCTCTAGTCTCCAAGAATCAATGGTACCAACAGTTAAGCAACATAAGACAAGGATTTTATACATTACATTTGGTTTGGTTTGATTTTGTCTATTAGAAGTAGTGGCATACTTGCATGCTTAGAGTCTCGAGCATAAAGTGCATAAAGCAACCTAAGAATGATAAAGATTTGATATGATTAGATACTGTTTATTTTTCAAAAGCTTTTAAATTATGAAAGTGAGATATTTTACAAATATTAATCTGATGATTTTTCTAGTTCTCTTTTTTCTAATTTATACATATGTGTTATTTCCACTTAATATTGCATCATCAAACTTTTTCCAATATCATTAAGTATTTTTAAAAATACTGATTTAAAAGCCACCTATCATTTCATATGTCAATACCAAAATGCATTATGTATTTAGACATCTGTGTTGGATACATGAATCACCTCCAGTTTTTTCTCTTTATCCATGCTGCTGTATATGATGGTACAATTAGTATCTCTGAGTATAAAGTCATGTCTCCATCTTTGAAAATTCAGTATGACCATGTAGTAAACTCATAAAAGTCTGTCTCATAAAGTATGAACAACATTCCTGAAAATGACTACAAAACCGATTTCCATAAAGATGATACCAATTTATAGTACCACTAAAAATACATCAGTCCCTTTAACATAAACATTATAGTTGGTAGTGTTGCTTAACAGATAACAAGAGGTGAAGAGATTGATTTGGGTTTAAATTTGGTTTCAGCTAATATAGTACCTGATAGTTTAGCCCAGAAAAATATGAGCCTTTGAATTTAGATAGATTTGAGTCATAATCAGACCAGTTATTATCTATGTCTGTACCCAGGACAAGAAATTTAGCATCATATAGTGTCATTTCTTTAACCATATGATGACACTAATAATAATTATCTAAAAATGTGATATGAGAAATAAGTAACAAATATGACATCGTTAAGTTTCTAGACCATACTTTGTATTGAGTAAGCAACAAATTTTATTATCATTTTTATAGGTAGGTAAGCAAAAAAATTCAAGCAGTAAATTTATTACAATGCTATGTATCTCAACTATAATTTTTTAAAAATTAATACAGTCTATTCAATTACATGCCTGTTACCAAAATTTCCAATTTTAGATTAAGCATATACTGTTGTGATTGTGGTTCTTCTTACTACTCAGCTGCTTTTTAAATTAAAGAGACTTAAGAAATAACAAAATACTTATGTGAAACATAGTGGAATATGTGGAATATAGCTTCCCACCAAAATGTACAAAGTAAGAACAAGTGTCAAACTCCTAGAATAAAGTCAAATTCACCTAATGTGAGATCTGAAAGTGAACATGATCTCTATCACAAAATTTCACACCTCTATATGTAGCCCTGCAAGATTCACAAGGAGCTTTCATTTATTGTTTTATTTCTATCAAAGCAATGAGTGCTAAATGAAAGGTGGGATAGGTAGAGCTACTTTTTCATATTTTACAGATGAGGTATCAGTAGATGAGTGATTTACACACAGTCATAAAATGACATGTCCACTAAAACTTAATGTTCTGGAGTTTCTTTCCATTTTACCACACTCTAGCTTGTGTGAATTTTTAAATAATAATTTTTAAATAGTCATGGAATTGAGCTTGATGTCAGAATATTCAGAAGATCCAGATAAGCCTTCTCTTTAAAGTAAGTTTCTAAAACAAGTAATATATACGACAGACAAATTAAAGAGAGCAGACAGAAAGAATTGAAATAAAAAAATCTCAATTTGCCCATTACTGATGTTCCCTATACCTACTTCCCAAAGGTAACTGAACATCTTCTTATGTATCTTTTTAGATACATCTAATTCATATGTCAGACTACATAATTATATCTATAATATGTGGCATACTACTCATCTTATTTTTCCCTTTTGGTTTATTTCAGTTAATATGTCTTGAAAATATTTTATTAAGAGAAAATATAACACATTATATTTTCATATTGCATAGTATTTTATGCAGAACATAACAGTTTACTTACCCAGTCCATTGTGGATGAACACTTAGGTTGTTTCCAGCTCCTACCCCCGCAAGTTCTTTTCACTGTGTGCTATTCAATAATTTTACAGAGAAATACTTCTTAATGAAATATACATACAATTATTTATGTGTGCAATTCTGAGGTATATGTAAGAAGAAAGGGAAAAAGGGAAGCTAGAATTTTGTAGAAAATGTAGTGTTTTAGCCAATATGGTTTTGTTCATAAACCTATATTTTGATCTTTTAGTACTTGCACAACACAATAAACAGAAAAAAAATTCAGTACAATGAAGCCTGTATTCTCACAGTCTTTCTGCTCCATCGATTGTTAGAGGAGGAATGATTTCTAGCTTTGAGAAGAGAAACCCAAAGCAAAGCTGTTGGCCGACATAGTAACATCTTCTCCTACGATATCAAAAACAAACCTAGAAATGAGAGAAACTGTGATGGAGACTGTGTCAGGGAAACAAAAGGTCAGGGTGAAAATCCTCCCAGAGTTACTGCTCGGAAATGTTAACATGTACAGATTTGGGCTGTTTAGATGGATGCATCTGAAAAAAAAAATAGTGTTTTATAGATAAAGCTGCAATTGGGAGTAAAGTGGCAATGCTTGGATCACTGAATGAAGCAAAATAAAGTGTTGTTCAGTGAGAGGAGAAAGGTCTCTAATGCATCCAAGAGCTCCTATTTTTACAGTTTCATGTGTGGAAGCAAAAGCATTAGAGACTAAAAAACCTTGCCCAGGTTACTTGCAATTTGACAACACCAGGCTGTTTGTGGAGCTGCACTCTGATGGATTTTTAGCTTCCATATGAGGTTCATGATGGCTTGTTTAACAGAATTGTTTTAGCATTAGTTTGTCAGTCCAGGTAACCCAAGGGTCTTCTTCTTAAGGCCGAAAGCTCTAGAAACGAACTGCCTCTTTTGCAGTCATCAAACATCCACCCAACAACATTAATGTGCTTAAAAACAGCAAAAGTTCCCTTTCCATTTTTTCCCCTTTTTTTTTTTTTTTGAAACATCATTGCTCCAATTTGTGAATATCTGGCACATTTTCTTGCCAGTTATTACTCAGGAACTGGGGGTATCATTTATTTCACCATTTAAAAAATATTCTAAGCCGTAATGATTCAGATGTAATTAAATGTCAGTAATAACTTGACAAGGGTCAGGAAATTCAAAGTAAAGCTATTTTGTAGCTTGACCTGTTGTTTATTTTGTATTGTAAAGTATTATAACTCATGAGCTTTTTTCAAAGAACAATTATTGTTGATTATTGTGTTCTCTTCAAGGAACTTTAGGGTGAGTTGTTTTCTAGGTTGGAAAATTTTTGTAGTTTTAAATTGTAATGTTTGTTTGAGTCAGAAATATCCCTTATTTTGATTTACTTACATTTAGTTATGAATAGTCTTTCTGTTAATAAAACTTTAAAAGAATTTTTTTTTTCTTGCTTCATGTTTATCCTATTAGAAACCTTGCTATGACTGTGTTGCCTTTGAAATTCCAAGAGCTGTCCAATCCTATATTTTAGGACTGGCCCCGATCCAACCCCATTCAGCATTGTTATAAAAAGAAACAAATAAAAAAATATGTCAGAACTGTTTAAAAATACAGAACCCAAATACAGATTCGGGTTAGATCTGCCTATTGCCAAATAGCTTTCATTTAAAATAAATTTTAAAACCTCAAGGGTATTTAAATGAAATTCAAGCCAACTTTACAATAAAAGTCCATTAAACAAGGATTTACTCTTGTATGAATTGACAAACTGTTTTTCTCACTTCGGCTGTTTGCAGTGGTGACAAACAGAGGCTACTCTAATGAAGTCGAGATTGAAACTGTGGTATAGGCTGAGAAACAATGAAACCAGCTGTATATTCTCCATTCTGTTTAGTAGGGAAATACAAAAGAGTGAGTCCTGAAGGTGGTGGGGGGGGGAGGGAAGAAGATAAAGGAAGGCCATTAGAATAATGGCTTGGTCCAATCTGGCTGGCTGCCTGGAGAGGGCAATAGACCTGCCATTAGTATCTGATCCTTAGCCTCTTGAGAGTTCACTAGGCCTCCTGTCAAAGAACTCCCCTGGAAAAGGCCCAGAATTCTCAAAATTAGTTCTCCTCTGCCTTGCCCCATGGCTTTGTGCGTCTCTCTGTTTCCTGGGCTCCTCATTGATGATTTCTTTCTGTCTTCAATGCAGTGTCACCTCCCACTTGGGTCATTTGTACCAATTGACTATCCTATTAACTTTTGAACTGTGCTCCTGTCCCTTTGCTATTTTTACCAACTGTTGGTAAAGACAGGACTACAGCAGACCACTTGGAAAATGGCTGGTTTCATTCTTTTCTAATCCTTGAAAACTGATTAGAAACTCTTACCCTTATATACTGTCCTGGAAGAAATCATTTACCCAGGCGAGATTAACAGTTAACACTTTTCTTTTCTCCATACTTTAGTCTGGTGCAGCACTTATAAAGTGGTCAAAACTGCCCTTCAAAAATCACTCTTTCATCTGTTAACACATATAAGTTAAAGGCAATTACTTTTTTCTGTTCTTTCTTTTATCTTTTTAGAAAAAAAGTCATTGGCATTAAGATGTGCTACATTAATGTAATTGTTTCAACTTACAGTTTATCAAATCTGCAAAAGTAATCTTTAAATCAGTGTCATTTTGAAACCTTAAAATAAGCTGTTCTCTGAATTTGGACAGCTTATTTCTGGCAGTTTGCAGATGGACAGCCTCATGGCATTGCTGAATGTATGCATTAGAACATAATTAGCTACATATAAAGATAGGTTCAGCTCTTTCTAAATGGGTTAATCAGTTCTCACTGAATTCAGGGAAATATAAGGGAAACTCAATGCTCAATGTTTTTAGATTTGTTGGCTTAGACTTTAGGTAAACTGAATATAAATATGTACCCCAATGAGTACTAGTTAGCTCTGTAATGTTTAGCCTTTCTATCAAGTTATCAAAGCATGACTATTGCCCAGTCACATTCCAAGAGACTTCTTTGTTTTGATTTTGGTTTGTTATCATTTGCAATCAAGAGCTTTACATCTGCCACATTTAATAGACTCTTGTGTGGTGTACTGCTTTTGCAAGTTGGTTTTGAAGAAGCAGGGCTCATTTGCTTATTAATAAGTCCAGTTGTTAGAATACCTTCTATAAGCGAGTTATAAAACATATTAAAACAAGAAAACTGGGCTGCATCTCTGGCTTTCATTCTGTACCCATCCTGTTCTCTGGTTCTTTTGTTTCTTCTGTTCTACACGACATCTAATGTTGCTGTTCCCTTAAGGCTGGCTCTACATGGCATATTTGTTTCTATTCTCTCCATAGGTGTTCTTATATAGTCCTATGTCTTTAAACACTATTTGTATGCCGATGGTTTTTTAATGTGTATCTCAAGGACTGCTCTCCCTTGTGCTCTATCTTCATTTGGATGTATAATAGATGTCTCAGACTTAAAATGCCCCAAATAGAACTCGATTTCTTCTCATTTCAAACTTCCATGTGGCTATCCCCCACTTGCTAGTCTTCTTAATCTCAGCAAAAGACATTACCATCTAACCAGATCTCCAACAGAAATCCTGGGAGGTATTCCCTATTGCTCCTTTCTTTCAACCTCCAATCCAATCAGTTAGAAGTACAGTTAACTTTACTTGTAACTGTATCGAATACTTTTAGTTCTCAATCTTTACTGACACTCTACAATATATTGCTAAAATATAAGGATACTTTTTTAAACAATTCCATCGATTCACAATTATGATTCATGATTAATCAATTTTCATGATTATCTTAAAATTTTATTTAATAATTCCAAATGTTTCACATAAGTATTTTGTTATTTCTTGTCTCTTTAATTTAAAAATTCCCCTTTCTTCCAAATTATCTGAAGAACGCTGTCATTTGATCTGTAGAGTGCCCCTTATTTGAAATTTTTGTAACTGAATGTTCTTTAAGAGAGTGTCTTTTAACATTTTCCTCTGACTCATATGTTTTCTGAAACCTGGTAGTTATATTAGAGGCTAGATAATATTCAGGTTCATATTGTGGCAAGAATAGTTCATAGCTGATATTTGTATTTCCTAGTGCAATACATTAGTCACAAAATCTCTCCTTGTTTCTCTTTTGAGATGTTAAAATTGATTAGTAGGTTAAGGTATTGTCAGCCTGATGCATTCATAATAATGTTCTCCACCCATAACTCAACGAGTAATTTTAGCTATTGTTGAGTGTAGCCTAAATCCATTATTTTGTTAAGGGTTGCAATATGATTATATCCTAATTCTCCATTATTTTTAATTTATTTCCTGTAATATGTCTATAAAGAAAAACTTTCATTACTAGCTGCTAATAATGAGGTGAGTCTGTAGAAGAAATGCAGGGTAAATGGGAACTCTTTTATTTATAGATTTTTAGCAGAAAAAAATGTTTTTTTTTTTAGCATCCTTCAAGGTGTCTGATGGTTTTTTCTCATTTATATCTTATGAAATCATAGATTTTAACAAATTTATTTTTTAAATATGTATCCTTTGCAATTACTATTGTTGCTGTTGTTCAAGTTGTTCCTTTTTTTGGCCAGTCGAACCACTTCAAATTGAATCCAGAGCTTTGATGACATGACCAAAATGCTTCGACTTTTTCTGGTATGGTAAGATTATCTATGTTCTTATAGATTTTTGCCCCACACCTGGAAGCAGCCAATTTTCCAAAAACTATAGTTGCTTTCAGTGGTTAATGATATCTGAAGACCTTTTTTTAAGTGCTAGTAATGCTCATGGCTACTGTGTTGCTCAATATTTCTAAAACTTTCTCACTGGATAGATCTTAGAAAATAATTGAAGATAAAATACATCATGAATTCCAATTCCAAAACTAATTTGACTTCATTAGTCTTATATTTGCATATCTTTTCTCTTATGGTGAAAATCTTGGATCCTAATAATAGTACTATAAGTACTTTTTGCTCATCCTAATATCTGTGTGTATGCATACTACGATTTGTTTGTCAACTATAAACAGTTAAACACAAAAATAGTTATAGAATAACAATATGATTACTAGAAATAGTTTAAGATCTTTGTAGTGTTTTTGTCTTTAGGCTATATCCCACTGGAAATGTACAAATTACTGTTTTAAAATCACTTGAATTTCTTCTCAGCCTTTTAGCCAATTTCTAGTGTAAAATGACTTAAAATAATGCCTGTTTGTGTGGTTGAGGTCCCTGATATGTGGTTAATTTCATTTGTTTTATTTTGCATTGAATTCTTAAGGATTTCTTTCTTGTTTTGTTATATTATTATAAAAAGACATTTACATAATTCCAAAATCAAAACTACAAAATAATGTGCAGTTGAGAGAAGTCTCACTTCCAACCCAATCTCCTCCACCCTAGTATCTTCTTCTCCTTCTGAGTAACCTATATTTAAATTAGTTGTTGTTTATCTTCCTTTTTCAATGTAGGCATTTTTGTGTGCATGTGTGTGCATTGTGCTTTTCTCCCTTCTTCAAGATAACTGATAGCATATTTTACGCATTTTTTCCTCATCTTACTATTTTCAGTTTATGATAAATCCTAGATATCACACTATAGTAATTATAGAGATATTTCTCATCCTTTTTTTAGGAGATAAATTGTATTCCATTTTGTGGATATATCACAATTTATTGAAGCAGTCACCTCATTATGGACATTTGTACTGTGTCCAGTCTTTTGCTTTATAAATATTGCTTTCCTCCTAGTTAAATCTCTTCAGTGGCTTCCCTTTGCTTTTAGATAAAACCCAAAGTATTTTCCATAGCCTACAAGGTCCTGCATATTGGATCACTATTTCATTCTCCAACCTCAACTCATATTATTCTCTCCAAATTCTAACTTCACTGGACTTCTACTCCCTCCTAAGAATATTTTCTTGGCACCTATCTTCATGGCTGACATATTTTCATTCTATGGATTAGGAAAGTTCAAATGCTCCTTGCTCACTAATATCTCCCCGAATAGTGCCACCTATAATAACACTACTAGTTCTCACTAGCTAATCATCTTGTTTATTTTCTTCACAACGTGTAACACAATCTACAGTGGTATATGATACATCAAATGATGTTATTATTATACAATAGCATATTGTGTTATCATATTTATTTGTTGTTTGTTCTCTCCACCTAAATATCATTTTGATTATGAATTTTTTATACCTTGTATAGTATCTGATGGTCTAAAAAAGTATTTGTTGAACTGAAGATTGAGTGAATTGATATCAAACAAAAGAAGCTACAGTGGAAAAATACCTATAAAGGCTTAGCAGCTTAAAAATCCAACTAAAGGGGGAAGCGGGGAGGTAAGTGAGGTAAAAGGGGTCAAATATGTGGTGACAAAGAAATCTAACTATGGGTGGTGAACACACAATGCAGTATATGTATGAGTTAGTCTTCAACTGTATACTTGAAACTTACTGAATTTTCTTAATCAATGTCACCATAATACATTTTTTAAAAATCTGACTAAGTACTAATCTGACTCTTTTTGTGTACTACCATAATATACACAAAACTATATTTCTTTCAGTCTGCCAAGTATCATCGGATTAATGTGCTTGTGATTTTACTTGAGCGTTATCTCACCAATTGTAGTATCTAATTTTTTATTGCCTTCGGAACCAATTCAGTAAAATTTATCTGTGATTTACAATTCCATTAAACTGTGAGGCCTTTACATTTATTTTGAGATTTTAGTGAAATGTTTTACTATAATCCTCACATTGTTGTCCAAAAGCAGTGAGGTATATCTGACATATGGCGGTCCTAACAAGAGAGGTACTATTATTTCCATTTTATTGGTTAGGGCCTCAGAAATGTTAAGTAATATGACAAATGGTATATACTAAGTGACTTTGCTGGAACTCAATCCCACATTTCCTTAATTCCAATCTCATGTTTTCTAGTCAGGATACATTCACTATGGAGATATAACAAGGCAGAGTTCTCATTACTTCCAGCCATTTATAAATCCATAGTTTAAAAGGAAATGTTAAAATCTTTGATAAAAACTTTTGTCTGTATGGAGAAAAGTCTGTCCATTTTGGTTTATTTTTATCTACCTATCTACTCAGCCAGGAATTTTCTTAAACTCCATGACTCAGAAAACTGAAATTTAACCATGTGACAAATTTCTGATAGTCTCTACCATGTTAAAAGTATTCACAAATATTCATGCACTTTCAACCTAGTTAAAGTCTCATAACTAACTTAACTAGTTTTGAAATGTTCTCTTTTTTCTGTTACAAAACAGCCTATACAGCATTATGTCGTTCTCACACTTGCTACATCTGTCAATTTTCTTTCACAGTTTCCTGTCAGATTGCCATTTCACCCCACAGCCTCTATTAGACTGCCCCCTGCATTTCATAAAAATGGCCTAACATTCTAAACTGACAGAACCGTTAAATGGCCAGGTATATATATATTTTTCCTCATTGTTGGCACAGCAAAAAAATATCCAAAGCATAAAACTTACTTTAACAAAAAAATAGGAAATTTATATCATTTTTTTTTTTTTTTACAATAGCCTCAATTTCTGTGTAAGAAAATAAATATATCTTCCATTTATTACTTTCATGACAAAACATGTTTCTTTGACTATTGAGTGAATTGATATCAAACAAAAGAAGCTACAGTGGAAAAATACCTATAAAGGCTTAGCAGCTTAAAAATCCAACTAAAGGGGGAAGCAGGGAGGTAAGTGAGGTAAAAGGGGTCAAATATGTGGTGACAAAGAAATCTAACTATGGGTGGTGAACACACAATGCAGTATATGTATGAGTTAGTCTTCAACTGTATACTTGAAACTTACTGAATTTTCTTAATCAATGTCACCATAATACATTTTTTAAAAATCTGACTAAGTACTAATCTGACTCTTTTTGTGTACTACCATAATATACACAAAACTATATTTCTTTCAGTCTGCCAAGTATCATCGGATTAATGTGCTTGTGATTTTACTTGAGCGTTATCTCACCAATTGTAGTATCTAATTTTTTATTGCCTTCGGAACCAATTCAGTAAAATTTATCTGTGATTTACAATTCCATTAAACTGTGAGGCCTTTACATTTATTTTGAGATTTTAGTGAAATGTTTTACTATAATCCTCACATTGTTGTCCGAAAGCAGTGAGGTATATCTGACATATGGAGGTCCTAACAAGAGAGGTACTATTATTTCCATTTTATTGGTTAGGGCCTCAGAAATGTTAAGTAATATGACAAATGGTATATACTAAGTGACTTTGCTGGAATTCAATCCCACGTTTCCTTAATTCCAATCTCATGTTTTCTAGTCAGGATACATTGACTATGGAGATATAACAAGGCAGAGTTCTCATTACTTCCAGCCATTTATAAATCCATAGTTTAAAAGGAAATGTTAAAATCTTTGATAAAAACTTTTGTCTGTATGGAGAAAAGTCTGTCCATTTTGGTTTATTTTTATCTACCTATCTACTCAGCCAGGAATTTTCTTAAACTCCATGACTCAGAAAACTGAAATTTAACCATGTGACAAATTTCTGATAGTCTCTACCGTGTTAAAAGTATTCACAAATATTCATGCACTTTCAACCTAGTTAAAGTCTCATAACTAACTTAACTAGTTTTGAAATGTTCTCTTTTTTCTGTTACAAAACAGCCTATACAGCATTATGTCTTTCTCACACTTGCTACATCTGTCAATTTTCTTTCACAGTTTCCTGTCAGATTGCCATTTCACCCCACAGCCTCTATTAGACTGCCCCCTGCATTTCATAAAAATGGCCTAACATTCTAAACTGACAGAACTTTTAAATGGCCAGGTATATATATATTTTTCCTCATTGTTGGCACAGCAAAAAAATATCCAAAGCATAAAACTTACTTTAACAAAAAAATAGGAAATTTATATCATTTTTTTTTTTTTTTACAATAGCCTCAATTTCTGTGTAAGAAAATAAATATATCTTCCATTTATTACTTTCATGACAAAACATGTTTCTTTGACTGGTCAGGACTTTTGGTAGAAACAAAATGTTTGAAAATTCTACTTTATGTCCTAAACTTTTCTAATTTTCAGAACCACCTGGAACATACAGTAAACACAGACACCCAAGCTCCATTCTTGGGGTTGCTGCTTGACCAAGGGTGTATTGGAAACTGTATTTTGCATAAGAATCTGCATTTCTTAAAAAAGAGCTTAAAGAAGTTGTGGTTCATATATACAATGGAATATTACTCAGCCATTAAAAAAATGAAATCCTACCATTTGCAATGATATGGACGGACCTAGAGGTTATTATGCAGAGTGAAATAAGTCAGAGAAAGATAAATACCATATGATTTCACTTATATGAGGAATCTAAGGAACCAAAAGAACAATCTAATCAAAAACATATTCCAAAATATACAGGACAATCTGGTGTCAGACTGGGGAACAGGGGGGTTGCTGGGAGAAAGGGGTGAAGGGTTAAAGTACAAATTAGTAGTTGATAGATGGTCACGGGGATGGGGAGCACGGCATAGGGAATACAGTGAGCATTAATGAAATGGCTAGGTGGAAAGCCAGAGGAGAGAAAGAGCAATTAGGGGGATCATTTTATAAACTATATGATTGTCTAACCAATATACTGCATTCTTGAAACTAATAAAATAATGTTTTTTTAAAAGATCATGTGGTTCTGATGCTAGGCTTAATTTGGGATTATCAAAGGTCTAAATGCTGTACCATTTGCATTTAGAATTCCTTTGAAGTTAAGAAATACATCTTTGTCAACTAAAGATTGTTATAAAACATAAATGTGCATGTGAATCATCTGGAGATAGTATTAAAATACAGTTGCTGATTGATAGATCCTGGGTGGGGGCTGAGATTATTTCAGAAAAGCTCTCAGTTGATGCCAGTGTTACTGGCCCATAGAACACAATCTGAATGACTCTCAACTCTACATTATTTTTAGAAACACCTGGGGATTAAAAAAAAAAAAAAAACTATACCTGAGTTTCACCCTGTTTCATAGATGTCAAATTATAATGTACGCCTGAAAATTATATAATTGTATTAACCAATGTTACCCCAATAAACTTAATTTAAAAAAAAAAAATCAGAATCTCCAAGAGGAAGAGGTCAGATTATAAGTATATTTTTAAAAATCCACAAGTGATTCTAATGCCTAGCCAGAGTTCAAAACAACTGTCCAAAATGAAAACGCAGGTGATAAAGAGTCAAATTTTCTTTTTGTAGTTGTCAAACTTATAGAACTTATGCTACTTAAACTTCGATGGTAGGCTAAGAAAACTTAAGCTGCCTAAATAGATATTCTCTATATCAAGGAAGAATTTCTGATGGTTCTTCTCTATTTTAAATTCAGATTCCAGTATCCAGGTATCTGCCTTATTATTATTATTATTGTTTTGATGAAAAACTACAAACAGTAGACTATGGTTATTACAGTGGTTCCTCTTTTACCTGTTGTTGGTAGGTGAGTAATGGAGAAGACATCTAAGAGGAAGACATTCAACATTTATTTTATGTGCCTTCAGTATTCAGGATACAGGTAATTTACAAAGACCAGAATTGCTACCCATGGTCCTGGTACTAAGAATTATCTGTTTTTCTCAAATTTAGGTGTTAGTGTTGTCAAAGACTTCTTTATCTTACTGTATCTTCCTCCATGCCCTTCTCCCATATACATACGAAGTAATAGATGATTATCTTGAGTATATTCTTGAAAATACCAAAAGAAGAGGAAGGGAAAGAACATGAACAATAAGGACATCATGAAAGGTTATTTAGAGTAAATAACTCTGTCAGCAGAGCATGTCATTATCTGAAAAATTATAGCACCACAGGTAAAGTTGAACATATCATGTATTTTATTTTTCATAAGATCATTCATAAATCTATTAAATGATTTTTTTATAGCTGCTATTATTTACCATTCATATCCAGAAAATTGCAGCTTTATTTTCATTTTATTTATGTTCGAAAATAAGTTCTTAGAAAGCAATTATGAATTCTTTTCTCACCACGAGAGTAACTGGTCCTGGACATGCCCTCCTAACATAAACAACTAGAAAGCTATTTAAAATACAGAATAGAACTATTTTCAGATATTGGAAACAGGCATTCCAGGGCTTTTATCCATGAGAAAAGGAAATGAACGAGATAGGCACCATGATTTTCCAGGTTTTCTGCCTGGAGCATATTGTGGATTGTGACACAAGATTGTGACTCAGGCAGGTAGTACACCAGTCTTGCTGCTATGAGATCACAGAAGTCAGAGCTTAAGGAGGCTAAAGTGCTTGGAATTTGTGGAACAGAGTATGAAAAGAGATGAGAGATTAATAGAGAAGATGCTCCAGAAATCCTCATGGGAATCACGTTGAGTCTATTGCTGAATATCAATCTGCTCAGGCATAGAATGAAATTCCATCTGGTTGGAAGAGAATCACCAAAAATGTATTAGCTGAATAACCAGAGCTTCCATAGGATTTGGGGATACACAAGGTACAGCAAAGCAGATTGAAGAGATCTCACTGAATACCCAGGACATTCATTATAGCCTTCTGAAAAGTAATACTACAGTCAGAGGATTAAAGTAGCCCTAGAATAAAGCCACACCAGAATAATCACCACAAAACAAAAATAGGCCTCAAAAATATCAGGCAGATCCGCAAATAACCTGCTAAATAAATGTCAGTATTCTTTGAAAGAAAGCAACCCAATCCAGACTTGCAATAATGTAGTATTACAATGTCTGGCATCTGATAAAATATTAACAAGAATATCAAGAGGCAATAAGAACATGACCTACTACCAGGAAAAAATCAAACTATAAAGACAGATTCATAAATGATAGAGATGATGAAATTATCATCATACATAAAGATCTAGCTTACTTGTTTAAATTTACATTTTAGAAGAGTGGGCCTATAAAGTATGTGCTAGAGTGTGATGCCCAAAATAACAAATTTGATGCAAATTCTTTTTTATCTGAGTTATATATAACAATGCTAACCTATTTATGGGTAATAAGTATCGCTGTATGACTTGCTAGAGAATAAATGCAGGTGAAACAGATGTTACTAAGAAATAGGGAATAATATCTGTGACAGAAGATAAATACAACTTGCATTTATTTCTTACTGATTAAGATATATCTTTTACCAAGATAATAATTATTTCGATTATGAATATATTAATTCAAGATTTGTTGTCATATTCTTTATTACATTCTATTTTGCTAAAATAACTGGAAAATTAATTTTGGTCAGAGTTACAGAATAGTATTTAAATATTCTATCATACTTTATATCTTTTCTGCAATAATGTATAGAGATTTCTCTTGGAGCGGCTAAGTTAGCATTATTAAAAACAGGGGCTGGATTTTTAAAAAAGTTACTAAAACCTAACGTGCAATCATGAAACTTTATTAAGTCTTATATTACAAGTTATAATTAATTAAACAACTTTTACTGCCAGCTAGTTGCTTCTAAAGTTTCAGTATCAAGTGTTGTCATTATGAAAGGGTGTTCACATTCATTTCTCTTGAATTTTATCTATCTATCTATCTATCTATCTATCTATCTATCTATCTATCTATCTATCTATTTATAAATGTCTGTCTAATAGCAATTCTATATCCCTCTCTTTCCTCTTTTCACATAAAGAAAATTCCTGTGTTGTTAATAATTATTAAGAATTCAAGGACTTAGGAAGTGCACAGATGCTCAAAGTTGAAGTTATTCATGGCTAACATAGTTGTTCTAACTGAATATATGCTCCTTCCAGATCTCCAAATATGTTTTCTCAGTCTCTAGCCATACCTTTCCATATATCCTACTTCAATATTTTTTGTCTTTCCACTCTCAGACCCTTTGTCATTGGCATCTCATCTATTGCCACAACTCCAACTGACGTCTGTTGATATTTTCCTAGTCTGCATCTTCAAAATGGGCTTTTATTCTGATTTTCAGACTTCCAAATTTTAGTGGAAAACAGATGAGATGTCTCACAGGCATTTCAAATTCAATGTTCTGTTCCCAGCCTATCACTTTTTATTGAAACTCCCTCTTTCAATACTCACTTCCTTGTTCTTTTGCATGTAAATATCATTTATCTACAAAAATATTCCAACACTTTTGCCTAATACCTATTATAAGACCAGTTAATTTCTCTCATTGATCACATTTGATTAGACACTGAGCTTGATTGATTATATCCTAAAAATATTTGTTTCTACTTTCACATATTTGAGTCAGCTGCTTATTTTTTGCATGGACTAATAAAGGATTTCTTAACCTAGATGCTATAGAGTTTTGGGGCTAAATAATTTCTTGTTGGGACAGGCTGTCCTATGTACGTTTAGTACATTTAGAAGCATATCTGGCTACCCTCTCATTTTTGGTGAAAACCAAAAATGTCTCTAGTTCTTGATAATTATTCCCAGTGGGGCAAAATCAACCCCTTGCCCACTGAGAATGACTGGACTAAATAATTGCATCTTAATTTGTTCTCATGTTGTTAGCCCCAACTTTTTCAAATCCATCTTCCACCACAGTGAATTTTCTAAAACTTAGGTCCAAACTCCCCTGTTTAAAACCCTTCAGTGACTCCACATTGCCTGAACAAAACGTAAAAACTCGCGCAAGCCATTTATTGCCTCACTGACCCATTTTCTTTTGGCCTGTGAATATTTTTTTTGAAATAGACAAGAGTTAACCCCCAAAGCTTTGTCTTTAATATTCACATGATGTAGACAGGCAGATTCCAACATTCTCTGTATCAATATTTAACCATAACTTCGAGGAATCTTTGAGTAAATTTGGAAAGATATTTAATTATCCCCAACTCTTCCTGTCCTTGATTTCTTCTATTATATTTCTATGTAGTTGGACCAAACAGAAAACCTTGGTTCAATAAGAAAGCAGCACATTCGTTTTAATTATTGTAAATGAAGAAACTTACCTAGGAGAAGATAGTCAAAACACAGGCTGCAAGCTGTTAATTTTAATTCCTATTCTTCTTCCCAAATAATGTTGAGAAAACAGAAACAAAAACAACTGCCCTACAGAAAGAGAAAGAACAGCATATATTTCAATGCACAATTCAGAAGTACCCACATTAGTCAGAAACGCCATGGCAATAACCTGACCTATTGTTAGAAATCTAGCAAGTACATTTTTCATTGTTCCCCAGTGGGACTTTATGCCAACCAGTATTGATTGTGAGAGTTCCAAACTTCTATTAGACTCTTCTCATCTCTTAGTTGATAATTATTTCAGCCTGACAATAAGACAATACAGAATTCTGAAAATAAATTGATGCAGGCTGCATCAAACTGCCTGATACTTGGGCAAACCTCATTTGAGTTGTGATCTCATTTGATATCAGAGTATATAATTCCCTTAATATAAATATTTCTGTAAGACTTTCACGTTATTAATTTCTATTTGGTTTCAGAAATCATTGTTTTAATTTTTTAAAGAGCATGATATGTTCAGTTTACCCTAAGGACTTAATATGACAAGTTAATTGAATAATATCTAGAGTTCATATGAATGTAGTTATAATGTGATATGAAGCAGGATTCAAAGTAAATGGAAAATAAGCAGCAAACATTGGTAAAAGGGAGTACAGAGAGGAATGAAAATGAGATGTTACTTGATCTGGATAGCAGAGTTTTACTTTCTTTGAGATAGAGACTAGGATAGATTATTTTAACTTGTTTCCTCTAATGCGGCATCTGTAAAAAGCTTCAGCAAACCATATATGTTTCTTTAGTCCTTGGCAACTTCATTTTAAACTTTCATCGTATAATGTAGTGGCTAAAAAATGGAGCCTGAAGTCAGACTGTTTAGACTTAAATTTCAGCTGTACAATTTGCTAGCCACAATGCTGCATAAGTCATTTAACTTTTCAGTGCCTGGCTTTTCTCATCTGAAAAAATGGGGGATCATAATGCCACTTATTTCATGAGGCTGTGATAATAAATTAATAACCCATATAAAGTGCTTAGAAAAGTACCTGTCACAGAGTAGCCATCAATAAATGTCTATCATCCAGCATAGCCTCATACTTCTAAAAATAAGATAAGGACAAAAGCAGGTCAATAGTCGATCTCAGATGGTGAGGGAAAATACTACCTAACACAAGCTAGGATGACATTCTTCAAAGAACTATTCTCTCTCCATCTGTTTTATCTGCATGTGAGTAGTTTCTGTACTCAATTTCCTTCCAGGTCAACTTACGGTTAGGGTGTTTTTAACACTTGGCCTGAGTTTAGAGCTTGAATTAAGAGGAAATAAAAAGTTACCTCTTTCAATTGAATAAGTCATTTGTGATGGCTTTCAAATACCACTTTTAAAAACATGTCCAAGTTTTTCCAGAAAAGCTTCGCCAAAAGAGCATGGATTTGTGGACTATGTTTACTAGCTGTTAACAGATAATCTCTCCTTTTGCTATTTTCATTTCGCTTTGTTCTTAATCACCTTTCTCCCTTGTTTCCTATCAAACTAACACCTTATTCTTTTCACTAATTTGACATTCTGCAATGCTTATTAGGTAAATACTATTCATAGAATTTGGATGCTTTTGCCTGATGTTCTAAAGACTTTGGGATAAAGGTACTATGGAAAATATTACTGTTGTTATTATTAACAATAGCAATAATAGCACACTGCAGCTGTGAAAGAATCGGGAGGAAAGGCATCCAAGTGCTTTTTGCAGACATTTTAAGGTTCGCACAGCAAAAGCATAGAAATATGTCTCCTCTTGTATTTTGGCCAAACCAAATCTGTTTCTTGATTTATGTTAATTGTGTCTGAAAACCCAATCCTCAAGGCCTTGGTCTTTTTATTCTTGCTTTTAGAATTCATTCTTTTGCACTGGCTACTAATTACTGGC
>NW_011888967.1:474502-490013 GCF_000151845.1 Pteropus vampyrus | reverse complement strand
GTCCTTGATTTCTTCTATTATATTTCTATGTAGTTGGACCAAACAGAAAACCTTGGTTCAATAAGAAAGCAGCACATTCGTTTTAATTATTGTAAATGAAGAAACTTACCTAGGAGAAGATAGTCAAAACACAGGCTGCAAGCTGTTAATTTTAATTCCTATTCTTCTTCCCAAATAATGTTGAGAAAACAGAAACAAAAACAACTGCCCTACAGAAAGAGAAAGAACAGCATATATTTCAATGCACAATTCAGAAGTACCCACATTAGTCAGAAACGCCATGGCAATAACCTGACCTATTGTTAGAAATCTAGCAAGTACATTTTTCATTGTTCCCCAGTGGGACTTTATGCCAACCAGTATTGATTGTGAGAGTTCCAAACTTCTATTAGACTCTTCTCATCTCTTAGTTGATAATTATTTCAGCCTGACAATAAGACAATACAGAATTCTGAAAATAAATTGATGCAGGCTGCATCAAACTGCCTGATACTTGGGCAAACCTCATTTGAGTTGTGATCTCATTTGATATCAGAGTATATAATTCCCTTAATATAAATATTTCTGTAAGACTTTCACGTTATTAATTTCTATTTGGTTTCAGAAATCATTGTTTTAATTTTTTAAAGAGCATGATATGTTCAGTTTACCCTAAGGACTTAATATGACAAGTTAATTGAATAATATCTAGAGTTCATATGAATGTAGTTATAATGTGATATGAAGCAGGATTCAAAGTAAATGGAAAATAAGCAGCAAACATTGGTAAAAGGGAGTACAGAGAGGAATGAAAATGAGATGTTACTTGATCTGGATAGCAGAGTTTTACTTTCTTTGAGATAGAGACTAGGATAGATTATTTTAACTTGTTTCCTCTAATGCGGCATCTGTAAAAAGCTTCAGCAAACCATATATGTTTCTTTAGTCCTTGGCAACTTCATTTTAAACTTTCATCGTATAATGTAGTGGCTAAAAAATGGAGCCTGAAGTCAGACTGTTTAGACTTAAATTTCAGCTGTACAATTTGCTAGCCACAATGCTGCATAAGTCATTTAACTTTTCAGTGCCTGGCTTTTCTCATCTGAAAAAATGGGGGATCATAATGCCACTTATTTCATGAGGCTGTGATAATAAATTAATAACCCATATAAAGTGCTTAGAAAAGTACCTGTCACAGAGTAGCCATCAATAAATGTCTATCATCCAGCATAGCCTCATACTTCTAAAAATAAGATAAGGACAAAAGCAGGTCAATAGTCGATCTCAGATGGTGAGGGAAAATACTACCTAACACAAGCTAGGATGACATTCTTCAAAGAACTATTCTCTCTCCATCTGTTTTATCTGCATGTGAGTAGTTTCTGTACTCAATTTCCTTCCAGGTCAACTTACGGTTAGGGTGTTTTTAACACTTGGCCTGAGTTTAGAGCTTGAATTAAGAGGAAATAAAAAGTTACCTCTTTCAATTGAATAAGTCATTTGTGATGGCTTTCAAATACCACTTTTAAAAACATGTCCAAGTTTTTCCAGAAAAGCTTCGCCAAAAGAGCATGGATTTGTGGACTATGTTTACTAGCTGTTAACAGATAATCTCTCCTTTTGCTATTTTCATTTCGCTTTGTTCTTAATCACCTTTCTCCCTTGTTTCCTATCAAACTAACACCTTATTCTTTTCACTAATTTGACATTCTGCAATGCTTATTAGGTAAATACTATTCATAGAATTTGGATGCTTTTGCCTGATGTTCTAAAGACTTTGGGATAAAGGTACTATGGAAAATATTACTGTTGTTATTATTAACAATAGCAATAATAGCACACTGCAGCTGTGAAAGAATCGGGAGGAAAGGCATCCAAGTGCTTTTTGCAGACATTTTAAGGTTCGCACAGCAAAAGCATAGAAATATGTCTCCTCTTGTATTTTGGCCAAACCAAATCTGTTTCTTGATTTATGTTAATTGTGTCTGAAAACCCAATCCTCAAGGCCTTGGTCTTTTTATTCTTGCTTTTAGAATTCATTCTTTTGCACTGGCTACTAATTACTGGCTAATGTCCTGACCACCCAGCTGCGTGCTCCGATGCTACCTTGCTTTTGCATTCCCATCTTCTGCTGAGGTGGGCACTCTTTCCTGCTGCTTAGTGACCATTAAATCACTCTGTAAAGATGAAAATAGCAATATACACTGCTCCTTAGTTTAGAAAGAGCTGGCAGTGTAAGTCTCCTTTGCACGATGTAAGTAAAACATATATGAGTAGGAAATAAATTAAACTTTTCTGGATGTTTATTTCTCTAGATTGAATTTAAAGGTCCAGATCATATGTCCAAGGAAGGCATCTGTGCTTCTTTCCACAAATTCTTCCACATAATGCATCAAGCAAGTGCTAAATGTATAAAGGCAGGAATTTCATCTTCCTTAAAAAAAACACAGTATGAAGGATAAAAAGCCAAAATATATGTCACTTTAAGAACTACTGATTGTATAGTCTATAGTTCTGTCTTTGAACTGATACTTTCCCTCATGTCACCATCTGCAACTTATACACAAAGAAATGGTCATTATTTTGGAGATAGTATATCATTAACATTCAGCATGACCTATTGGCAACAGGTATGGTTGTAAAGTAGTGTTAAAAGTGTGATTTTTAAAGGCCTCACTACTTCATTTTATTTATAATTATTTCTCATTTTTGAACCCTTTTCATAGAAGAAATTAGTTCTCAGCCGCAAGATTGAGGATTTAAATAAATGATTAAGCTCATACAGAGCAAGATATAAACATCTAAAAATAAAACTTAGTTGCTCACATTTTGAGATGGGTTGGTGGAGCTATTCCCCTATCATAAAATAATGATTTAGCACCAGTAGACATTGTCATTTGTGACGTATTTGTTGGTGAGCAAATCTGAGTAGGAAGAACTTTAGATTCTACCCTTTAAGGAAAATTACAAAAGCATCCAGCTATTTCCTATAGCTAAAGATTTCTCTGTCCTATGATTTCTCTTGAAACCTTGAATTTACTATATTAATGTTAATAATAGATATCAAAAGCAATATATGAATGAGAAAATAAAATATTCACTTATCTGAGGAATAAAAGTTACGTTAAGTGATAATCATTTACTACTATTTCCCTAGAAATTGTTCTGCTATTTTAATCTATATAAAGCATAATTTTGATGAGAAAATAAAATTATTTTAGTATCTAAATAGGTGGAATGGTGTTCCTGGCTCTTTAGGGTTGTATTGTCCAATACGGTTCCAGGAGTCACGTGTAGACTATTGAGCACTTGAAATGTGCTAGTCCAAATGGAGACACTGAATTTCAAAAATTTAGTACAAAATGTCTAAAATACATCATTAATGATTTTTATGTTTTTATATTTCAAATGCTAAAATAATACTTTGAATATAATGAGTTAAATAAAATGTATTATTAAATTTCTGTTTCTGTTTACATTTTTAGGGAAAAGTTAACACTTTAAAGACTAAAAGTTTAAACTATATCTTTAACTTTCATTTCTATGAGATTATGCTACTTCAGAGAATTAAATGTCATTGGTACAGGGGGTGCAAAGAGAAAGATGAGTATAGATTAAAGAGGACACTATGTGGTCTGTTTGCAAATCCATGCCCTTATTCTGGTATCTGCGCAGTATGGAGAGAGAATTATAGATAGGAGCAGGAAGACAAGTTTTCGTGAGGAATTGTGAGAACCTAGTCAGCCCTACATGGGAACCACTCACAGAATGTAACACAAAATACAAAGTGGGAGAGAGTTTTCTCATCTCACTGTCGTGCAACTGAACATCTATCTCTATGGCTTCTCTCAGGTCTTCTGTGCAGCAACTAGGATGCGGCCATTGGATGTGGCAATCTCCGTAAATGCCTGGAGGAAAATGGCCGGTGCTAGTCAGATATAACAAAGTCCAGTGTATAACATTGTTTAAATTATCATTGTTTTTTAGAGCCATTGACTTCTAGTTTTAAATCATTCTTTACTTCTGTAATACGTCATATTTTTCAACTACTGAAGTTTTGTATAAGTGTTCGAGTAAATTCATTTCACCTCCTGGATTTATTCTGCTTCATTTCATCCTCCAGGGCTGGAGCTAGTTAGTGGATTTTTCTTGGATTTTTGTTTGTGTAAGACAGTTTTTATAATAAATTCTTATTCTAGAACACTCATGGTGGTTCTGCTTCCATGATTGAACTCTAACTGATATGATGCAGTGAAAACCAGCCCATACAGTTCCTCCAAATGCTGCCTTTATGAAGGGTAGAAAGACAGTAATGGAGGTGCTGACTCTGAGGGTATGTTGGGAAGAACTCAGAAAGTGGAGATATGGCCATATTTTTGTTAGTTCTCTAAATTTAGAAAGAGGTGCTTGATTTTCTTCTGCAAGGACACAAGACCTTCAGCTGTGGCTAAGAATTTGGAAGTCACCAAAGGAGATTATTTTTTCAAGAACATAAGTAAAGGTTCCACTAAACTTACAAAGAATGTCAACAAATAAATTTACTGAAAAATACAGGTTGTCCACTGCGTTTTTCTTACTTTTTGTGGTGTTTATTTAATCATGTTTATTTGAAAATTGACTCCTATATGACATCCATTCTGTCAAGTTTGTTGTTAAAACAGTAGTAATGATAAATGACTCTAGTGAATTTATGGATTCTTATTGTTACTAGGCTAATATTATAAGCCCCAACTAAATCTTGTAATGTATGATACCTGTATGACATTCTTTGGAATATAAATGATTGTGTAAATGCTAATGCTATGAAATTTGCTTTCTGAACTAAATCAACATCAGCTCAAAACATAAATAATAAGAAAATACTTTGAATTTAGTTAAGGCCTTCTCAAATTAAAGAATAACTTTAAATATTTCTTCTGTATAGAATTACAAGAAAAGCTGGATAATTTGTATAAATTGCGTAGTACAATCTGATTTAGGGGAAAATTACTAATCTTTTTAAGTGAATATAATTATATCTCTCTGATTTATTATTATTTCTATTAACAAGAAATAACTATTCCACAATCTTCTAAAATTTTAAATAGGTACTTTGTAATAAATATTTATATTATATATGTATATTGTGTATATTAGTCATGTATCAATGATAATAACTACAAAATGTAAATTCCTTATTGTGTACCTGATATTGGGCTAAATTTCAGCTTTAAGAGATGGGTAATATTACCCCAATTTCTCAAATGAGAAAATTAAAGTAAGAAGAAGATAAATAACTTATCCAAGGTGGCACTGCTTATATAAGAATGAGCCAGAATTTGAATTCAAGAAGGTTAGCTCTTAACTTCCACATTATCCCAGTAGTTGTGTTGAGCTATTTGAAGATTGGTGGCTCTGGTTGACATTGGTCGCTCTCCATGGCCTGTTTCCTGTTCCCAGTCATTTACTAAGAGTATCTTGGCAAATGACTCTTCCATTGTATACAATCAAGGTAGGACTGTAAATCCAAGTAATTTTTTACTTTCTGCAAGATTAAATTATGGTTAGATGTTCTTTCTTCCAGGAATACAGTTCTTAAGCAGTGACACAAGGAAGGGAAGTGACTAGATCTATATCCAAGGTAATTCCTAAAAGAAAACCCTCTAGGACACATTTTAGTTCCCCGGACACATCTTTCTGAGGATGTCCCTGGTTCTTTCCTGAAGCCTAATTTTTCAGCTTCTCCTTTAACACCATTTGCTATATTATGTTATTATTTTATTCTTTTGTTTGCTTGTTTTTCTGAATTTAGTTACAGTTGCCTTCAGCCACTGAAGAATTCTAACTGAGAGATATGAATCCATAACTTTGAATGCTCCAGAATACTTGTAGTCTAAACATTCTGTCCTGCTGTGTCTCTAAGTACTTGAAATCTGGATATTCCAGATATAACAGATGGATATCCAAATTGTATTTCCAATACCATGTTGTACATAAAGAACCAAGGCAATCATTGCACTCGTTAGAGTACCCTCTTTTTTGTTTTGGAAAATGTGGTCACTTTGAGTCCACTCTCTTTGAATTATGAGTAGCCACAAATTAACTTCATTCCTCCAATTTATTGGGCTTCATGAACTTTATTTAATTTTCGTAAGTTGTGTTAATTGATTCCAGCTCCAAAATTCTGTTTCTGTAACCTGTCCTGTGTTTCACATCCAAGGGTTTTTAAAATAATTGACTTTTTTTTGTATTATTTAACAAATTGTGATGTAATCCACTTATTTTTACATGCAATTTACCATTTTAAAGTATACAATTCAGTATTATTTTTATAGTTTATTCATAAGGTGTACAACTATCATCATTATCTAAACCCAAAATATCTTCATCACTCCAAAAAGAAACTTTATTTCCTTTAGCAGTCACTTCCCAGGCTACTTTCCTCACAGTCTCCGGAAATTACTAATTTACATTCAATTCACTTATACTGCTTAAATAGCCTAAAAATATCCCTTTTATAAGATTTTTTTATTCATGCAACCTATATTAAATATTTATCATTCTCTGCTTTTATCCACTAACATTAAAATAAAACAAAATAAAATGTATTTGTGTCCTATTAGCTGTTGAGATAAAATAGCTACAAAACTTTTAAACCACAATTTTTTCAGCCAATGAAAAATTTCCTTAATTCTTCTTTAACCATTAATTTATTTCAGAATCTGGGAAATTGTATAGTCGTATGCTTACATTTTATCTGGATCTGGGCAAATTAAAAAAGACAGCAGATTAAAAAGATATGCGAGGTTAGATTCTATAATAATTTTCCTTTTCTAGCTTCCAATCACATTTTCTTGACCTAAAATAGATAAGAAAAATTTTGTCTTTAATTAAGCAACTGAAGTAATTTGAAATTCCTTTGAATATATACTATTACCAATGGTCTTCCTAATATCATATCTGAAAAAACAAACAGTTTTCTTATTATGTGCTTGACACTAAAGATGCAGTTAAGAACTACCACATAATTGTGTCTATTTACCCAAATACGGATATTAAGTAATAATTAATGTTTTCATTTGTCTTATTCTCTAAAAGATTTTAGCAGTTATATTTTTCAGTTTAGTAATTTTGACTTCAGTTTCCACTGTTCTTAGGCAGTATATCAACTCCTGCTTCTCTAAGGATCTCCACAGGTCTTGGGAAGCAGAATGCCTATTGGTTAAGAAATTAGGCTCTGGAGTCAGACTACCTGGATTCAAATCCTACTCTAGTCTTACTAGTCACATGAACACTGGCAAATCACTTAACTCTGCTTCTTCCATATAAAATGTAAATAACACAACCTATCTCAAATTTTTTTATCAGCAGATGAGATAATAAAAGTAAAGTGATTAAAATAGTGAGTGATATATTCCAAGGGCTCATTTAAAGCTGGCAATTCATTTGAATTGGGATTATCCTTCTTCACCTCACCAACTCAACTTTTGAGACAGCAACGGTTTAATTAAAATACATCCACAAACAAACAAACAAACAAACAAACAAAAACTTATAGATACAAACAACAGTACAGTGGTTGCCAGAGGGAAGGGGGAGATGAGGTAGATAAGGGTACAGGTGGTCAAATATATGGTGATGAAAGGAGATTTGACTTTGGGTGGTGAACATGCAATACAATATGCAGATGATGTACACTTGAACTGTACACTTGAAATCTATATAATTTATTAACCAGTGTCACCCCCATAAACTTAATAAAAAAAGAAATAAAATAAAATACATACATAAATAAATAATCCAAGCAAACTTCTTCATAAAAAGTTAATAGAAGATATCTGTATTATCAAAATAATAATCATAATATTAGCTCTAAATTGTTGAACTCTTCTGTGCCAATATGTTGACATGTCCTTTAGGTGTTGTTTTGTTTTAATTTCTCAGGAACACTGTAAGTTAGGCAATATTTTCATTTTACACATTAAGAAACCATATTTCAGAGTGGCTAAGTAACCTTCTCATAATTTGCACATTCTTTACATTTTCTTTCCAAAAATTCATCTATTAAAGAGATACCCAGTGATTTTTTAAGAACTCCAGAAGCCCAAATAAATAAATTTTCTGGAATTCTGAAATGATGATAGTTGTACACCTTATGAATAAACTATAAAAATAATACAGATCTCAGATTTGAACCCTATTATTTGGCTTTGTTATCTTCTTTTCAGGGAAGTTTAATTAAGAAAGCACAAATGAAATGTGTAGCAGACATACAATGAAGACAGAATAATGATGGACAGGTTCATTTGAGTAAGCAGAGCTGAAGTTTTCAGGAATTTGTCATGAGGGCGGTATCAAGGTTGTTAAAATCTGAACTAAAGGTCTCTCTTTCAAAATTTTAACTCTATTTCCATGTCTACAGATTGAGAAGATAGACTCCATGAAGGAGAACCAAAACGTGTTTTGAGGGTTGCTTCCACCAAGATAAAGGTGGTTCTTTGTAGCTCCTTTGTAAGAACCACACCCATTCAACATGAAACCCTCTGTGGACCCTGACAGCCAGGGAAACAGAGAATGTGCTGATGTCCACATATGTGTGCCAGAGGAATAAATTCCCCAAGTGAGCATCACATAGCATCCTAAAATGGTAATTAACCAAGTATAAATAACTGATAAACATGATTTTTATATATAAAATATGTTAAAGTTTTTAAGGTACATTTTATATTAAATTACATTAGGGAGCATATCTTATCAGGGTCTCAACAGGAAATAGATGTCACATTCCAAAGTATTTAACTAAATAATTAATGAAGGGGCTGTTTACAGAGATGCACACAGAACAACAATGGATAGTGAAGCATGCAGAGACTGGCATAAGTGGCATAACCATTACTCAATTAAAAAGAGTCATTATTTCTCACTTATCTTTAAATCTCAGTGTCTACCATATAATTATCATTAGCAGTATCATAATAGCTGATTTAATAAAGGCTTCTCATGTGCTGGCCACCAAAACTCTATACATATCATTTCATATGTACTGTGCCACTTTATGATTTGGGAACTATTGACTATGTTTTACAAAATGGACAGTGAAATTCAGGAGTCCAAAAATCAGTAGAAGTTCACATGGGTAATAAATATGTGCTGAAGCAGGATTAAAAATCATACCTGACTGGCTTAAAATACTATGCTATTTAAGTTATAGTAAGCGAAGGCCCATTTTAAACATCAAGTAAATGATTTCTACTGTTTGCTATTAAATTTTTACTACTCCAAAACCCAGCAGACGAATAGTTTTCCATCTACTCCAGGGAATAGTTAATAATATATAACTCTGTCATTTATCTGATATTTTGCCAGACAGCTCTTGATGTTTTGTCTCTCACCCAGATCACAAACTCCTCAAAGGCAGATCCCTTAGGTTACACAGCTTTATCTCTCTTGGAGGTTGTCATTTTGCAAATATCAGTCCTTGCTTATTTATATGTATATTCTTTCTATGCCTATTTTCATAATTTTCAGCATGGCTACAAGTTTAGTTCTCACAGGGTTTTCATTATAATTAGGTTCTAGAGCAGCAATTTTTGTGTCCCAAATGTATGATGCAATTTATGTTTAGTTTCAAATCTAAATTAATTTTGTTTTCCCACTGCCTCTCCTTTCTTTGCAAATTTTGAAGTCATCCAACATGGGCTTTGCAAAACTACAATAAGAAATTATTTTTATAGAGGACAAAATTGGACCTTTCTGACTCATATCTCTTTTATACTAGCTGTCAAAATCATATGGATTCCCAGAAAATGCTTCTGACCTTGGTGGATAAAAGTTCTTACTGCTTGCTGACCAGTCTGACTGACCTTGAAATCAGTAAGGCAGGTTTGTTCAGGACAGTCTTGCAAACTGCTTAGCAAAGCATCGAAGTTCTTCTATGACTTGGACCAACTTTAATGCAAGTTTGAATATTCCAAATTTTCTACCTATCACTCTCTCTACCCATGAATCATAGACTCCAACTGCAGAGAATAGTCAAATATGCCATGCCCTTATGAGTGTGCCCATTTTACATTGTGAATTTCCTCTTCCTGGAATGCCTCTCCTTATGTGGGAATCTGAAATAAACAAGGATGCAACTCAAACTATATTTTGCAATAAAGCCTATTGGTTAAGAGTACATGTTCTGGAGGCAACTTGATTTTTCTAGTTCTAGTATGTCTTTGAGTAGCTATCTGACCTTGAGCTTGGCACTTAATCATTCTGAGTATTATTTTCTGTGTCTGCAACACAAGAAAACATAACATCTATTTTAACACAGTTGTGAGGATTAAAATAAGAATATGAAAGTAAAATGCTGAGCACCATACTCTACACAGCAAATGCTCAGCAAGTGGTAGCTACTATAATTATTATCCAGATCAAATATTTTCTCACCTATGAAGCCTTCTTATTCTTCTCCAACTGAGATCACCCACTTTCTTCTTTCCTCTTTCAGTCCATTTTAGTCACCACTATGATGATACTTTTCTCATTGTATTATAATAATTTTTGCCTACATTTCATAATCAGAACGTGTGCCTTTAACTTCTTTATATCTGCAGAATGGTTGCTTCACATGTGCTTATTGGGAATTGGAATGAAATAAGTGAATGAATGCTTAAGTGAATGGATGCTTAAAATACAAAATTCTCTTAAATAAAGATGTTCATTATTTTAAAGTGACCAAGTTTACTTTAAAGTGAGTAATTAAGTATTACTTTAAAGTAAGTAATTTAAGTTTTAGTATACACTTGGTAAGACTTTGTCAACAGAATGCCTTGGTGATATGATCTTTATGATTAATTTAATCGATCACTCATTTCTTCCTGCAGCTGGGAAGTGAAAAGTCTTTTCTTCAAGTCTATATATATAACAATAATGAGAAAACAAACCAGTCCTCAGGATCAATACCCAAAACTATTAGGGTATTGTATATTTTGCATTTATTAATTAATTTGTGGCAAACACAGCAGTCTCCATGGCCAGCTTCATCTGCATACAGCAGTATAATCATTTTTTCTTTTATAGTAAAGATTTTTTATGAGTCATAAGTCTTCTCCAGAGGGTGTGGTTATCATCTGATAATCACACCCTTGGGAGATTAAAAACACTTATCTTTGGATCATGACTTGCAATGCCCCAGGGGTGTGATTATCTCAGGAAGCTTACACTCTCTGTCATGCCTAATTGCTTAATTATTATAGCAGTGAGTTCACACCACCATACAGGAGCTACAGTTGTGTCAGCATTTCCTCTATAAATTCTTTTTCCAAGAGTCTATAACTCAACCATTAAAAAAAAAAAAAAAAATCTATGTTCCGTTGAAGTACTGCACTAAAGGTCTTATTGAAAGAAACGTATTTCAACAGATTATTTTTATCTCGAAAACTGGGTCCCTGTCCCCCTAGTGAGTTAACCAAATAAATAAATGTTAATTAAATGTCTTTAAATCATATATTTTTCTGGGCAGCTGGGAGAATAATACACATTCTAAAGACATAAATATGATTTCAACTATCTAAACAGCAAGACTGGCTCAGGTAATTTCCAGTTTCCTTGGAAATACTCTTATACTTTTTAGTACCATTCATAAAATATTTTTCACCTTTGTAAGTAGAACAAGCTAAAACGTATTTGGAAAATGTCATAGATATGTAAATTTTAAACTTCAGCTAAATACTTTCTTAGGTCAGTATACTGTTAGCTTTCTAAAGAGGATTGAGTAAAGGGCAATTAGAAAGTAGGAAACAAAGAAATATGGCTAAAACACTGCATAGTTGCTTATAATAAGACTTCTAAGTCTTATCAATGTCTCAAAGGTGACAAATATATCAAAATCTAGAAGAGGCTGACTCACATAGATCAAATTCACAAGAGATCAAAGATTATAAGATAGTCTCCTAATTTATTAATATACAAAATGTATATTAAATCTAGTAGCTGTAATTCATCTGAAGTAACACCTTTCCAATAACAGCATTCCTGAGATGCTAGTAAAAATGTTCCCTGTAAGTACTGAATTGGATCAAAGGAGAGTGCTAAGTATTTCATGCAGAATGTGCTGAGGGCTAAATGCTTTTGTTCCTTGCATTAGAGGATATGTTACTGATAGTTACTGGACCTTTGAATGCAAGATTTTTTCTTGGGACAGTAGTCCAGAATTTGACCTTCAATTTTCTATGTCCCAGGCCAGTATGTGTCAGAAAGTATGTTAGGAAAATTTATGTCTTGGACTGAAAAAAATTAGAAAGAAAAAAGTTATTAGTAATTCCTAAATTTGTACATTCATTCTTTCATTCTACTTGGTAAAGTTCTTTAGTTTAGTTTAGCTTAGCTTAGTTTAGTTTAGTTTAGTTTAGTTTAGTTTAGTTTAGTTTAGTTTAGTTTAGTTTAGTTTAGTTTAGTTCAGTTTAGTTTAGTTTAGTTTAGTTCAGTTTAGTTTAGTTTAGTTTAGTTTTGTTTTCCCCAAGAGATGCTGCAATTTCTCCATTAAATGTCACAGGGTTGATGAACGAACACCTGACACTCCTGGAGAAACTACCTTTGCCAGGGCATGACTTTTGATATCAGTCCTGTCTTAAACTATTTGTTCTTTAATAAACAAAAACAAAAACTAAAAAATACTCAAAAGAATTTAGAATGAGATGTAAATGTTATATTTTCTAAAAATAAATAAAAACAAAAGTGTCTCCAGATAATGAAAATGTATGCCAATGTCCCCCCTCACGAAATAAAAGTGATTCTCCTTAGTCATGATTAGGACATCTTACATTGTTAGATAAGAGACCAATAAATGCAAGTGCATTTCCCAATTTTTCTTAAAAATTTGAAATATTGAGTAATATCTTACTTTCCTAGAATATAGGCATATACTCCAAATGTTGTATTTTTAATAATCTGTATGAGAGAACTAAGTAATCTATTAGAAAAATAGGAGAAAAAAATAGATAAAAATCAGAACAGAAACTAAAAATATTTATCGTTTTCATCATTGCACACATAGATTTTACTGTAACTTTCACATGGAAAGTTTATAATCATTTTACAGACACATGTTTTAGAGTACCCACTATATAGTTACCAATAATGAGGTAACAATAGATGAAAACATCGGTGTTTTGTAAATTTTGAGATCGAGATGGTTCATTAAAAGAAAGAGTAATAGTTGCTAAATAGAATGATAGTCAATATAGGAGCCACTATGTATATTATATTCTGTTAATGTTTTACCTTACACGTTATTAAAATGAAAAGGAAAAAAGACAGATTCATAGATATTTGAAGATGATTTGGAGATGGACAAATGAGGAAAATGAGGTTCTGAGAAGAAAAATGCATTGCAACGCATTCATTACACAACTATTTTGGAACAAAAAAAAATTATGACTTTCTATCTTGTTCAGCATTCTTAATTATACATAAAAACATCAAGAGTGTTAATAACAGGCATTTGTTAGGTTAAAAAGATAAAGATAGGTTAGTAACTACTAATCTGGAAAGTTATTAGCAGGGCAAGAGCTTACCTAACAATATATGGATGAACATTATATATAAAGATGTCAATTTTTTAAATATGAGGAATAATATTCATAATTCACTATAGGTGCTTTTTTTTTTTAGAGCCCATTCAGAGAACACAAATTAAGAACCTCAACTACACAGAGAAGACATATAGTAGATAATTATTTCTGATGACTAATGTAGGTAAAATGCCTATCAACATTGCTGAAGGAAAACAGTACTTATTTGACAAATATATATAGCTATTCAACTGCCACCATAAACATGATATTGAACATCTTTATTGTCCTTTGAAGTTTCTTCCTTCTTCTATGCAGGCAATTCCCAAACAACACTGGCTCCAGACAACCCAAGACATACTTGATGTCATTGTAAATTAATTTGGTATTAACTAAAGTTTCATATAAATGGATTCATACAATATGTACTCTTTTCTGCCAGATTCTTTTGCTCAACATAATGCGTGTGAGATTCATTATGCTGTTGTATATAATGGTAGTTTACACTTTCTTTTTGCTGATAGTGGTCAAAAATATGGATGTACTATTGATAATTGTATTACTTTCAATTTTGACTAGAAAAAACAGAGCCACTCTGAACATTTGTGTATAAGTCTTTGTGTGGACATATATTTTCATTTTTCTTGGGTAAAGATTCAGGATCACAATTGTTAGGTCATGTGATAAGTATAGGAGATACTGTCAAAATGTTTTCCATAAAGGATGTGCCATTTTACATTCCCACCAGCGATATATGATGATTCCAGTTATTTCACATCTATGACAATACTCATCGTCAGTCTGTAAAATTCTAATGGCCCAAATTAAAAGTGAAGTGGATATATACTGTATCTTACTGTGGTTTAACTTTTTGTATTTCCTCGATGATTAATGATGTTGAACATCTTTTCATGTGCTTAGTGGCCATTTATATATTATTTTATATGAAGTATCTGTTCATATATTTCACCCATTTTTAAAATTGGATTATATGTCTTATTCTTGAGATTTTAGAGGTCTTTATATATATTGGAAAACAATTCTTGGAAAATATCTATATCTGTATATCTATATATCTATACCTAACGTGTGTGTGTGTGTGTGTGTGTGTGCCATTTTGGGACTTGTCTATTGATATTGCTAATAGTAAATTTTTAGGAGCATTTTTCATTTTATTTTCCTGATTGATAAAATCAATTAAGTATTATAATTTTCTCCTTTATTTTACATACTTTTTGTGCCCTTCCAAGAAATTTTAGCCTAACAAGATCAGACAGATTTCCCCCCTTTTCTGAGTGTGTGTGTGTGTGGTGTAAGATGAGCTGAGGTTCATTTTCTTCCTTATGCATATCTAATTGCTTCAGCTCAATTTGTTGAAAAGGCAATCTTTTGTCCATTGAATTACCTTGGCCTCTTTGTTAAAAGTCGATTAACAAAATGTACATAAATCTATATGTGAATTCTATTTTCTGTCACTGTTTTGTATGTCTGACTTTTGCAAATATTACACTTTTTAGTATACCCTAGCTTTATAATAAATCACAAATTCAGGTAGTTTGTTCTCAGACTATTTTCTTTTTCTCCCTTTCTTTCTTTCTTTCTTTCTCTTTCTTTCCTTCCTTCCTTCCTTCCTTCCTTTAGGTGAGGCAACCCTTAGTTGACCTCATAGATTGCAAGGAACTCATCAGCTTACAATCCCTTATTTTTTATTTTTTACACATACAGTTCCTGGTCTTCCAAGGTGGTCTCCCATTCAAGTACTAACCAGGCCCGACCCTGCTTAGCTTCCGAGATCAGACAGGATCGGGCTTGTTCAGAGTGGCATGACCGTAGACATTCTTGGACTATTTTCATTTTCAAAATTGTTTAAATTTCCATATGAATTTAACCAAGGAGTTGAAAGATTTGTACACCGAAAACTGCAAGACTTTAATGAAAGAAACTGAAGAAGAAACAAATGGAAAAACATTCTGTGTTTATGGATCGAAAGAATT
>NW_011888967.1:470618-474452 GCF_000151845.1 Pteropus vampyrus | reverse complement strand
ATACTGTTGAAATGTTCATACTACCAAAAGCTGATTATAGAGTCAATGTAATTCCTATTAAAATTACAGTGGCAATTTTCACAAAAATAGAAAAAACAATCCTAAAATTTGTATGGAATCACATAAGACCCTGAATAGCCAAAGAAATCCTTAGAAAGAAAAACAAAGCTGGAGTCTTTAGACTTCCTAATTTCAAACTATATTACAAAGCTAAAGTAATCAAAACAGTATGATGCTGGCATAAGAATAGATATATAGACCAATGGAACAGAATAGAGAACCCAGAAATAAATTTTCACAACTAATATTTGACAAGGGAGTCAAAAATACTCAATAGGGAAAGGATAGTGTCTTCAAAAAATGGTGCTGGTAAAATTGGATAACCACATGCAGAATGAAATTGGACCCCCATCTTAACACCACTCACAAAAATTAACTTGGAATAAATTAAAGACTAAACATAAGACTGAATTCATAAAAATAGGAAAAAACATAGGAAAAAAGTTTAACGATTTTTTGGATATGACACCAAAGGCAAATACAACAAAAGTAAAAATCAACAAGTGGGAACATATCAAACTAAAAAACTTATGTCTGCTTAGCAAAAGAAATAATCAAAAACATGAAAAGGCTACCTAGTAAATTGGAGAAAATATTTTTAAATTGTATATCTGATAAGGGATTTTATATATACGTGTGCATGTATACATATACATACACACGCACACATATATATAAATACACACACATATTTATACATACGCACTCATATAACTCGATAGCCGATAAGAACAAAATCTAATTAAAGAATGAGCAAAGGAACTGAATTGGCATTTGTTCCAAAGAAGACATACAGATGGTCAATGGGTACATGAAAAAGTGCTCAACATCACTAACCATCAGAGAAATGCAAATCAAAACCACAATGAGATATCACCTCACACCTGTTAGAATGGTTATCATCAAAAAGATGATATTACAAGTATTGGTGAGGATGTGGAGAAAAGAGAATTCTTGTGCATTGATGGTGGGTAGAGAAATTGGTGTAGCCACTATAGAAAACAATATGGCAGTTTTTCCAAAAATTAAAAATGAAACTGCGATATGATCCAGCATCTGGATATATATATCCCACATCTGGATATATATCTTATGGAAATGAAATAAGGATCTTAAAGAGTTATCTGCACTCCCATTTTCATTGTAGCATTATTCACAATAACCAAGATATATAAAAACCTAAGTGTCTATCAATGGACTAATGTATAAAGATGTCATATATATACATTTCAGCCATGAGAAAGAAAAGAATTCCTGCCATTTGCAATGATATGAATGGACCTAGAGGGCATTAGGCTAAATTAAATAAGCCAGACAAAGAAAGACAAATACTGTATGATATCACTTATATGGGAAATCTTTAAAAGCTGAACTCATAGAAACAGAGTAGAATGGTGGTTACCAGAGGTTGGGGGTGGGAAAAATGGGGAGATGTTGGTAAAAGGGTACAAACTTTCACTTATAAAATGAATAAGTTTAGGGAATCTAATGTACAGCATGGTGATTATAGTTAATAATTGTATTATATACTTGAAATTTGTTAAGAGAGTATATCTTAAATGTCCTCACCACAAAAAAGAAGATAATTATGTAATGTGATGGAGATGTCAGCTAATACTATTGTGGCAATCATTTTGTAATATATAAGTGTAGCAAATCAATAGGTTGTACATTTTAAGCTTACACAATGTTATACATCAATTATAACTCAATGAAGCTAGAGAGAATGAATTTAGTATGAATTTTAGAATCAGCTTATGACTTTCTAAAAGAAAAACTCCTATTGGAAATTTGATTGGAATTTCATTGACTCTATAGACAAATATGAATAGAATTGACATCTTAATATTATTGAGTCTTACAAATCACCAGTGTAGCTGGCCTTCATTTTTCTTTTGTTTGGAAGTTTTCGAATGCCAATTTACATATTTGTTATATGTTTGTTTAGATTTTCTATTTCATCCTGAGTCAGTTCAGATAATTTGTGTGTCACTAGGAAATTACTTATTTCACCCATGTCATCTAATTTGTTGGTGTACAGTTTTTCATAGTTTTATATTCCTCGTATTTCTGTATGGTTTATTAATGTCATCACTTTCACTTCTTTAGTAAGTTGAGTGTTCTGTTTTCTTGGTCAGTCTAAAGAAAAGTTTGTAAATTTTGTTGATCTTTTCAAATAGTCAACCTTTAGTTTTGTTGATTCTCTATATTGTGAAACATTTAGCTAGACTGAGATAAAAAGAGAGAAGACTCAAATAAATAAAATCAGACATCAGAAGAAATAAAATTAGAAAAGAAAGACATATAATCAGAACCTATGCTGCAGAATCTATTTTTTTTACCAGTACTATCATGTTTTGATTACTGTAATTTTATAATATATTTTGAAATCAGAAACTGAGATGCCTCCAGCTTTGTTCCTTCTCAGAATTGATTTGATCACTTATGGTCTTTTGTAGTTCCATAAAAATTGTAGAATTTTTTTCTATTTCTGTAAAAAATGACATTAGGATGTTGATAGGCATTACATTGAATCTGGAAACCATTTTGGGTACTACGAATACTGTAATAATACTGTCTTCCAATCCATGAACACGGGATATCTTTCCCTGTGTTTGTATCTTTCATTTTTTTCATCAGTGTTTTGCAGTTTTCAGTACACAAATATCTTGCCTCATTAGTTAAGTTTACTCATAAGTACTTTATTCTTTTTGGTGCTATTATACATGAGATTGTTTTCCTATTTCTTTTTCAAATATTTTATTGTTAGTGTATAGAAACACAACTGATTATTATATGTTGATTTTATATGTTGACTTTGAATCTTGCAACTTTCGCTGTAATTTTTATTAGATTCCAAAAAATTGATCTTGTCAATTTTTGCCAGCTTAATGGTTGCTTCAGTGGAAGAAATGCTTCTTGGAGCACCCTGCTCCACTATTTGATGATAACATCCCTTCAAAACCATAAATTTTTGTGTTGTACTTTCTTTTTTATTCAATTCAAAATATTTTCTAATTTCCTAATAATTGCTTGTTTGACCCATGTTTATTTAGAATTGTGCTGTTTATATTTCAAATATTAAATATTTTTCTAGATATTTTTCAATTACTCATACCTAATTTAATTGTTTCAGTCAAAGAAAATAATCCATATGAGCCATTAAAAAAAATTATTGAGACCTGTTTTATGGTCCTGAATTTGTTTTATCTCAATGACTATTTCCTGTTCACTTGGGTATTCTACTGTTGTTGGGCATTGTGTTCAATGAATGCCAATTAGTTTAAGTAGGTTGAATGGATTTTTAGGTCTATTTACCTTCAGTTTTTCTGTTTGTTCCATTAATTATTGAGAAATGAGTGTTGAATTCTCAAAGTATAATTGTGAATTTTTCTGTTTCTTTTTTCAGTATGTTTTTGCTTCATGTATTCTGAAACTCTCTAATCAGACGGAGACACCTTTAGGATTGCTATGTCTTCTTTATAAATTGATTCTTTTATCATTAAGAATTTTCCATTTTTCTCTCTGGAAAGTATTTTGTTTCTTTATATTGTCTACTGACTAGTGTTTGCATGATATAGCCTTTTCCATATGTTTGCTTTTAATATAATCTATATTATCATCTGTGTCCTTATACTTAAAGTTTATTTTTGCCCAGCACATTTAGGTCTTTTATTTAAAGAAGATGTTAAATAGTTTAGTTTAAATGCAATTATTGAAATGTTTGAGTTTAAGCCTACTATTTTGCTAGCTGTTTTCTATTTTTCCCATCTG
>NW_011888967.1:468380-470568 GCF_000151845.1 Pteropus vampyrus | reverse complement strand
GCTTCATGTATTCTGAAACTCTCTAATCAGACGGAGACACCTTTAGGATTGCTATGTCTTCTTTATAAATTGATTCTTTTATCATTAAGAATTTTCCATTTTTCTCTCTGGAAAGTATTTTGTTTCTTTATATTGTCTACTGACTAGTGTTTGCATGATATAGCCTTTTCCATATGTTTGCTTTTAATATAATCTATATTATCATCTGTGTCCTTATACTTAAAGTTTATTTTTGCCCAGCACATTTAGGTCTTTTATTTAAAGAAGATGTTAAATAGTTTAGTTTAAATGCAATTATTGAAATGTTTGAGTTTAAGCCTACTATTTTGCTAGCTGTTTTCTATTTTTCCCATCTGTTTTTTCTTTCCATTTTAACTGCCTTCTTTTGGATTAATTGGGTAATTTATAGGATGCTTTCTTATTTCTATTATTGACTTTGGTATAGGCAGCAAGATACTTGTAAATAATTTTGACTCTTTCTAGTAAAACTGCTAAAAAGATAGGTAACAAAAATGAAAGATTTGAACAGAAATATTCCAAGGACAATGTCTATTGGTCAATAAACACATGAAAAGATGCACGGCATCATTAGTGATCACAGAAGTGTAAATTAAAACATAGTATGATAGCATTAACATCCATAAGATAAACCAAAAAAATAACAATGTTGATTAATAAAATTTAATAGATATGTAGCAATCATGAACACTCAGCATAAATTTTTAATAAGTACATGTGATTTACAAAATGTAATCATGTTTCTACATTGCAAAATGAAATTTAAATCATTAAAAAGATATTTGAAAGGCCAAATTTTCTGTTAATTTTCCAATGAAATAGAAAAGAATAACTGTAAGTTGACCAAATTATTAACCACTTGAAAATTAAATACACAGCAGGAGAGCCTTGTATCTAAGGTAATAATTATAACAACAATAATAAATAATTTATGCCTATTAACTCAGTTATTGTAACGATAACCCTAGAAGTAGACACTATAATTATTCCCTGGAAACTGAGGTAACAGGTGTATTAAATGATCTACTTGATGTTTTTTCCTTAGTCCTCAGTATCTGATGGCTTCTCTGGAGTTAACACAGCAGATTAGTTCACCTCGATCTCAGTCCCCCATACTTTCATTTAGGTAGATTCATTCTGATGATATTAATGGTATCATCAAATGCTGTAGTGTCATCTTTTACATTTTCTTTACCTCTTTTCTGATTTCTTTCAGTCTAAACCTATATTACTTATATTAAGCATTTTTTCAAACATTCTATTTCAGGGCTGCTCCTTTTCTTCTTTATGGAACTAATAAGATTTGTATTTTTAATTTTGGGGGGTATATTTTCTGTGACTCTAAAAAATTTTGGGTGGAAGAATAGGGATCTGAATATGCTCTTTCTTCCATCCTGCATCCTAAAGCAGAAAACCGTAGAAGCATTTTAAACACAGATGTATGGAGTACTAATGATCAAGAATACTATTTAGGTTTTTGTTTTTGTTTTGCTTTGTTAAAGACAGAGTCATAACAATTTTTAACTATGTACTTTGGAAATGGTTGTAACTATAATTGACAGATTTTTCTTCTTAATTATAGACTGAGACCAAAAATTCCACAATTTTCCTTGGCGTCTATTTTAATCTCCACCTTATCCAAAGCAGGTTTAAAAATAACTTATCAGAAACTTATATTCACATTTGTCAAATGAGATATAATTTATGAGACCTCAGGTGTGAAAATACCTATATAGGACAAAATAGCCAATAACTACTTAGTTTTTAAGAAAGGCCACATCATAGGCTAAAAAACAGTTCGTTTCAATCTCTGGCAGTTTTTTTGTTTGTTTCTTTGTTTATTTATCATCTAATCTTTTAATCTTTATACATCCTTTTTTAGTTCATGGTTCATTCCTAAATTAATTAATAGAATTTGTTATCTTTCAGACATTCTTGGGTTCTTTTAAAATAATAAGATTAGGGCAAAAAATAAAGTGCCGTCATATGTAATGATTATTGATAGGTTTAGAAGACAGTGATATACTTTTAAATATAATATGTGAAGAAGAGGGACTAAAATTTTTGAGATTAAGTAATAAGATTTCTGAAGAGAACTGATGTTTAGTGAGTGCCTGCTATTAATACTAACTTTTAACCTTTTTTTTTTTTTTTTTTGAGAAATTACTAT
>NW_011888967.1:465069-467114 GCF_000151845.1 Pteropus vampyrus | reverse complement strand
GACTAAAATTTTTGAGATTAAGTAATAAGATTTCTGAAGAGAATTGATGTTTAGTGAGTGCCTGCTATTAATACTAACTTTTAACCTTTTTTTTTTTTTTTTGAGAAATTACTATGTTTTGGGTACTATGCTAAACGTTCATTAGCTCATTTGTTTTTCACAATAATCCTAAAATGAGTTTCCTCATTTTGGAGGTTATATGATCAAGGATCATAAAATAAGGAGCTTCAGGACCCCCAAAAGATTGTCTAGTAATTAATCATGGGAAAGTGGAAGGTAAATTATTCACACAGCTAGAAATGGCAATATCAGTCAAAATGTCATATCTCTCATTCTACTGCTTTTCTCTATAATTTTATTTTTCTTATAATGCCAATGTCAGAATATTGATCACATAATACCCCACAGTCTTATCATTTCAATAATTCTTCCAGAAAAATGAAAACTGCAGATAGAATTTGCAACTTTAAGACACTAGCTAAAATCGAATTAGAATACATGATTCCTGATTCTCAGGAGACTGTCTCATCATTTGACCGCATATGTTCATGATCCAGTTTTAGAAACTTGGCCAATTCAAATTAAAACATTCCAGTTTGCTAATCACCCTCCAGAAATGACTGCCCAAGAGATGCAAGAACATATGCTGGTAACTGATTCAGCCTTATCTTTCTTCAACTGCATTTTATTATAAACAAAATAATTTATGTGTGACAATTATAATGATTTTATCCATTATTTTCAGAACAGCTTCCCTCCCAGTAACTTAATCACTTATTTTATCAAAATTTCATGTCATTGGTACAGAGCTAATCTTGCTTTGTAAACTCACTTGTCAGAGAGTACTCAGGTTTAAGGCATTCTGAGTTTAGATTATGTAATAAAATAAATGAATTTACATTTTGAAATGTATGTTTTGATTATTTTAATTTTCTCATGTTAATAGTGTTGATTTTTCTTATGGCTGATGTACCAAGACAGTATAGAAAGTACCGTTTTTTTTAATGAATATTTAATACAAGAATACCTCTTCTTGGATGATGTACCCTTTTTAAAATATAATAAGGAATAAATTTGTAGAGAACTTTCTTCTAAAATTTGTAGAAGTTTTAGATGTTTTATAATACTTTTAAGCATCTGAAATTTTTGAAAGGATCTTAAGAAAATCCTGTTTCTTTTGGGTTATGAATCATGATATTTCCTCCCATTTTTAAATAGAATTGCAAATTATCAAAAGGTCAGATAAGCTGTCCAAAGCTATACAAGAAGCGTTAGTCACAGGAAGGAGATGAGAATGCATGTGTTCTGTTTTCTGGTATGTTTATTTGCTATTTCTAAACAAATATGATAAAGTCTAGTCCTAGTTATCCACAGTTAGTATGTTTATTTGAGAGTAAATGGAAAGTAGGGGGTATTTCTGGCTATTTCCATAGCATTCTTGCCTAGCAGTATGCAGTACATATTACATATACACTTTTGAGGATGAATTGCTGAACATTAGATGACTGATATGAAGAAATACTAGATTTTCAAATTCTGAATATTTGGCAAAACTGGAAAAGACATAATTTTTGTATGCCAGATGAAGCCACTGTCTCCCCATATACATCAAAATGTCATTCTAGAAACAAAAATAATCTTAACCAAAAATTATAATTCCATGTGTCTCTAAACTCTTTATAAGTTTTATACAATATATTCTTCAATAAATTATATTAGAAATTCTCTATGCCAGGCATTCTTACAGCCATTTGGTCCTTACAACATCCCTTTGAATAGGTAGAACATGTATTACCACCATTTTCATTTCATTTTATTTTATAATTTCCATTTTAATGGTTAAAAGTAAAACTGAGGGTAATTTAAATCACTTCCCAAAAGTCATATTCATTGGAAGTGAAAGATTTGGACTATCTCTCAGGTCTTCAATCAGGTTATGGTTATAATCCACCATCTTATGCTAATACTCTTGTTATACAATGACCTGCTTGCAAGCCAGCTGCCCTTCACTAACTTCATTATCAATGTCAGTGAAATACAGGGAA
>NW_011888967.1:458974-463724 GCF_000151845.1 Pteropus vampyrus | reverse complement strand
AGACTAATACCAATGTATATCAACTTTTTCCTAACTTTTGTGACTTGTAGACCAAGTCTTTTATTTTTCCCTTTATGTTAACCTTCTCAGAAGTGCTACTTCTTACTGCCTGGTTGTGTCTTTAACATTCTATCTCCTATAGAGAGACAATATACAAACTAATAAAATTAGAAATTATTCTAAATTTTAGGAACTGTGTTAGAAAACAAAAAATAGAATAACTATCCATCAAAAAAAAAAGATTTATACAATCTCTATCAAAATCCCAATTGTATTTTTTTACAGATATAGAAATATCTGTCTTCATTTCATACAAAATCTCAAGGGACCCCAAATAGCCAAAACGATCTTGAAAAAGAACAAAGATGTAGTTCTCACACTTTCTGATTTCAAAATTTGTTACAAAGCTACAGTAATCAAAACAGTGTAATACTAGAATAAAAATAGACGTATAGATTAATGGAATAGAATAAGGGCCCAGGAAAAACTTATTTCTATCAGAGGTCCCTAACCTCGGGGAGCGAACCCATACTGGTCAGTGGCCTGTTAGGAACCAAGCTGCACAGCAGGAAGTGAGCTGCGGGTGAGCTAGCAAAGCTTCATCTGTATTTGTAGCTGCTCCCCTGTGTGAGCATTACCACCTCAGCTCCACCTCAGATCATCAGGCATTAGATTCTGATAAGAGCACCAGTCCCTGGTACCAGAAAGGTTGGGGATTGCTGCTCTATATGGTTAAGTGATCTTTAAAAAAAGGTTACAAGACTATTCAATGGAGGAAAGGGTTTTCTACAAATGGTGTTAGAAAAATTACATATTCACATGTGAAGAATGAAGTTGGACACTAACCTTATACTATATGCAAAAATTAACTCAAAATGGATCAAAGAGTAAAATGTAAGAGCTAAAACTAAAATTCTTAGAAGAAAACATAGGAGAAAAGCTTCATGACATTGGACTTGGAAATGATTTCTTCCATATGGAACCAAATGCACAAGAAACAAAAATTGAAATAGATAAATCTCATTAAATCAAATATAAAAACTTTTGTGCATCAAAGGACACATTACACAGTGAAAAGACAACCTACAGAATGAGAAAATATATTTGCATATCATATATATAAGGAGTTAATATTCAGAATAATAAAGAACTCCTAACAACTCGACAATAATACAATCCAATTAAAAATGGGCAAAGGACTTGAACGGACATTTCTACAAAGAAATACAAATGGCCTACAAGCACATGAAAAGATACTCAGTTTTAGGGAAATGCCCATCAAAACCAAGTGAGATACTACCTCGCACTCATTAGGATGGTTATTATCAAAAAAAAACAAAAATAGCAAATATTGTCAAGGATGTGGAGAAAAAGGAACCCTTGTCCACTGTTGGTGGGAATGTAAAAAGGTGCAGCCACTATAAAAAAATAGTATGGAGTTTCCTCAAAAAAATAAAAATTAAATTACCATATGATCCAGCAATTCTACTTCTGGGTTTATACTTGTAATGGACTGAATTTTGTCCCCCAAAATTCATATGTAAATGCCTAACCCCCAGTACCTCAGAATGTGATGGTATTAGATATAGGGTCTTTAAGTGGTAATTAAATTAAAATAAGTTTGGCCCTAATCTAATATGACTGGTGTTTTGAAAAGAGGAAATTAGGACCTAGACCTATATATTTTCATATAAACACATGTGTGCCTGTGTATGTATAGATATGACAAAATTTAAAATGCTTGTAAAAATGAATTATTTTATGGTTGATATGGACTGACATTCTGATGTGGTGGAAATAATGTTTACCATAAATATCAAATTCAGAAGTACTATACTAATAAAGCGAGAAGATAGAATTTGTGAATCTCAACTTCACATTTACCAATTTGCATTTGTACATTAGATGACAAGCAATTTTAAATGAACGAATACTTTTAAAACACTCTTAATATTCTGTGTTCATGGACTGAAAGAATCAACATAGTTAAAATGACCTTATTACCCAAAACAATATACAAATTTAAGGCAATCCTCATCAAAATCTCAACAGCATTTTTCTTAAAAAAGCAGAACAAAAAATTATTGGAATTGTATGGAAGCACAAAAGATCCCAAATAGGCAAAGCGATCCTGAGAAAAAAAATAAGGCCACAGGAATCACTCTGCCTGATTTCAAATTATACTACAAAGTGACAATAATAAAAAAAAGCATAGCATTGACATAAAAACAAACACACAAACCAATGGAACAGAACTGAGAGCCCGGAAATAAATCCGCATATATATTTGCAAATAATTTTCGACAAAAGAGACAAAAACATACAATAGAGAAAGGAAAGCCTCTTCAATAAATGGTGCTGGGAAAATTAGAAAGCCACATGGAAAAGAATGAAACTAAATGCTATCTGTTACCATACACCACACTAGCTCAAAATGGATCAAAGATCTGAATAAAGGACATGAAAAATAAATTGTATAGAGGAAAACATAGGTACTAAACTCATGGACCTTGAATTTATAGAAAATTGTACGAATTTGACCTCAAAGGCAAGATATATAAAAGCTAAAACCAACGAATGGGACTATATCAAACTAAAAAAGGTTCTGCACAGTAAAATAAACCATCAACAAGACAAAGAAGCAATCAGCTGAATGGGAGAAAATATTTGAAAACGATGCCTTCGATAAGGGCCTAATATCCAAAATATACAAAGAACTCACACAACTCAACAACAACAACAACAAAATAATCCAATTAAAAAAATGGGCAGAGTACTGGAACAGATACTCTCCCAAGAAGATATACAGATGGCCAATAGACATATGAAAAGATGCTCAACTTCACTAGCTATTAGGGAAATACAAATCAAAACCACAATGAGATACCACTTCACACCTATTAGAATGGATAACATCAACAAAACGAGTAATAACAAGTGTTAGGGAGGCTGTGAAGAAAAGGACTCTCATACACTGCTGGTGAGAATGTAAATTGGTACAGCCACTAAGGAAAACAGAATGGAGGTTCTTCAAAAAATTAAGAATAGAATTACCATATGAGCCAGTATTTCCTCTTCTGGGTATCTACCCTCAAAATTTGAAAACATTTATTTGTAAAGACACATGCACCATGATGTTCACAGCAGCATTATTCTGGGTGATCAAGATGTAGAAATAACTGGAGTGTCCTTTGATAGATGATTGGATAAAGATGTGGTACATATATACAATAGAATATTTCTCAGATACAAGAAGAGATGAAATACTGCCATTTGCAATGATAAGGATGGATCTTGATATAATCATGCTAAGCAAAATAAGTCAGACAGAAAAAGTTGAGAACCATATTATTTCACTCATATGTGGGATATAAAACTGAAAGCAACAAATGAAGATGACAGAGACTCATGGACATGGAAGGGAGGAAGGAGGAAGTAGGTAAGGACAGAGGGGATCAAATAGATGATGAAGAAGGAAATTTAACTTTGGGTGGCAAACACACAATGCAATACACAGATGACGTATTATTAAATTGTACACTTGAAACCTATATAATTTTATTAACCAATGTCATCCTAATAAATTTAATTAAAAATGATAAAATAAAATATCCATGGTGATTAAGCCAAAAACATAAATAAATAATAAAATATAAAAACACTTTTAAATGTTGTGGTTTTGTACGCTATATTATATTTAATACATTATCAAAATAATAAAGTTAGTACACATGCTTAGAAGTATTCAATGGGAAAAGAATCGGTGGGCTATTTTATAAGCAGTGCTGAAACAATAGTGTATCAACCTGGAGAATTAAAAATAGATCCTTATTTTACACTACTTACAAAAATTAATACCAGTTGAATTAAGAAATTCTTTTCTTGCAGTACTGTAAGAAAATCTAGATTAATGTGCAATAGTAGAATGTACATTACTAGTACTATAGCTAGTGAATGAATAATACATAAACCTAGAGATCTAGAAACTCACAGTTTACTAAATAAAATTTATGCCATAAACGTAGTTAAAACAGCAAGCAAGATCAATAGACACATGATATATCTGGAAAAAAATGACAATATAAATAGCAAGCAATGAGCTTATTTCAGTAATATACAAAACGTTCTTACAAACTAACCAAAAAGACAACACATTCAGTATATAAAAGTGGAGAAAAGATATGAATACATAATGTACCAAGAGCAAATTTAAATGACTAACACACTTGGAAAAAGGAAATTCTCTAGTTACAAAAGAAATAGAAGTCAATATAACAATAATTTAACCTGAGAAAAATTTTAAATGCTCTAAAACCTAAAGCTGGTATGAATTTGAGGTGAAAGTTACTGTCTTAGATTACTGATTTAACTGTAATGTGATTTAACCTTATTTAGGCTTTTCTGTTCCAGAGATCTCAGTATATTAATCTGTAAAATAAGAATGTGATAATATCTACTGTTTTTTTTTAACAAGTTATAGCTTTCAGAGAAAGCTATTCTGCAGAAGCAAATGTACCAATTTGTAAGAGCTTATATAGAAAAGATACTTGTGCAGAGTTGTTCAGCGTAATGAAAAACAAAAATAAAAATATAATCAAACCCAACTCTGTATGAGTAGGTATATTTATGTATGGTCTATAAAAGATTATTAAAATATGAAGAAAAGCATATATGAAACATACTAAGTTGTTAATATTGGGTTATCTAAGGGGGAGAGGGAGGGGCTCTGAAATTAGAAAAAAAGGAAGGA
>NW_011888967.1:454213-458924 GCF_000151845.1 Pteropus vampyrus | reverse complement strand
CTGGTGAGAATGTAAATTGGTACAGCCACTAAGGAAAACAGAATGGAGGTTCTTCAAAAAATTAAGAATAGAATTACCATATGAGCCAGTATTTCCTCTTCTGGGTATCTACCCTCAAAATTTGAAAACATTTATTTGTAAAGACACATGCACCATGATGTTCACAGCAGCATTATTCTGGGTGATCAAGATGTAGAAATAACTGGAGTGTCCTTTGATAGATGATTGGATAAAGATGTGGTATATATATACAATAGAATATTTCTCAGATACAAGAAGAGATGAAATACTGCCATTTGCAATGATAAGGATGGATCTTGATATAATCATGCTAAGCAAAATAAGTCAGACAGAAAAAGTTGAGAACCATATTATTTCACTCATATGTGGGATATAAAACTGAAAGCAACAAATGAAGATGACAGAGACTCATGGACATGGAAGGGAGGAAGGAGGAAGTAGGTAAGGACAAAGGGGATCAAATAGATGATGAAGAAGGAAATTTAACTTTGGGTGGCAAACACACAATGCAATACACAGATGACGTATTATTAAATTGTACACTTGAAACCTATATAATTTTATTAACCAATGTCATCCTAATAAATTTAATTAAAAATGATAAAATAAAATATCCATGGTGATTAAGCCAAAAACATAAATAAATAATAAAATATAAAAACACTTTTAAATGTTGTGGTTTTGTACGCTATATTATATTTAATACATTATCAAAATAATAAAGTTAGTACACATGCTTAGAAGTATTCAATGGGAAAAGAATCGGTGGGCTATTTTATAAGCAGTGCTGAAACAATAGTGTATCAACCTGGAGAATTAAAAATAGATCCTTATTTTACACTACTTACAAAAATTAATACCAGTTGAATTAAGAAATTCTTTTCTTGCAGTACTGTAAGAAAATCTAGATTAATGTGCAATAGTAGAATGTACATTACTAGTACTATAGCTAGTGAATGAATAATACATAAACCTAGAGATCTAGAAACTCACAGTTTACTAAATAAAATTTATGCCATAAACGTAGTTAAAACAGCAAGCAAGATCAATAGACACATGATATATCTGGAAAAAAATGACAATATAAATAGCAAGCAATGAGCTTATTTCAGTAATATACAAAACGTTCTTACAAACTAACCAAAAAGACAACACATTCAGTATATAAAAGTGGAGAAAAGATATGAATACATAATGTACCAAGAGCAAATTTAAATGACTAACACACTTGGAAAAAGGAAATTCTCTAGTTACAAAAGAAATAGAAGTCAATATAACAATAATTTAACCTGAGAAAAATTTTAAATGCTCTAAAACCTAAAGCTGGTATGAATTTGAGGTGAAAGTTACTGTCTTAGATTACTGATTTAACTGTAATGTGATTTAACCTTATTTAGGCTTTTCTGTTCCAGAGATCTCAGTATATTAATCTGTAAAATAAGAATGTGATAATATCTACTGTTTTTTTTTAACAAGTTATAGCTTTCAGAGAAAGCTATTCTGCAGAAGCAAATGTACCAATTTGTAAGAGCTTATATAGAAAAGATACTTGTGCAGAGTTGTTCAGCGTAATGAAAAACAAAAATAAAAATATAATCAAACCCAACTCTGTATGAGTAGGTATATTTATGTATGGTCTATAAAAGATTATTAAAATATGAAGAAAAGCATATATGAAACATACTAAGTTGTTAATATTGGGTTATCTAAGGGGGAGAGGGAGGGGCTCTGAAATTAGAAAAAAAGGAAGGAGCAGAGAAACATGGCCATGCTAAAACAATGTGTATAATTCCACTTATAAGAAAGAAAAAGAAGTATAAGTTAAAATATACTCTGTTTTAGGTGTGGACATTAAAACTTTTTAAAACTTATTTTGTATCAAGTAGAAAGATAATATATCATCAGTATTTAGAGGATTCCTATTTATGATGCGAAAACTAAATAAAAATCAAAGTAATGAAACCACATCATAAATTAGGTTATTTTTAAAATACAGCTGTGTGTAGAAGCAATAAATGACCTTTATTTTTCAAAGCTCATTAGAAATAAGTCCAACAATATTGAATAAAATAAAGAAATAATGGTTTTGGAAATTAAGTTAGCCATTCATATCTTTTCATAATGGAACCTTTACATTATTTGAAATAGGATGAAAGCCAGGAAACTAATTCTAGCCAATAATTGGTTAACTGATAATGAATGATCCAGAAATCTTTTAAATTGGGCTGTGATAAGTCCTATAGGGAAACTAGAAATTGTGAGTAAAATTGCTTTTAAAGTTAAACTGTCTTTTTTTTTTTTTTTTTGTAGTTTGCTTGACTGCACTTTAAACTGCTGGAAGCTGATCCTTTTTATGTCCATGTTTAAGGAAGTGCTGAAGGTCACGTCACTCAAAGCCAACCCCATCGGGCATCCTACCAAGATAATCTCAAAAGAGGTCAGAGGTGGGAATGACACAAAGAAGAGGCAAATTTTACCAGTCTAGATCAAGGAATTTCTCACTCTACTCAAGGGAGACCATCTAACCACCTAGTTATCCTTAAAGAACTCCAAACGTCTATTTCAAATTATCTTGGAATCATATTAAAATTAGAAATATTTAAAGTAAAATATACAATAATTCTATAATTGAGAGCATTAGAAAGGGAAAGAGTTGTACTAAGAAGACAGTAGAATTCCCTCTATTTTATGTAGATTTATTTTCTCACGACATAAAAGTACCAGCATTTATTATACAGAATGTAATATTTTGTTGAAGGTAAATTATTTATTTTGGATTTGTTAGTGCTCAACTGAATGTGTCCTCCAAATTCCTATATAGAAGTCTTAATTCCTAATGCGACTGTATTTAGAGATAGGGTCCGTAAGAAGGTGATAATAGTTAAACAAGGTCATAAGAGTAGGGACCTAATCCAATAGGGATGGTGCTCTTTCTCCCTCCCTTGTAAGGACATAGGGAGAACGTAGCTATATGCAAGCCAGAAAGAGCTCTCACCAGAAACTGACAGCTGCAGGAACCTCGATCTTGGACTTTCCCTCCACCAAAACCATAAGAAAATAAATTTCTTTGTGTAAGCCACACAGTCTACGGTATTTTGTAATTGTAGCCTGAGCAGACTAAAACAACTAGAACAGCAACATGTTCGTCTGTTTTCTGGTGTTGCCTTGATTCTTTTGATATCTAACAAAGGTGATGGATATTCATTTGAGTCAACAGTTTCATTGTAATCATTTTTTTTCTAATTTAATGTGTGCATTTAAATTCACTGTTGGAAAGCTCTATGATTTTATATTGCATTTTCTTTTCAAATATTTAGTATTTGGAAAGTAAGAATATGACGTTTTCTATTTTTCATACTTAAAAATCACATTTGCACATTTTTTTCCAGTGTGGAATTTGACATGATGATACTTAAAGTTGAGCTGACACAAAATTCACCCTCTCCTTTTTGTTTAAAGACAAATGTTTAAGAGTTAGTGTCTGCATTTCAGTATTTCAAACTTAGAAATATAAGTAGTTTGTTGAATGTCAACTCTAAAATTTTTATTATATAAATGAAAACACTGATTCAAGGGAATTTAAATAACTTACCCTTAGTTATAAATTCTGTCAGTGGTGAGAAAAGAAAAACATCACTAGCAAAGAGACTGTGAAAGAATAAATAAGAATTGAAAAATAAATCACAACTTGCAAGTATACCCTGTATCACAAAATAGATAAAGGGTGTTAGAAAGCATGATGTTTATCATACACCATCTAAACTCTCATTCTTGAACTGGAAAATCTAAATAGACCAATCAGCAGTACAGAAATTGAAACAATCATTAAAAATCTACCAAAAAGTAAAATTCTAGGACCAGATGTCTTCACCAGTGAATTCTACCAATTATTCAAAGAAGATTTAATACCTATTCTCTTCAAACTCTTCCAAAAATCAAAGAGGAGGCAATACTTCCTAACTTGTTTTATGAGGTCAATATTACCTTGATATCAAAACCTGGTAAAGATAACACAAAAAAAGGAAACTACAGACCAATATCTCTCATGAACACAGATGAAAAATTCCTAAAAAAGATACTAGTGAACCGAATACAGCGACATATTAAAAAGATCATACGCCACGATCAAGTGGGTTTCATCCCAGGGGCACAGGGATGGCTCAACATATGCAAATTGATTAATGTGATACACCACATAAACAAATTAAAAAATAAGAATCATATGATCATATCAACAGATGCAGAAAAAGCCTTCAACAAGATACAGCATCCATTTAACAAAATTGGGATAGAAGGAAAGTACCTTAACATAATAAAGGCCATCTATGACAAACCCTCAGCCAACATAATACTTAATGGTGAAAAACTAAAACCTTCCCTCTAAGATCAGGAATAAGGCAAGACTGTCCACTATCACCACTGTTATTCAATGTAACATTGGAGATCCTAGCAAGTGCAATCAGACAAAAGAAAGATATAAAAGGCATCCAAATAGGACACGAATAGGACAAACTGTTACTATTTTCAGATGACATGATTCTCTTTATAGAGAACCCTAAAGACTCCAAAGAACACTACTAGAAACAATAAGCAAATACAGTAAAGTCTCTGGATACAAAGTCAACATTCAAAAATCCATGGCGTTCCTATACTGTAATAATGAAATGTCAGAAAAAGAAGTGAAAAAAAA
>NW_011888967.1:444052-454163 GCF_000151845.1 Pteropus vampyrus | reverse complement strand
GCAATCAGACAAAAGAAAGATATAAAAGGCATCCAAATAGGACACGAATAGGACAAACTGTTACTATTTTCAGATGACATGATTCTCTTTATAGAGAACCCTAAAGACTCCAAAGAACACTACTAGAAACAATAAGCAAATACAGTAAAGTCTCTGGATACAAAGTCAACATTCAAAAATCCATGGCGTTCCTATACTGTAATAATGAAATGTCAGAAAAAGAAGTGAAAAAAAAAATTCCTTTTGCAATTGCAACAAAAAGAATAAAATACCTAGGAATAAGTCTAACAAAACATGTGAAGGATCTATATAATGAAAACTACAAGATCTAGTAAAAAGAAATCAAAGGAGATACAAAGAAATGGAAAGATATTCCATGTTATTGGATTGGAAGAATCAACATAGTTTAAAATGACCTCACTACAAAGAGCATTATACAGATTTAATGCAATTCCTATCAAAATCCCATCAGCATTTTTTTAAAGAAATAGAACAAAAAATCATCAGATTTGTATGGAAGCACAAAGGACCCTAAATTGCCAAAGCCATCCTGAGAAAAAAGAATGAGGCTGGAGGCATCACTCTGCCTGACATCAAATTATACTACAAAGTGACAGTAATCAAAATGGCATGGTATTGGTAGAAAAACAGAAACAGGTACTGGTGGAACAGAATCGAGAGTCCAGAAGTAAACCCATATTTATATGGGCAAATAATTTTCGTCAAAAAAGCCAAAAACACAGTGGAGAAATGAAAGCCTCTTCAATAAGTGATGCTGAGAAAATTAGAAAGCTACCTGCAAAAGAATGAAACTAGGCTGTTGTCTATCACCACACACCAAAATTAACTCAAAATGGATTCAGGACATGAATATAAGACCTGAAACAATAAAATGCATAGAAGAAAACATAGGAACTAAACTCAAAGACCTTGGACTTAAAGAGGATTTTATGAATCTGACCTCAAAAGCAAGGGAAGTAAAAGCTAAAATAAATGAATGGGACTACATCAAACTAAAAAGCTTCTACTAAGCAAAAGAAACCTTCAACAAGGTAAAAAGACAACCATCTGAATGAGAAAATAGATTTGCAAGCAACACTTCCAATAAGGGCCTAATATCCAAAATATACAAAGAACTCATACGACCGGATAACAACAAAAACAAACAATCCAATCAAAAAATGGGCAGAGGACCTGAACAGACACTTCTCCCTAGAGGACATACAAATGGCCAACAAATAGATGAAAAGATGCTCAACGTCACTAGCTATTAGGGAAATGCAAATCTAAACCATAATGAGATTCCATCTCACACCTGTTAGAATGGCTATAATCAACAGGACAAGTAATAACAAATGTTGGAGAGGATGTGGAAAAATAAGAACCCTCATACACTGCTGGTGGGACTGCAAGTTGGTACAGCCACTATGGGAAACAGTATGGAGGTTCCTCAAAAAACTAAGAATTGATCTACCATATGATCCAGCAATCTTTCTAATGGGTATTTACCCCAAAGACTTGAAAACTCATATCTGAAAAGTTATTTGCACACCAATGTTCATAGCAGCATTATTCACAGTGGCTAGGACATGGTAGCAACCAAAGTGTCCTACGATAGATGATTGGCTAAAGAAGCTGCGGTACATATATACAATGGAATATTACTCAGCCATAAGAAGAGATGAAATACTGCCATTTGCGACAACACGGATGGACCTTGAGATAATCATACTAAGTGAAATAAGCCAGACAGAAAAGGTTGAAAAAATCACAATATCACTTATATATGGGATATAAACCTAAAAGCAACAAATGAACAGAAGAAACAAACAGAGACTCATGGACATGAACAATGGACTAGTGGTTACCAGAGGGTAGGGGGGAGTGGGAAGGGGGGAGGTAGACAGGAAAAAAAACTTAAATCATCTTCAATTTAAAAAATTAATTAATTAATTAAAAAAATAAAAAATAAATAAACTCTCATTCTTTCAGCACCAGTTTATTTAGACGCATGTGCTTTAGATAAGAACATATGCAAACTGATCAACAGTGATTTCACATGGATTCATAAATTCTAAAGTAAAGACCTTTGACAGTTCTGGCACCTCCCCAGATTACACAATCTGACCAATTCCTCTCAAGAGCATCCTATAACTCTAGCACCCAAAACCCTAGAAGCACTTTTTCCCTAACCTCGCCTTCTTCCTTTTGCAATATCCCATGATTCCCCAGGATGTGTGGTCTCTTTTGCTGCAGCAAGTAATAACTTACTTTTTTTGACCACACGTGTGTTCCTAGTGGTCTTCTGTTGATGGAAATTAAGAACAGTCAAGCCAAGAATGAGAAATTATAGAATTATTTGGATTCTATTCCAGAAAGACTCTCTTCTCTTCCCCTTGATTTTTATCCTGCCTGAAGTCTACTAACTTTTTCAAATCTGATTTCTGTTTAAAATAAATCTTATTTTTCTGCTACGGCCCTTAATATTAATGATTTATTTTCCATTTTGCAGATTGCAATGGGAGAGCATCTTAGAGAATATTAGTTTCTGAATTTAGCACTTATGGAAGAAACTATATATAATCAGGATACCCTAGAATTTTGATTAAAATAATACACATTGTTTTATATAAACTTTTTTACATATTAGATTTCTGCCTGATAAAATTACATATAAATATAATTGATGCATCAAATAATGTACATTGTACATTTTCATGTAACAGTTTGATAGGTCCATTTAAATTGCTATTCTTTTTCTATTTGTTTTTCATGGGCACCATAAATATATGCTTGTTAGGTGAATCCACAATGATATAACTGTATTGTAATACTGACAATCTAGAGGCTACTGATGATAGGCTCTAGATTTTTTTTGTTTTATTTATTTAGTTTTATTCAAATTCATAATATTCCCTAGGCAATATACACAGTTATACCCTAAAGTTATGTATTTGGAACAATTTGAAGTATTTATTAAAGATCATGCTAAGTGAAAGTGTGGAAGATATATAAAAGCTACAATGCTGAATAAGACAAGTCACTATCAATATCTAACTATCTAGCCTTAAAGAATGCCAAACATGTAATTTTAAATTATCTTGGAATTACATAAAAATTAGAAATACTTAGAATAAAATATACAATAATTCCATAAATGGAATCATTATATTTTTCTCAGAATGTAAATATCAGAAGAGCATTTTAGTATATACTGGATTATCCAATGAAAATATACAAGGTAGAGCAGAATAACATCTGATATTTGCATTTCACAATAGTATTTAAATTTGCCTGTTTCAGATATTTTCACTATTATCTAGGACAAGTCACTTGAACTCTGAGATGATGTTTGCTCAATATATTAATAAATGTCCTATCTTCCTTTCAGGTTTATTGTGAAGTTCAGTGGGGATGATGCAGGCATAGAGTTATTTTGCATGATGTATTAGGAACCTACATATGTACTCAGTTAAAATTAGAAGTTCTAAAATAATACAGCAAAATAAGTAATTAATTTTTTAAAGTTAAATGTTACATGACAGAAGTATTTATTCATAAAAATAAATATTTGTCATGTGTAACTATTGTGTCAGATTAAATACTGCTTTGCAAGATGTAGTGAAAAAAATCACATCTTTATCACCTGGAAGCTGAATGACCTTAGTTAAATTACTTCTCTGAGCCTTAGTTTTCTCATTTGCAAGTTTGGGATGGGGAAGAAAAGAGCAGAAAATTGCAATCGGATGATGCTACTGGCCATAATGACTGAGATGGCAAAACGGCCCTGATTCCTTCTATTCTTTCTTCTATTGTCTGGTATGTCAATGTTTTCTTCTTCTGTTTCTGTACCTCTCCCTTTCCCCCATGAATCATCCCCCAAAACAAAACAAAAATGCAATTTACTTCCTAGGTCTATAGGCAGATTCTCAACACTCTTCTAATATCATTCAGGCTAGAAATACTTATGTTTCCTATGACAGTTTCTGTTCCACCTGAAAAAGAATTATCATCAGCCTTTCTTGCAATGCAAACCAATTGATGGTATAAAAACAGAAAACAAAGAGATGGAACAACTTAAAAAAATATAATCTTCCCTAGATACATGCCTTCATACCAAGTATTCTTGTTTATTTTTTAGAGGATTATAACACATTGCAACTATATATTTTCACAAAAAGCTTGTTATCCATTTTCATTCAATTTAACACTGACTTTTGGATGCCAACTACTAGTTATAAACCAGGATTAGCACATATTATGTTGCCCCTTTACCAGAGAGTCAAATGATTTTCTGTATCTTGTTTGATATAACAAGTGTTCCTTATATTGCCATACTTTACTCAGAAATCAGATGCATTATTATCATACATGGCTATCCTTTGCTACATCTCAACATTCAGTATGAAATTACAGATGATAGAAAGATTCTTTTTAGGGTTTTTTAAAATCATGGCTAGTATGAATTACTTTTTCATTTTCTTTAATAAACTTTGACAAGACAGTAAAAAATCTTAGTAGGTTGTCTGTTGTAATAGAAAACATACTTAATTAAACAAGAGTTAAGAAGCATAAGTACTGAGTTAACAAAAATAAAACCAGAGAACATTTAATTACATGATGAATTCAGATTATATAGGCAATATTGGAAATTATGAAAGAAATCCCAAAATATTTTTCCTTTTTCAGTGGCACAATTTTTAAGTTGTGAATTAATGAGATTGTGTTTTTAGCTTTCTACTTCACATTGCCTTATTTTGAATATCCATAAATCATATCTATTTTTTTCTAGCTAAAAATGAATGAAATGACAAAAGCTTTTAATAATTTATAAAGCAGTAAAAGAAATGACCTAAAATTGTATTCAGCTAGCAAAGGCAGAAACTCTGATTACTTTCTTTGATTGATATGTACATTTTCATAGTAATTATAAAACATATGTGTAGTTCACACGTATTATTTAGTTCAAGTATTTTAAAGAGAGTGATTTTTTTTGCAGACATATAGAACTACAGTTCAGATTGGTATAGGGAAAAGTCTTATTATACCAAACGTTTTGATTGAAATGAATGGAAATGAGTTTAAATAAATGTGGCTTATTTATATTTATATTCTAACACAAATGAAGATTTCTTTGAGATTCATTTACTCCTTGGTCTCAAGTTAAAATCCATAGATATTTATACAATCATTACTTTTGAACCTTAACAACAGGTTATGTCATGTTTGGCTCGAGATCTAAAGGGAGGCAATCAAGAAGGTCTATTCATTTTAAGGAAAACTGCATGAAAGATTTAGATGTTCACTCTCCAAATCCAGATTCTGTGTCAATGGCTTCGAATGCTAACTGAATTAAGTCCTAAATTCTCAGCCTGCACTGAAAATTTTCTCCTCTGGGGACTATTAAGGACTGAATTGTGTTCCTTCAAAATTCATATGTTGAAGCCCTAAAATCAGTATGAATGTATTTAGAGATAAGACCTTTCAGGAGATAATTAAGTTAAATATCATAATTTTGGGGCCTGAATCTTACAAGACTGCTGCCCTTATAAGAAGAAAAGTAGACACCAGAGCTCGCTTCTCTCTCTTCATGCGTATACAGAAGAAAGGTTATAAGTGGACATAGTAAGAAGGCAGACAGCAGCAGCCAGGAAGAGACGTCTCACCAAGAAACGAACTCTAATGGCATCTTGATCTTGCATTTCTAGCTTTAGAAACTGTGAGAAAATTCTTTTGTTGTTTAAGCCATCCAGTGTGTGATATTTTGTTATGGAAGCCTGAGTAGACTATTGCAGGGACCTAGTCTTCCTTTTAAGTCTTAGCTACTCCTCTTACTGTAATTACTTTCATTTTAGTATCGCTCACTTATAGTCTTGCTTCTTATTTATCTTCTACATTCGACTGCAGAATTGTACCTCAAATTTAAGCCTGTATCAAATCCACCCTGAAAATATTTTTGTTTACTCTTTCCTATGTATTCCCTTCCCCCCAAAATATATAATCTCTCCTGCCTTAAAGCCCCAGTGATACCTCTTATATTTCCAGTGTAGACACAATGTATTGACTTACATTTTATCTATTTGGACATTTGTTTCATCTTCTCTATTAGATTAATTAAGCAATGCATTAATTAGTTAATTCTTTTTGTGCCAATTTATGATTACATGCCAGAAGTTAGGAAAAGAAAAATTATAATTATAAAATAATTATTATTAGATAGAAATTAGAGAAAGGCACATTTCGATTCAATATAAGTTCTTTTTCATAGTCATAGGTGCTAAAAAGTATCTCACTGTCACAGTAGTTTTTTTAAAACAAGATATTGGATATGGAAGTCTTTTATGAAGAACAATAAGATCATATTACCTCCACTTTTCTTATCAAGTATTGTATAAAAGGCCTTGAATACAGAAAATATTAAGTAATATTTAGTCCTATTTATTTGAGTTGGTTGTATATCAGGCTAGGTAACTAGTATAATCCACATGCAATTATCAGCTAATAGCAGGATATGTAACTAAACAAAGATAAGCAACACAACTAATTTATATCTCACTATACTGTATGACTTCCTTTATGCTGGAATCCTTTATGTAGAATTCACATGAGCTCACTATTGAATTTGTGGGGATAGAATCAATTCTCTCATTTAGAAAGAAGTCGTGTAAAATTTTGCCCCAGATTCTTTACTTAAAATAGTTCGCAGTAGAGAACATTTTCTTTCTAATTTTTCTTCTCACTCCAGCTGCCTAAAAATTCTTTTTTTTTTCTCTTGCTATCATTTTATGAATTATTCTGTGTCTGGTTTTAATATAAGATTTTATGAAACCATGGGATATATAGATATATCTAGCTATATCTCTGTCTCTATAGATATACCTATATTTTAAGAATACAAAGGAAAACATTAGTAGGCTAAAAAGTACTGATCTAAAGATAACATATATAATATTTATTCTAAAAAAAGTTGATAACTAACATACATTTCAGGTAACCTACTTGATACACCATTTTAAGTTAATTACTATTTATTCTTACCTTTTAAAGCATATGTGAAAAAATTCACAATATATTATAAAGTAGGGTTTTTTTTGCTGAGATAAGGTTTGACACAGTCTATATTTTAGGATATATATCAAATAAAATTTAGTTTCTTCCCAGTTAACACAGAGCCTGACATTATTTTTTATTATTGTAGCATGTAAAAATTTCACATTTATTTATTCCCTCCTTTGAAAGAAGATTATATATCAATGCCCTTTGCCACGTAATTTGTCTGCCTCCTAAGGAAGGAGAATACTTCTCTGCACAATTGACTTTAGGTTTGGCCATGTGACTTGCTTTGGCCAATAAAATATGACCAAAAGGAACAATGTACAAGTTCTGGGCAGAAGCTTTAATAGTCATTGCACATGTCTGTCAATTTCTTATTCCTGCCCTTGTCATGAAATAATAGCCATACTGAGAGAGGCTGCTCCTCTAGCCTCATTCCAGAATGAGAACACATGAGGAGCAGATCCACAGTCCCAAATCAGAAAACTCGAGTCTAACATCCAGCCTCAAGTAGAACCATAGCTTACCTAAAGACCATTTTGTAAGAGACACAGAAGTTTGCTGTTGTAAGCCACTAACATTTGAGATTATTTGACTAACACAAAGAATTTAGGTATTATAATGGTTCATTATTAAATATTTATCAAAGATGATGTTCACTTTTTAAGACCTAACAAATAATTGACTAGGATTCAAGAGAAAGCTAAATCTAGCTTATATCAACAAATTCATCTCTGGTTAGAATATTTAATTTTTCAAGAAATTATATTTTTAGGCTTATAGCCTTTCAAATTTGCCCCCAGAGACTTCCATTTTTTGGTAGATGAAGTAGACATACTTTTCTCTATTATTCCTGCTATGTACGACTAAATGCCTGGATATTAAATATAAAACAAAGATAAGTAGACTGAAAGATGCAAAGAACATAGACTGTTCATGGAACAGAAACTGAGAAACAACAGGAATATATCTTTTTGCCTCATATATTCCAGACTTGAAGCTGAAGAAACTGGCAACAAGGAAATATCAAAGCACAGGCAAAAATTCACAACAAAATACTCTCTTTAGTCAAAGGGGCAGCCTAGTAAGACAGGACTTTTAAACAATAACCACTTTACTCCAGCCAAATACCACAGAAAAAAACTGTAGTCCCATGCCAACTATACCAGCAAAGAAGACTGAGTGGGGAATCTAGACTTATACACTCTCAAGGCTGTAATGAGGCAACTCAATATCTCCACTAGGATGATGTCAGAGAATGCCGAAAAGGAAGTTGAGATTTTCATCCCTTTTGGATGGTAACAAAGAAGACTCCTTGTCCTCTCCACTAGAACAATGGCAAAGGAAGCCTAAAAGAGAATAGAAATGTTTACTATTCCCCAGTTATAATGAGGTCATTCTCACCACAATACCACTGGATATTGAATGCAAATCTTTATCAAAGGAAAGCAAGAGTGGTTATACTAATTTCAGATAAAATAGACTTCAGAGGAAAGAACATTATGAGAGACACAGAGAGAGATTATATGAAAAAAGTGTCAATCCACTCCATCAAGAAGACATAGCCATAATTGTGTATGTACCAAACTTGTTAAGCTGCAAAATATGTAAAATAAAACCTGAGAGAACTGAAAGGAAAAAATTAACAAATTCACATTTATAATTGGAGACTTCAATACTCCTTTCTCAACTACACCTAGAAAATCAGCAATTTAGAAGAACTTACCAATACCATTAATCAATAAGATCTAATTAACATTTATAGAACATTCCACCCAACAACAGTAGAAAATACAATCTTTTCAAGTGCCCATGGAATATGTACCATGACAGGCCATATCTTAGGCCATAAGATAAACCTCAATAAAATTTAAAACTCAAAATCAGGCAGAGTGTTGCTCTCTGACCACAATAAAATCAAACTAAAAATTAGTAACAGAAAAATAACAAGAAAATCTCCAAAAATATAAAATTAAATTATACATTTAAAAATAATGCATGAGTTAAACAAGAAGTTTTAAAGGAAATAAAAATGCACTGAACTGAATGAATATACATATCAAATGCAGTGGGTCATGACAAAAGTAGCTCTGAGAGGGAAATTTATAGCATTACATGCATATATTAGGAGAGAACAAAAGTCTCAATTCAATACTTTAAGCATCTACCTCAAGAACATAGAAAAAGAAAAGCAAACTTGATTAAAACAGAAACAAAAAAGATGAGAGAAGAAATCAATTAAATTAAAAACAGAAAAACAATTGAGAAAATTAATTGAAACTATGAGCTAGTTCTTTGTAAAGTCCAATAAAATTGACAAATTTCTAGCAAGAATGACAAAGAAAAAAATAAAGACAACAGAAACTACAATATGAGAAATAATATAGGATATTATTACAAACAAGGTAGACTTCAAAAATATAATAAGGGCATACTCCAAAGAACTCTACTTACATAATATGACAACTTACACAAAATGAACCAATTCCTCAAAAGACACAAATAACCACGACCCACCCAGGATGAAATATATAAAGTAAATAGCCTAGAACTATTAAGGAAATTGAATTTGTAATTTAAAAACTCACAGAAATGTCAAGGCCTAGGTGATTTTGATGGAAAATTCTACAAACATTTAAGGAAGAATTACTACCTATTCTACATAATTTCCTGTAGAAAATAGAAGAGGAGGGAACACTCCCTATTCATTTTATGAAATTAGTGTTACCTTGATACCAAAACTAGACAGAGTACAAAAGAGAGAAAGAGAGAGAAACACCAAAAACCATATCTCTCATAAACATAGACCCAGAAATTCTTACAATATTAGCAAATAGAATTAAGCAAAATATAAAAATATTATATGCCATGACCAATTATTCTAGAATATTGGTCTAATTTAGTCTTTGAAAATCAGTGTAGTTCACCATATTAATAGACTAAAGAAGAAATATCACATGATCACGTCATTCAACCTGGAAAAATAATTTGATAAAATTCAATACCTATTTCTGATAAAAGCTCTCAGAAAAGGAGGAATAAAGAGAAAATTTCTGAA
>NW_011888967.1:440332-443462 GCF_000151845.1 Pteropus vampyrus | reverse complement strand
AAGGTTATAAAAATAAAACTTTAAGGAGATGTGGTACATATATACAATGGAATATTACTCAGCTATAAGAAGGGATGAAATACTGCCATTTGCAACAATATGGATGGATCTTGAGATAATCTTGCTAAGCAAAATAAGCCAGACAGAAAAAATCGAAAACCATATGATATCACTTATATATGGAATATAAACCTAAAAGCAACAAACAAACAGAGACTCATGGACATGGACAATAGACTAGTGATTACCAGAGGGTAGGGGGAGATGGGGGAGGTAGATGGGGTAAAAAGGGTCAAATATATGGTGACAGAAAGAAATTTAACTATGGGCGGTGAACACATAATCTCTTATATGTGGGATATAAATCTAAAGGCAACAAACAAACATGACAAACATACAGAAACTCGTGGACATGAATAGTAGATTAGTGGTTACCAGAGGGGGCGGGGGGGAAGGGGAGGTAGTAGGGGTAAAAGGGGTCAAATATGTGATGACAGAAAGAAATTTAACTATGGGCGGTGAACACACAATGCAATATATATATATGACTTACCGTTGAATTGTACACTTGGAACTTATCGGATTTTGTTAATTGATGTCACCGTAATAACTAAATTTTAAAAAATTGAATAACTTATTCAAGAAAAAAACAAAAAATATGTATGAGGTGGTTTATTCTTACTAAATTTGTCTATGATATATGACATAAAATGTTTGATTAAAAGTTACACAATCTATAAAAAGTACAAAAAGAATATTGAAATGGGGGTTAATTTTTGCCGTTCCCATCCTTTCATTCCAAAGAAGGCTATAATTCCATAGCTTCAAATTTTGGCAATCTAACTTAGCTTTTTTTCTTTTGACTGAAGTCTTAATGTTCTCTTCTGTTTTATGCCTGTAAATGGGACTGGTATTCTTTCTTTCAGCTAAGCATCACACTGGGCCAAAGGTACACTGTGTAAATGAAACAAATCTCTGCTTATAACGTGTAAAAAGACTTTTATACAAAAGTGTTATGTCCAAGTCCGGAAAGTCCATTTTTCTCTTATTATACATTTGCATCCAGATAGCAATTTACATCCTTGATGTGATTTTAATATATTTAGAAATCAAATTTATAAATCTTTACTGTAATTTGTATACCTATTAACTAAATATAATTCCAAGCTGGGAAATAAAATTATTTAGTATGCTACATCATTTATCCAAGGCAAATAAGAAAAGCATATGGTTGTTTTAGGTAATATTAAAAGCAATAGGAAAATGATGACCTATTAACTTATGTCCCCTTGGAGTCATAAAATTTTTCTTCATTAAAGAGCTATTTTGGATTATGCATACATTTATATGTACATTTATATAAAGTATGAGTGAGAGAGAGTGTGTGCATTTTAATTGTAAAATGATAATGTTTAAAGAATCTTGGTGAAATCTTGGTAAAGATATATGAAAATTTCCCTGTATTATATTTGTAATTTTTCTTTAAGTTTAAAATTATTTACTGATTTTGAAATTGAAACTTCATGAAAGCTTTCCCAAATAAAGATTCATTCAGGGAAGAAGCTGGTCATATCACCAGTCATATATAGATATATAAACAGAATAATGCTTATGTTCTTACTGTTTATTAACATATAAAGATAGTTTCATGAAGATTAAAATATCCATTATTTTAGTGGTAGAAGCAATCTCCCACATAGATTACAGAAAACAACAGAATTACTTAGCAGATTTGAAATAATATCATGCTTTACGCTTAATATAAAGTACATGTAACAAAGGTAGCAATGTATTGGCATTTTACCTTTCTTCATCAATCCAGGAATAGAGGATACATGAATCACCTTGACATACCATCAAGTCTTTTTCTTTGCTGCAACAACTTTCTCATGTGCACATAAGTAATACTATTTTTGTAGGTAGAAAATGGAGATCCCAGTAAATAAAAATGGGGTTATAAAATGCATAATATATAACTGACATTGGTTCAAAGAAGCCAGGTATTTGTAACATACATTGTGAAAATGCTAAAGCTCATTTTTTTAAACCAGTTCAGGAAAATTAAAAATGAAAGTAATGATTAATTCAATTAGATATATCCATCTTAAAATCTAAATATAAGCCAAATAAGGAAAACCGAGATTTAAGTGTTGAGCTTCTTTAATGGATTCTGGTTTTTAAGGAAAATTTGTTAACTAGTAAATGAATAAATTTTGATGCTGCTTCTCTAGCCTGAACATAGTCCACTAATTTTATTTTTGGATCATGGAGAGTAATACGAAATGAAGGACATATTTCCTATTTATTTTATTTGGCTTACTTTTTAATACGACTCCCTACTATATTCCAGAAATTAAGACAATTCAACTTTAAAAAGTTCAAAAAGATATTAGAATTAAATGAATTATCTGAATTAAATAAACACTTTCCACAGAACAGTTACTCTACTATGTAAGGTTTAGACCCTGAATAGAACAGAGAGAAATGCAAACAGAAATCTGTAAGTAAAAATCATTTTACTAATGTTTCAGTCTCTTACATACTGATTGAGTTTGGGGAATTTTAGTTTAATTTTTTAACAGTTTTCTTTTTTTTAAGACTTTATCTCATCATTAATTAAATCAATCTCTCTTTTTATGAGAAGACAATTCTATGTTAAACAGGTTAAATTTTGTCCATTCCGGACTTTAATATGTAGTTTTGTACCAAGCTTATAAAAATTACTAACCTAAAACAATCTGGACCACCACTCCAGCCTTGATTTATGTTTAGAGCTTTAAACAAAAAGTTTGCATCTGTTACTCTTAAAGTCTGTAATTAGTAGTTGAACCACACAAAGAATCAACATGATGTCATGTCTAGACAACATGTAAATTAATATGAAAGCAATTGATTTACAAACTCTATACTAATACAAATTAATCTGAATTAAGTTTAATCCCCAGTTATTAACTGATTAAGTGTGACTGCTGGTAGCTACTGAGAGATGATTTCCATCTGTGAATTTATGGACACAACCTAATCATTGATTCTGTATAGAGAAATGGTTAAAGCACAGACCACATACAGTGATGCCCACAGAGAAGAGTTATAGAAGCAAAACTGAAATATACAATTTAAAGATATGAAG
>NW_011888967.1:416958-438782 GCF_000151845.1 Pteropus vampyrus | reverse complement strand
TACTTTGGCTCCTAATAAAACATATTCCCTATAGGTAATTAAATCTATTCTTTGAAGGTAGTTTCCTGTTATTATATGTTGGCTTTGAGGTTTTAATGATCACTCTCCACCTTTTCTGAAAAAGGTAGCTTATCAAAGTATTCTTTTCAATCACAGATAGGACAATATTTTAGAGGTTTTCTGATAAATGAAATATTCTCTATCTTGATAGTTTAAGAACCAGAAAAATGGCTAAGTTCATGCCTTTTCAGGGGTCTTGTGCAGTATTTGAAACTCCAAGACTGGAAAGGAGGAAGAGGTCCCCAGTCATGAAAAAATAAAGGACCCAGACTGCTATCCTTGGTGTGATGGTTAGTTTTATGTGTCATCTTGACTGGGCCTTACCTAATCTCCTGAAGGCTTGAATAGAATAAAAAGGCAAAGGAAAGACAAATTTGCTCTCTTTGTTGGAGGTGGGACATCCATCTTCTTCTGCCCTTAGACATTAAAACTCCTGGTCTTCATACCTACTAGTTCTCAGGCATTGGGCTTGGACTGAACTAAATCACTGGATTTCCTGGTTCCCCATCTTGCAGACAGCAAGTCATGGGACATCGCAGCCTCCACTATTGGGAGCAAATTCTTATAATAAACACCTTTCTTCTCTTTCTCTTTCTCTCTCTCTCTTTCTCTCTCTCTCCCCCTCCCTCCTTCTCTCCCTCTCTCCTTCCCTCCATTAGTTCTGTTTCTCTGGAGATCCCTGACTAATATAATACACAGCAACACACACAGAAAACTTCTGAACTCAGAGAAATCTGACTACATCACGGTGCACTTGGTGAAGTTGGAACTGATGTTCTCAGTTTGGGCAAAGCGTTCTTTACATAAATTCAAGTTGGGAGCCTATTTTCAAAGAGCTATGTAAGGCTGAACCCTGAGCATGTCTGCAGTTATCAAGATGAATGTAAGCTCATAGACCTTGACATCCCTTTCCTGCATCAAATTGGTATTCTGTATTCTTGTGCCATCCTAGAATCAACTGAGTTGAATTTCATTACTTGTCTTAATATAAAAAATGATATTTCTTGCACATCTGGGTAAGTAGAGTAAATTTTATATTGTTCCAAAGATTGGCTAAAGAGAAGAAAGAGTGAGAACACCCTCTTATTCTTTACGAAGGTAGAGAACATGGATACAGACTGGTTTTCAATTAAACTATCTAGTAGGGGCTTAAGACATAAATAATTTTAAGAAAATTTAATTTAATTATAAGATAAGTATAGAAAAAGTACACTATCCATAGATAAAACCCATAACCAACACGCAGCTGAAGAAGCAGAACACTACCAGTATCCCAGAAGCTCCCTTGTCCACTCTGTGAGTTATTACTCCACCAAGGATAACCACTATCTAGACTTCTGCTACTGGAGTTTAATATTGCCTGTTTTGAGTTGTGGATTTTAAATTTTGTGATGACATGTACTCTAAGTATACACATTCAGGTTGGAGTGACTACGTAAATACAAAATTGATAAATCAATAGAAAGAACAAGAAAATAAATAAATTAGAATAGTTATTTGATATCAGATGAGTTAGTTTCTATCAAGCAAGCTAATGTAAGTATTTGCTCAGTTTGCTTACATGAAGCACTGCCCTGGTTTGCTTTATTCTGTAGGGGAAAGCCGATCTTTAAATGGATTCATCTTTAAATGATACTCGTTATTTATATGAGAAAAAGTAGAGTCTCTTTAAAACTCAGTTTTCTGAGTTGTAGGAGGAATAACATCATGATGCTATTAGAAAAATAGTAAAGTAACATTTAATGAAACACTTCGAAAACATTAGGACCCCCAGAGTGAGGCCGTGGGTACACAGGTACGCTATTATGTTGTTGGTGGGAATCAAAAATAATCCTGCCATTCTCCAAGGGAACACGAAACTATCTACCACAATTAAAGCTGTATTTACTCTTTGACCCAGCAATCCTAATTCCAGAAATCTATCCCACAGAAACACTTGCCCATATGAGATAATATATGTAATGTACAAAGTTGTTTACAGAATATTTTTATTCACCAAGAATTAGAAATACCTAGGAGTCCAAGAATAGAGAACTACTTGAATAAACTGTGGTGTATTCAAATGGTAGAATTCTATGCAATTGTGAGAATGAATAAGGAAGACCTCAACAAAAAGATTTTCTAGGTTATATTTTAAGTGGACAAATTGATGCGCAGGACAAATTGTATAGATGGGATGCTACTGGCATATAAGAAAGAGAATAAATAAATGAGAATATATTCACATTTTTTGCATTTGTATAATCACTAAGAAGATAAATATAGAGCTAATAAACAAAAAATGAGGGGAGAACAGATGATAGAAATGAAGCTGAGATGGACTTTTTACATACCTTTTAAAAAATATTTTGAAATTTAGGCTTACAGGAAAGTTGAAAAATAATGCACTATGTCATACAACTTCCTCTAAGCTTCCTCAAATCTTAACATCTTACATAACTAAAAAAATTAACATTGGAAAATGATATTAATTGAACTACAGATTTTACTCAAATAATGCCAGTTTTTTCAATAATGTTCATTTTGTTTTAGAATCCAGTCAAGAATTCCCTTGCATTTACTTGCTGTGACTCCTTAGTTTCCTCTAATCTGTGACAGTTCCTCATTTTCTCCCTGATTTTATGACTACGACACTTTTGAAGAGTACTGGCCAGGTATTTTGGAGTATGTATCTTAATTTGGGTTAGTATGTTTTCTCGCAATGAACTTGAACACTTTTAGGAAGAATGCCACAGATGACATGCCCTTCTTAGTGCATCACATCAGGGGGCACATGATGCCAATACATCTTATTACTAGTAATGTTGTTCTTGATCACTATGACAAGGTGGTGTCTGCAGTTTTCTTCACTGTGAAGTTGCTATTTTCTCTTTGTAAATACCATATTTTAAGGAAGATAATCTGAGATGAGCTATGTAAAAATCTATTTCTTCTTATATTTTGCCAACCAATTTTAGCATTCACCAAAGGATCTTGACTATAGTAATTATTACTGTGGAGTTCAAATGGTGGTTTTCTATTTCCCTCATGCATCCTACATTGGTTAATTTAAATTATTTCATTAGGAGGCGTTTTCCCTTCTCAATTTATTTATTTAATCACATATTTATATCATCATGGACTCAGATATTTTACACAATCTAATGTTATTTCCTCTCTAGATGCATCATTTAAAATGTTTTTAAAAAATTAGTGGTTTTCTTAGTGTTTACAATATACACTTTAAATGATCCAAGTACATTTTCAAATAACAACATGTTGCTTTACATGTAGTGCAAATACGTTATAATGTAGTATCCTAAATCTTCCTTTCTTTCTCTTATGACATTGCTGTTATTTATTTCACTTAACCATATGGTATGAACATCTAAAATGTTACCATTATTGCCTCATATAGTTGTCTTTTAGAACAATTAAGAATAAGACAAATAATTTATTTTACCTTCATTTATTCCTTCTCTGATGTTCTCCTTTCTGTTATGTAAATTCAAATGTCAGATCTATATAATTTTCCTTCTTCTTGAAAATCTACTTGCAGGGCAAATCTGCTGGCTGGGGATTCTCCCAGTCTTTGTTTGAAAAAGTATTTCTTTTTCATCTTTGAAGGACAATCTCAGTGGATATAGAATTCACAGATGCAATCTTTTTCTTTCAGCATTATAAAGATTTCATTCCACCCTAACTTTCATTTTTAACTTATTACTTATTTATTTTTAATTTATTTTTATTTATTAATTTAAATTAATTTACTTATTTCTGCTGTAATTTTGGTTTTCTGCAATTTGACCCTAGGGTGTGTATAGACATAGTTTTGAGTATTTCTCCTGTTATTTTCTAAACTTTCTGGTTCTGTGGATTGGTATGGAAAGATCCCTGCAATTATCTCTACACATATTTCAGCTATTCCATCCTCTCTTTTCTTTCTGATACTCTAATTCCATACAACTTTTAATATCGCTCCCCAGGAACGGTACTGGATGTTCTGTTCTGTTCTGTTCTGTTCCACTCTACTCCATCCACTCCATCCTGTTCACTCCACCTACCCCATCCCATCCCATTCCATCTTTTTTCCCGTTTTTTTTCTTGCCTTTTTACATTGCCATATGAGAAATTTCTATGTACTATGTTCAAGCTCACTGATTCTTTCTTCAGCATTGTCAAAGCTAGTGAACCCATCGAAGGCAGTCTTCATTTGTAATACTGTATTTTTTATTTTGGTTTGTGGCAACCCTGCATTGAGCAAGTCTATCGGCATTATTTTCCAACAGCATTTGCTCATTTTGTGTCTATTTCACATTTCGGTGATTCTCAAAATATTTCAAACTTTTTCATTTTTATTTTATTTGTTATGATGATTTGTGATCAGCAGTCTTTGATGTTACTATTATTGTAATTGTTTTGGGTGCCAAAGACCATGCTCATATGAGACAGTGAACTTAATAAATGTTAGTATGTTCTGACTGCTCCACTAACTGGCCATTTCCCCATCTCTCCCTCTCCTCTGGCCTCCTTATTTCTTGAGACAAAATTATATTGAAATTAGGCCAACTAATAACATTACAATGGCCTCTAAGTAAGTGTTCAAGTGAAAGAAAGAGTTGAATGTATCTCGCTTTAAATCAAAAGTTAGAAATGATTAGGCTTAATGAGGATGTTATGTCAAAAGCTACGCCACTTGCGCCAAATAATCAGCCAAGTTGGGAATGTGAAGGAAAAGTCCTTGAGGGAAGTTAAAAGTGCTACTCCAGTGAACTCATGAATGATAGCAGAGCAAAGCAGCCTTATTGCTGATATGAAGAAAGTTTATTGCTGATATGGGTAGAATATCAAACTGGCCACAACATTCCCTTAAGCCAAAGCCTAATCCAGAGCAAGTCTCTAACTCTCTTCAATTCTATGAAGCCTGAGAGAAGTAAGAAAGCTGTAGAAGAACAGCTTAAACCTAGCAGAGTTTGGTTCATTAGGTTTAAGAAAAAAAGTAGTCTTTTAACATAACATTAAAATCCAAGGTGAAGCAGCAGTTGCTGATATAGAAGCTGCAGCAAGATCTAGCTAAGATAATTAATAAAGGAGGCTACGCTAAACAACAAAACAACTGTATATTAGAAGAAGATAACATCTAGTAATTTCATTAACTAAAGTAGAGAGAAATCAGTGTCTGGTTTCAAAGTTTCAAGGGACAAATTGACTCTCTTGTTAGGGGCTAATGCAGCTAGTGACTAACTTGAAGCCAATACTCATGTACCATTCTTAATCCTAGGGCCCTTAGAATTATGCTAAATCTTCTCTTCCTGTGCTTTATAAATTGAATAAGAAATCCTGAATGACAGAACATCTGTTTACAATATGGTTTACTGAATATTTTAAGCCCAATGTTGAGACCTCTGCCCAGAAAAAAAAGATTCCTTTCAAAATATTACTGCTCATTGACAATGCATCTGGTCACTCAAAAGCTCTGACTGAGAGGTACAACAAGAATAATGTTGTTTTCATGCCTCCTAACACAACATCCATTCTGCAACCCATGGATCAAGGAGTAATTTTGACATTAAGTCTTATTATTTTAGAAATACATTTTGTAAGGTGGTAGCCATCATAGTGACTCCTCTGGTAAATCTAGGAAAAATAAATTGAAAACTTTCTGGAAAGAATTCACCATTAAGAATGCCATTAAGAACATTTGTGATCCGTGGTTCAACACTAATAGAAGTTTGGGAGAAGTTAATTTTAACCCTAACAGATGCCTTTGAGGGGTTTAAAACTTCAGTTGTGGAAGTAACTGTGGTAGAAAGAGCAAGAGAACTAGAATTAGAAGAAGAGCCTGATGATGTGACTGAATGGCTGAAATCTCATGATAAAACTGTAATGAATGAGGAGTTCCTTTTTATGGATGAGCAAAGAAAGTGATTTCTTGAGATGGAATCTATTTCTGGTGAAGATGATGTGAAGAATGTCAAAATGACAACAAAGGATTTAGAATATTATATAAAGTTAGTTAATAAAGCAATGGCAGAATTCGAGAGGATTAACTCCAATTTTGAAAGATGTTCTACTGTGGGTGAAATACTATAAAATAGTGTCACATGCTACAGAGAGAGCTTTTGTGAAAGGAAGAGCCAATTAAAGTGGCAAACTTCACTGTTGTCTTATTTTAAGAAATTGCCACAGTTACCTCAACCTTTATCACCACCACCCTGTTCAATCAGAAGCCATCAAAATCAAGTCAAGACCTTGCACCAGCAAAAAGATTATGACTTGAAGGCTCAGATTATTGTTAGCATTTTTTAGCAATAAAATATTTTAAAATTAAGGTATGTAGATTTTTTAGATATAATGCTATTGTACACTTAATAGACTACCATACAGTGCAAATATAACGTTTATATGCACTAGGAAAACAAAAATTCATGTGACTTACTTTATTACGATATTCCCTTTATTGCAGTGATCTGGAACCAAAGTGACAATATCTCCAAGGCATACCTGTATTTAAAGAATTGAGAGCAAAAAAATCAGTAACATATAATTCTGTACCCAACAAAATTGTCTTTCAAAAGTGAAAGTGAAATAAAGACTTTTTTAGACAAACAGAAATTAAAGGAATTTGTTTCTAACAGACCTGACTCAAATGTTGAAAGTTCTTTATAGAACTTGGTAGTTTCTTAAAGGACTTTAAAATAATATCCACAGAAAAACTTGCACACAAATGTGTATAGCAGCTTTATTAGTAACTGTCAAACTTGATGGTAACTAAGATATTCTCCAGTAGGTAAATGGATAAATAAACTGTGGTACATCCAGATAATGAAATATTATTTAGTATGAAAAAGCAATAAGCTATCAAAAGACACATGAAAAAAATACTTAAATACATATTACCAAATGAAAGAAGCCATATATTGTAAGATTTTAACTATATGAGGTTGGGGGGAGAGAGGAATGAATAGGCAGAACACAGGATTTTTAGGCAGTGAAACTACTCTGTATGATACTATGATGGTAGGTAAATGAGTGAATTCCTCTTCTGCATTAGTCCAAACCCATAGACTATACAACACCAAGAGTGAATAGTAGCATAAATGATGAACTCTGAGTATTAATGATGTGTTAATGTAGGTTCATTGATTCTAACACATGTACCACTTTGATGGGCAAATGTTGCTAATGGGGGAGGGGATGGGGATATATGGTAAATCTCTTTACTTTCTGTTCAAACTTGCTGTGATCTTAAAGATACTCTAAATAATAAAGTCTATTAAATGCACAAAGTATAAAAAAATACTGATAAGTTTAACTCTTTCAGTTCAAAAATTATTGTTGTGAAAATACACTGAATAGAAAATAAAAGGCTAACCAAAGTCTGGGAGGAAGTATTTGCAAGCCATAAATCCAATGAGGACTAATATCTAGAACATGTAAAGAATCTTTCTAATACGATATTAAGATAAACAATCAAATTTAAATTGGCCAGGATATTTGAAAGACATAAATATATACAAATGATAAATAAGCATATAAAAATATGCTCAAAGCATTAATCATGAGGAAAATGCAAATTTAAACAGTGAGATAATACTACATAATCACTAGAATGATTAAAGTTTAAAAGACTGGTGTATAAGTACCAGTGGATCTATAGGAACTCTCAAATACTGTTGATGAAAATTTAAAATAATGCCATCACTATTGGAAAACATTTTGACAGTTTAAGTTATAGATAAATTTACCAAGCAATCTTTAACATATGACTATGTAATTCCATGAAACAAAAACAACAACAACAAAAAAAACTACGTCTATCCAACATCTTGTATCTGCATTTTCAAAGAACTTTCATAGCTCCAAATTAGAAATAACCCAAATGGTCATCAAATAGTTAATGAATGAACAAACTGTGGCATATGCATACAATACTATTCAATAGGAAAGGAATAAAAAATAAAGGAAGGATCTACTGATATACATAACATCATAAATGAATTTTAAAGCATTATGCTAAGTAAAAGAAGTCAGGTAAAAAAGACCACATACTGTATAATTCCATTTATATAAAATTCTAGAAAAGATAACATTAGTGATATAAAGCAGATTGTTGCCAGGGGCTAGTTAGTTGGGAGGAGGGGACTGACTGCAACTGACATGAGGAACTTTTTGGGGTGCTAGGAATTGGATATATCACACTTGTGGTAGTGGTTACACAGCTGAATACACTTGTCAAAACTCATCAAATTACATGTGAAAATTGGTGAATTTTATAGCATATAAATTATACTTCAATTAAGCTAGCTCTCCCCCTCACCCAATAAAAAAATACAGATGTTTTCAGACAAACATAAGCTGAGCAAATTCCTCTTCTGCATACCTGCACTAAAGAAATGTTTAAGGAAGTTTTCACACAAAATAAAAATGATGCAAAATGGACATTTAGGTCTATACAGAGGAATAAATACAGAGGGAATTGGTAAATGTGTGGATAAATATAAAATGCTCTTCCAATTTTTTAATTCTTTCAAAGATTCTGTTTGTTTAAAGCAAAAGTAATAACAATTCGCTTGAGGAATATAACATGAAATAAAATTACAACAGCAGTACACAATAAATGGAGTAGAAAAATATATTCTGGCAAGATTCTTATACTTTTCATTAAGTGCAATAATATTATTTGAAGGTAGACTGATGAGTAAAGGATAAAATTTGTAAGTCCTGTAGCTTCCACTAGTGCCGACAGTAGAGATAAAACAGAAAACTAAACTAAACTAAACTAAACTAAACTAAACTAAACTAAACTAAACTAAACTAAACTAAACTAAACTAAACTAAATCACCACAAGTGAAGCTGGGAAAGAGAAAAAAGGAACAAAATACACATGGGGCAAATAAAAAACAAACACCATGGTACACAAATCCTACCTTATTGATAATTAGATTAAATGTGAATTATCTAAACATCAATTAAAAGGCAGAGACTGCCATATTAAATAAAAAACAAAACCCAACTATACTCTGTCTATATACTCTGTATACAACTATATACTCTATATGAAGGCAGAGGTAAGTTAAAATCTAACAAACAGAAAGATATCATGTAAACAATAATTTTTTAAAAACCCTGAAATCGTTATATTAGTATCAAAAAAAGTACTTCAGTACCAAGAATATTATCAAAGACATTTCAAAATGAAAACAGGAAAATTTCAGCAAGAATAGATAATAGTTGTAAAATGTATGCATTTTATGAGATTTTCAAAATTCATGAAACAAATACTGACAGAATTTAAAGAAAAGATAAATTCACAATTATGAGATTTTGATAAACCTCTCATTAATTTTTAGAAATATTAAGTAAAAATTAGTAAGAATATTGAAGACTTGAGCAACATCATTAACCAAATTGACATTTTAGGACATTATATTCAATAATAGCAAAACATGGCATTCTACTTAAGTGAACACAGAATGTTCACTAAGAGAACATTGAGAATAAATTTAAATAAGATTAAAATCAGACAGTGTTACTTGACCACAATGGGATTAAATAGAAATGTACAATATAAAGATATTTAGAAAATCTCCAACAATTTGAGATAAATACTTCTGAATCATTTAAAAAGAAAAGTCAATAAGATATAGGACATATTAAAAAATATTTTGAGCTGAATAAATATAAAAACTTGTCATATCAAAATGTGTGAGATTTAGCTAAAGTAACCTTTACGGGGATATGTATATCTTTAAATGCTTATATTACAAAAGAAAAAAAAATGTAAAGTCAATGTTCTTGGATTCCTTTTTTGATAATGGTTGATTAGCTCTTATTGGGCCAATACTTCCACGGACAACAAATATAAACTAGGGGGAATATGTAAAAAGAAACAACTATCTAAGGGCATGGAGACTGAGCAAAGCAGGCAGATATGTGAGTCAACACTTGGTAGAAGAGAATAATACTGAATAAGCTTCCTGGTTTCACCACTTTTAGCCTAAAGGCAGATACAAATAGTGTATGCTACTATAATATGGAAGTGAGAAGATTTTCTTATAAATTGATAAAACAAAGTACAGAGTATGGGAAAAGGATTTCTAAAAAGAGTTAAGGAAGAAACACCATATTATACCTAAATTGCCTGAACTCTAACCAGAACTGGCTAAACTCTAACCAGAACACAGCAGGTCCTCAGATAAGGTCATTTTAATGTAATGGTGGTAAAGGGAAAAAAATCGATTACTGGCTTGGGCAGCTGTTTGTGTGAAGTTTCCATATTCTTTCCATGTCTGTGTGCTTTCTCTGGTACTATGGTTCCCTCCCACCACCAAAAGTTAAATTTCCTTCCATTACCATATATTCAATCTCTTCTACCATTATCCATCTCCCCCCTTCCTCTTCTCCTCTGGTAACCACTAGACTGTTGTCTGTGTGCCTATGAGTTTTTGTTTGTATTGTTCATTTGTTGCTTTCAGCTTTATATCTCACATATGAGTGAAATCATATGGTTCTCAACTTTTTCTGACTCATTTTACTTAGCATAATTATCTCAAGATCTATCCATGTTGTTGCAAATGGCAGTATTTCATCTCTTCTTATGGTTGAGTATATATATCACATCTTTTTTATCCAGTCATCTATTGAAGGACACTTCAGTTTTTTCCATGTCTTGGCCACTGATAATAGTGCTACAATGAACATAGGGATGCATATATCTTTATGGACAAATGTTTTCTATTTTGGGGGTATATACCCAGAATAGGGATTGCTGGCTCATATGGTAATTCTATTCTTAATTTTTTGAGGAACCTCCCTACTGTTTTCCTTAGTGGCTGTACCAATTTACATTCCCACCAGCAGGGTATGAGGGTTCCTTTCTCCCCACATCCTCTCCAACATTTGTTATTACTTGTCCTGTTGATTACAGCCATTCTAACAGATGTGAAGTGGTATCTCATTGTGGTTTTGATTTGTATTTCCCAAATTGCTAAGTGAAGTTGAGAGTCTTTTCATATGTCTGTTGGGTGTTTGTATGTCATCTTGGAAAAAGTGTCTGTTCAGATCCTCCGCCCGTTTTTTAATTGGATTATTTTGTTGTTGTAGATTTTGAGTTGTATGAATTCTTTGTATATTTCGGATATTAGTCCTTTATCAGAGGTATTGTTTGCAAATATCTTCTCCCATTCAGTTTTTTGCCTCTGTGTCTTGTTGATGGTTTCTTTTACTGTGCAGAAGCTTTATATTTTGATATGGTCCCACTCACTGGTTTTTGCTTTTATGTCCTTTGCTTTGAGGTCAAATTCGCAAAATCCTCTCTAAATTCAAAGTCCATGAGTTTAGTACCTATGTTTTCTTCTATACAATTTGTTTTTTCACGTCTTATAGTCAGGTCTTTGATCTATTTTGAGTTATTTTTGGTGTATAGTGACAGATAGAATTCTAGTTTCATTCTTTTACATGTGGCTTTCCAATTTTCCCAGCACCATTTATTAAGAGGCTTTCCTTTCTCCATTGTATGTTTTTGTCTCCTTTGTCAAAAATTATTTGCACATATATATTTGGGTTTATTTCTGAGATCTCAGTTCTGTTCCATTGGTTTCTATGTTTGTTTTTCTGTCAATACCATGCTGTTTTGATTATTGTCACTTTGTAGTATAATTTGAAGTCAGGCAGTGTGATACCTCTGGCCTTGTTCTTTTTTCTCAAGATTACTTTGATTATTGAGGTCTTTTATGATTCTATACAAATCTGATGATTTTTTGTTCTATTTCTTTAAAAATGTCATTGGGGTTTTGATGAGGATTGCATTAAATCCATATATTGCTTTGGGTAATATGACCATTTGAACTATGTTGATTCTTCCAATCCATGAACATGGACTATCTTTCCATTTCTTTGTGTCTTCTTCAATTTCTTTTAATAATGTCTTGTAGTTTTCAGTATATAGGTCCTTTACACACTTTGTTAAGTTTATCCCAGGTATTTTATTCATTTTGGTGCAGTTGCAAAAGGAATTTTTTTTTCATTTTTTTTTCTGAAATTTCATTGTTAGTATATAGGAATACAATGGATTTTTGTACATTGATTTTATATCCTGCAATGTTACTGTATTTGTTTATTATTTCTAATAGTTTTTTTGGTGAAGTTTTTAGGGTTTTCTATATAAAGAATCATGTAATCTGCAGAAAAGTGACAATTTTACTTTTTATTCCCAATTTGGATGCCCTTTACTTCTTTCCATTGGCTAATTGCTCTAGCTAGGACTTCCAACACTGTAGTGAATAAGAATGGTTAGAGCTGGCATTCTTGTCTTATTACTGATCTTAGAAGAAAAGGTTTTCAGTTTTTCACCATTAAGTATGATATTAGCTTAGGGTTTGTCTAAAATTGTCTTTACTAAATGTTGAGGTATTTTCCTTCTATACTCATTTTATTAAGTGTTTTAATCATAAATAGATGCTTAATCTTGTCAAATGCTTTTTCTGCATCTATTGATATGATCATATTTTTATCTTTTATTTTGTTTATGTGGTATATCACATTGATTGATAAATATTTCTTAATGAGATTACATGTTGTAAATGTTTCTCATAAAAATACGCTGTTTAATTTCTGCAAGGAATGGCCATATTTGATGTGCTATTTTCCCATACAAATGGTTTATAGACTATAAATATTTGCCCAATATAAAGGCAAATAACCTGCTGACATCTGCAAATTTACTTAAATCTTGTATATATCTCTTCTTGATCTCTAGCACAGTGATAGGAATTTTAGTTTAATTTTTCTAGTAATTGATCTTTTACAACTGGCCATCTATTGGAATTTCCTTAAGTAGGCTAACTTTTAAAAATTTTGTTATTTTAGAATTTCTAGACTGTTGTCTATCACCACACACCAAAATTAACTCAGAATGGATTAAGGACCTGAATATAAGACCTGAAACAATAAAATGCATAGAAGAAAACATAGGATCTAAACTCAAGGACCTTGGGCTTAAAGAAAATTTTATGAATTTGACCTCAAAGGCAAGGGAAGTAAGAGCAAAAATAAATGAATGGGACTGCATAAAACCAAAATGCTTCTGCTCAGCAAAAGAAACCATCAACAAAGTAAAGAGACAACCATCCAAATGGGAAAATATATTTGCAAGCAACACCGATAAGGGCCTAATATCCAAATATACAAAGAATCTATATGGCTCGATAACAACAACAAAAAAAACCAAACAATCCAATCAAAAAATGGGCAGAAGACCTGAACAGACACTCCTCCCTAGAGGACATAGAAATGGCCAACAAATATATGAAAAGATGCTCAAGATTGCTAGCTATTCAGGAAATGCAAATCAAAACCACAAATGAGGTACCATCTCACATCTGTTAGAATGGCTATAACCAACAGGACAAGTAATAACAAATGTTGGAGAGGATGTGGAGAAAAAGGAACCCTCATACACTGCTGGTAGGACTGCAAATTGGTACAGCCGCTATGGAAAGCGATATGGAGGTTCCTCAAAAGAATTGACCTACCATATAATCTAGGAATCACTCTACTGGATATTTGTCCCAAAGACTTGAAAACTCATATTTGAAAAGATATTTGTACTGATGTTCATAGCAGCACTATTCACTGTGGCCAGGACATGGAAGCAACCAAAGTGTCCTATGATAGATGATTGGCTAAAGAAGTTGTGGTACATATATACAATGGAATATTACTCAGCCATAAGAGATGAAATGCTGCCATTTGCGACAACATGGATGGACCTTGAGATAATCATACTAAGCAAAATAAGCTAGACAGAAAAGGTTGAAAATCACATGTTATCACATATGTGGGATATAAACCTAAAAGCAACAAATGAACAGCACAAACAAACAGATACTCATGGACATGCACAATGGACTAGTGGTTACCAAAAGGGAGGGGAGAGGGGGGAGGGGGAAAATAAAAAAATAAAATGTTAATAAATAAATAAATAAATAAAATCCCCTCCCCCCAAAAAAAGAATTTCTAATAAATTGAAATGAAAGAACTTCCTTTAATTATTTTGTATTTACCATTCTTTCTCATAAAACATCACCATCTAATATCTACCTCCAAAGAGTTACTAATATTTTTAACATTTGAACCCCAATAAAGTTTGGTGGTTTAATAGTTTTAAAGGTATATAGCAATGCTCACCTCCTCTCCCATTACATATATAATTAGGATTTACTTAAGGCATATCAATACACACAAATGTAAAATTTTTGTCCCATAAAATTAGGCTAGAACTAATATGGAAAACAAAAGACATGTTTTCTATAATATTAAAGGCAAACGTATAGGGATGTGCTTTCCTTTTTCTATGGATCGGTATTTCCAATGACAATGCTGCTGAAACAAACCATGACCTCCTACAAAACTGAAGAGGTGGTCAAAATGTCAATATATTACCAAATTATCAACAACACTATGTTTTTACTTCCCTGAAATCTGGAGATTAAAAAAAAAATACACTGTACTCTAAGCCATGTTAGGCCGGAATCATCATCCTAATACTGTGAAGAAAATTTTCATTAAGTCACAGATTTTTTATGTGTGAAGTACAAACAGGAAATTATCTTTATAAAATGAGAGAAAATTGCAACTACTTTTCAAATGTAATCTTGACATTTTGAAAAGTACAGTAATGGATCTGTCCCCATGGAGACAAATATTTTACCCTTCATTTCTGCAGCCAAAATTCAGCAAATTATACCCAGATCTGATTCAGTCTCTATAGTTTGTCTTGGGGGCTTATATGATTATGAAGATATGTCCGAGTTAATAGTAAAGATTCATAATGAACATTTCATTCTCCACCCTTCCACTTGATATTGTATGTTATTTATTTTTTTAAATTTCAGGTTTTTCAAGATAAAATCTTTTTATTTTAAAAAAGTAGAAGATTCAATTAAAAGGAAAAGTTCGTGAGAACTGAAAAGCAACCAAAAGCCCTGAGATTGAAAACCGTATCCCATGTTCCCTCTCCCAACAAGTAGGACACATTTATAGAAAAGTAATCACTTATAAACATCCAGAATTTGTCTTCATTTTATCACTGAAGAATGATAACAGAAAAAGATGTTTTGATTCACAAAATTCACATATTATATTCCTGATATGTGTCATTATTTTTTCTATCTACAATATTAACTTAGATAATATATGCAAATGTGCTTTATCTGGTGCCTCACATAAATTTGTTGTCCAATATGTGTTCATTTGGTTTTTCATTGGTTCATTTGTTTCGTAATTCATTCATTCAATATAGTCAAAAAGCAGACCCCAAATTTTATCATTCACAGAATTTTCTAAATCTCTGGAACAAAAGCAAACCTTGTCAATGAATCTCATAACTGGCCTATTTTTATTGGTAATTTCATTTATGTGGCTCATCAAAATTCTGCCTCTGTATATGTGTGAATGTGACTATATTGAGGAACAGGACAACTCAGATTTTTGTCATCACCATGCCTACATTCTTGACTTATGCATTATCTCTTCTTACAGGTCAGATAGACAACGCTGTTGTCTATCTGACAATATGACCTGTGAAGGCACTATAGAACTCTATAAGATTTCAATACAAACACTGAGTAATTTCACTTCAAGATACCATTACAAGATATCTAAACAGCAAAATCACAGTTAATCCAATCTACGTCAATAGTTTATTCATTTCGAGGTTTTGTTTTTACTTAATCACTTCATATTTTCACTCTCCACTTGGAATTTTGTGTTTGTGCAGCTTCATTTCCATAGTAGGCATATCAAACATCATAAACAGAGTTCATTTACAAAAATAAAATCCTGCACAGTAATTAATTTCATCCATTATTGTTTTTAACCTAATTTATTTTTCCTCATGAAAAATTTTAACACTTAAAATTATATAATGCATTTGCTTGTTTTCTTATTTGCTGTCTCTCTTCTACACTAGAATATAAGGTTTATGAGGTCAGGAACTGTGTCTCTTTGTTGCTATACCCTCGCTCAAAACAGTAGCTAGCACATACAAAATGCGCAATAAATATCGAATAAATGAGCATATAAACAAAATGTGATGAATGTTTTTTTGTACTTATTTATTCAATCTTATGGAAGGTAAGAAATTTACAGTATCAGATGAGATAGGCGGGCTAGAGCGTGCTGGAGTCAAATATTCCATTTCTCCCAGGTCAGTTAGGCTCTGTTAAAATCCCAAGAGGATTAGGCTGTGGCTAAATAGTTTTTCCCGAGCAGACCTTGTTAAGGAGAATAAAATATACTGGCATATTTCAAAATGGTTCCTTTCCTTCTCTCCCTGTCAGAAGCATGAGGGAATTTTTTCTCCAATTGTCAGAACCTGGTAGAACTCCAAGAGATAAAACTTCCCCCAAATGTGGGGCCCCAATTATGACTGGGTCCCCCTGGAATTTTGTCCATACCAAGCTTCTAGAAAGTCATCAATGATAGTTCAGGTTTCCCTACCCCAGCACTGTACCTGCAGAGCTTTCTGCTGGTGGATTTCTGCTCTGGTAATTTGCAATTCTCTGTATTCACCTGTCTGTCTCTCTAATTTTGGGGACAGTGATTTTCCCTGTGACCTCACTTCTATTACAGATCTAAGAAGTGTTGATTTTTCAGTTTGTTCACCTTTTAACATCTTAGGATGCAGTGGTGACTCCAAGCTCCTTTCATGTTGGACTGAAAGTCAGAAGTCCAACTCTGTGTTCTTCATTCTGTTTAAGAAACCTTTGCCTGACTGAAAATCAATAACATTCTCTCCTACGTTGCTTTATAAAAGTTTTTAGTTTGGGGTCTATGATAGCAAAAACATAGACATTGAGGTCCATGATGCATTTTGAGCTAATTTTTGCGAGGTAAAAATTGAAGTTCATTTTATTATTTCTATTTATTCTTAATTGTATTGTATTTATTAATTGTATCAAATAATACAGTTTGTTTATTGTATTATTTGCAGCAATCTTATATTCTAGCACAATTTGTTGAAAAGATTACTCATTGTATTGCCTTGGTAATTATGTCAAAAGCCAATTGCCTATACGTAGTTCTATTTCTGTTTTCTCTATTCTGTTTTATTTACTTATATCTCATCTTTATGACAATGCTACATTTCATGATTATTGGCTTTTATAACGAATCTTAAAATTAAGTAGTATAAATCCTCCAAATTTGCTCTTATTTTTCAAAATTATTTTGACTATTCTCAGTTCTTTGCTTTTCACATGTAGTTAGCATGTGCTTTTCAGTTTCTTTTAACTGTCTGCTGGGAATTTGAGATATATTTAATCTATAGATGAAATTGGGAATAAAGTACATTTTAAGCTTGATTACCTTGGTCCACTGAATATTCTTAAGATTTGATACAGCAGGTCTAGAGTAGCCTTTTATCTAGGCTAGTTTAGCCCAGCTATTAAGTATTTTTTGTGTCTCTCCCAAATACCCAAGGTTTCCAAATGACTCCCAGGTCTCTGTGAACTCTAAATTTATTCAGTTTAGAGATTTCCAGAGGTTTTCACCTGCCTAGCTTGATGGAGTTTAATCCTATGGGTGCAGAGTTTAATATGCAGCCAAAGATTCAAAAGAATTCCTCTGCCTAATTCCATTCTCTACAGTACTCTGTCTTTCATACACCAGCTGGCTCAGGCTTCCCCAACAACAATTTATGTTTTCTCAATCCCCCAAGACAACACTGGTCTCCTTGGGTGTCTTCTGCCAGTATCATGATGCAGAAAGAGCTTTTAGACAATAAATGAGGTAACCATAGCTCTAACTTCTTTGTTTTCTTGCCTTAGGTGTCACATGCCTGTGCTGTGTTTCCAATCTCTGGAAACAACTCTTTACTTTATGTTATCCAGTTTTCAATAGTAGAAGGGAACATCTGGTTCCAGTTACTCCAACATGGCCCAAATTTGAACTTGTAAACCTTTTAAACAGAATTTTCTTCTCTGCTTTTTGCTTATCTAATAACACATAAAAACATTAGTTTCCACAGTGGCTTTGTGGAGTATTTTTCTCTTCTGTTGTTTTTTTTTGTTTGTTTTGTTTTGTTTTGTTTTGTTTTGTTTTTTTACTTTTCCTCCACAGGAACAGAAATTTGATTTAATCATATTCTTTACTTCATGGCACCTCATCATCATTCTGTTAGAGTGATTAGTGCTAGACACTCTAACGCCACAACATTTCATTAGCTTAGCAGCCCAAATGATTATTTCTTACCATGTCATAGTCCAGTATAAGTCAGGTAGACTCTATGTGATAGTTCTTCTCTGGGGACTCAGGTATCCAGGATCTTTTCATCTTGCAATGCTGCTGAATTCACATGAAGAGGAAAAGAGAACAAGAGGGTGATCACATACAAGGAGTAATGATCAGACCTAAAAGTTCTGATTCACTTCTGCAACATTCCATTGTCCAGGACTCACTCACCTAGTTCCAATCTATTTTCATGGAGTGTAGAAGGTAGTGTCTTCTTTTGCATTCGGTAAAAGGAAATGGTTTTTGCAACCAATGGGTCTTTATAGCAAATGTTAATTCATGCAAGATTTCTCTATTATTTTATGTCACTTCTCCCCTTTATCTCTGATTCCTAGGCCCATTACCAACCCATCACCATAGGCACCTACTCTGTTAGATTTCTTTTGACGTGAGTTTTTTCCAAAAAATTGAGAATTTACACATATATATTTTTTAAAAATTATTTAAATTATTCTGAGCCTGATTTATTTTTAATATCTTTTAACACATATCCCTGTTGCCATATGTGTCTCTACAGAATTACTTAGTATCATTCTGAGATTCTGATTCAGTAATTATAAGGATATGCGTGTATCTGTTGCAGGCCTTTGAGTCAGCTCTGACTCTTGGCAATCCAATGAATGAGTGGATTGAATGCTCGTCTAATCAAGTCCTACATAATCTTCTAAGTTTCATTTTTTATTCTAGCCCCTGATGTAGTTCTTACAGAAAGTTACTAGACCGTCCCAACTGTTTCTACGTATCCATTTTCCTGTAGTTATCTCAACTGTCTTCTCTTTATTGTGTCTAGGTTTTGTTTTGTTTTGTCTTGTTTTTGTTTGTTTTTTAAACTGTGCCCTGGCTTGCATCTGAGAACCTCAAGTCCTGAACCATATTAATTCATTTTAATATTTCACTACCCAGTAGGCAAAGTTCATGACACATAGTAGATGATAAATACTACTCATAAATATATTAATAATTTAATGTATACCTCAATTCATATTAACTGGGTCTGCTGTTTAGGCATCGAATGTCCTCTTTTTGTCGATTATAATTAAACAAATATTTTTATGTTTTCTATTATTCTGCTGTACATAGGGCCCACTGCTTTAGCATAATTAAAAAATAATAATTTCCTTGACTAATTATTGATATGCATCTGTATACAGGGAAGTGTCAATACTAAGATATATATTTCTTTTAGAGATCCTTGCATGAGATGGAGCAATTTTTCAGTTTCATGGTGTATTTCTAAGGATAAACTTTATTATACCTCCTCACTCATTCAAATATTGGCTTTTAGTCATTTGGTTTATTACTACTATTTAAGCCCCTTTTATTGTATATATTACCAAAGTTCCTATATTTTGATTTAAATACAGTGAAGGTGTCAACATCATTTTCAATAGCTCACACATATATTTAATTTAGCAAAGATCTCCAGCGAGCGTATATTATCAAAAATAGATCTGAAATTGAAATAGACAGGAATAAAGTTAAAGTTTTCCCATCTCTCCAGAATCCCAAATGGGGGCAAAAAACAAAGTCTCAAATTAACTAAAAATGTATAAATAAGTAGTCTACTGTTTCCTTGTAGATAATCAAATAAAAAGAGTAAGTAAATAAACAAATAATTATTGGGTGGGCAGAAAGCAATGGTTATGGAATCAAGTACATGGGCAGCAAGCTAAGATCTTTGCTTTGTCATTACTTTTAGAACGAATCAATATTATTTGTGGATATTTACCATGTTAGGGTACAAGAATAGCCTAAAAGCAGGCTTTCTGTAAAAAACATTAAATACACTAATTGAAAAGTAATGTATTTTTACCATTTGTTTATGAAAACATGAGAATTTGATATAATTTTGTCCCTAAAAGACAAATTTATGAACTTAATATCATTACATATTAATTTGAAGGTTGATACAGATTCATTTTCTGTACTTGAAGTTTGTGTTTATTCCTTTGAGTTATTATTTTGATAATTATAAATGCCAAAAATTTTAAGAAAAGCACTTCTGCACATTCCATTGAAAAAGAAATAAGAATTTACTAACACATGAAGCAAATTTTAAACTTAATGTTTTCAAGTATCTTCACAGATATGTGCCTTGATTTTTATTTTCCTCTTGAAAATACTGATAACTGATCCCTATCTGCCATCTTCACAAGGCTGTTCTATGAATCAGGTGAGATGGGTATGAAAGCAGTTTGAAAAATGTTAAGAGTTTTGAAATTAAGAACATTCATGCTAAAGAGTACTCTAATAGTCATTCAAAAGTTTATATAATTAAACCAAGTGCTTAATTTTCTAAGTCATGGTAATACTCATACGGAGAGGAATCACAATGCATAATCTGCAATGCTAAATTTCTATAAGGCAACTGAAATAAGAAATGACAGTTTTGTAGGATACTTTAAAGACTTCCATTTCATTCTAATGTGTTAAAAGAAATCGGTACCTAGGCATCATATTTCACTTGGGTTTTTCTTGGTGTTTCTTTGGTTTGGGGAAGTGTCTGTTTTGTCTGTGACTAGCTGTTTGTTAATTTGGGAAATGTCCCTTTATCAACTTTAGAAATAGTTTAAGAAACAAAGATCATATGTACCTCAATATTTAAGGTCCATTGTTCTAAGAGTCAGAATGCTAATTCAGGCAACATCGATTAACACATCAGGCATACAAATGTATATCTACATGTACTATGTGGACAAGTAAATAGGTGCAAATTATTGGCATACATGTCCATAGACAAGTATGTATATGCATATATGTATACACACATATGTATCTGAAAACAATTAAACTTGCCTTATTGAAACGTATTCTTAAAACTAAACTGGTTATACATGACCAATAACATAAATCTCAGTACCTTTCTTTTGTCATCTCATAGAAACATGGAAATAGTGTCCCTGCATGGACTTTTCTCAATTAGCTGAGATTTGTCTGCTAATTATCTATCATTTTTCTGGCATGAATAGTTAAATGTGCATTTCTCTCGCTCTGAGTTATGTCTTTGAAGGCATACTACTAGGCTCTCAGGTATAGGTAAATGGTGTCTAATATAAAGATTGCTCTAGAATATTAAAGAGAAACTTGTGACTTATGGCAAAAACATTCTGTACCCTTTCTCCTTTCAGTTTTTTGAGAGTATAAGAGTAACATGTTATAGTGGAAAGAGCATGAATTTATACACAAACACACACACACACACACACACACGCACAGTAAACTTGAATACCAGCTCATTATTTCATTATTTATCTTTATAAATAGAGACTATAATATCTACCTAGAAATGACAAGCTATTAAATTGATCCAGAATCCCTATTCTCCAAATAGTGTTATTGTGTTATAATCTGGATAGCAAAAGATATTGACTTGGTGGAGTCAGGGCGCAGTGACTTTTCACTTATCTCTTGGCTGAATAGGTGGATTTATGACCTTTCAGCTCAAAATACATGCTGGCTATCTGCTTTTGGATGCCTGAGATTCTCACCA
>NW_011888967.1:408001-415677 GCF_000151845.1 Pteropus vampyrus | reverse complement strand
TACCAGTCAGAGTTCTCTAGAGTCACAGGAACAATAGAATACAAATAGACAGAAGAAATTTACTTTAAGGAACTGGCTCTTATGGTTGTGGAAAGCATCAGGTATGACATCTACAGGGCAGGCTAGCAAGCTGGAAACTCGGTCAGAAGTTGAAATTTTAGTCTTCAGGCAGAATTTCTTCTTTGGGAAATCTCAGTTATTGGTATCAGAGCCTTCAACTGATTATTAGATAGGTCCACCCAGACTGCTGAAGTTAAACTCCTCTATTCAAAGTCAACTGATTGGATATATGGAAAATATCCTCAGAGTAACACCTAGATTCATATTTGATTATATAACGGCATATCATAGCTTAGGCAAATGTACACACAAATCTAACCAATACAGAGATGGAATTATACAAATGAGCGAACACCAAAAGCTGGAAAGTCAGTGGAGTCTACTCAGAGTCTGCCCATCACAGAAGATGTTTAGTTAGGCGTTTGTTTGTTTTTAAATTATTTTTCACCAGATAATAAATGTGTGGAATCCACTGATGGACCACATTTCTTCTCAGATAATTTCTACTAAAAAATTAGGATGCATTGTTTCTATATAGTAAACTGGTAATTCTAAGAAAAAACTTGAAATCCATAAATAAACTTTTTTCATTTTAACATTCAGATTTTGAATCGAGTTAGAAGTAGTCTATTTTCACACTGCCATCTCTTTCAGAACAAAAATCAAGAGCAAAAAAGTAAACAAAGGAGACTGTTTCATTCCACGCCCATTTCCCAAGGCTTTTATTCATTCTATGCCAGGAATGATTTGGGTGTGTTTACAGTCTGGATGTGTAAATTTAAGTGCTTATGCCAGAAGGGGAACTTGTGACATAGCAGCAGGTGAAATGATTCACAAAAGTCGTGTCAGCCTAAAGTCAGAGTCAATGAGGAAACTTCAATTCCTTGTTCTTCGTCCAGTGTCAGAGCCTGTAGCCCAAGGTCACAGCACATGAGTAGGGCTGCAAGATCACAGAAAAGTCTTTCCTAAGATTAATGGCAAGGCTGAGCCAAAGATGACTGAAAGGGCACCCTCTGGCATGCTCATTTATCAGGAATTTACTTGTTGGCTAATGATAGCAATGACAGTTTGTATCTGACAGACTCAACTGGATCTGTGCAGTGAGAAATTATATTTGAACCTGGATTATACTGGATCCATACAATTTCCTCTTCTATTGCTCAGGTTGTCATCACAGTCTCTGGCGGTAAAGTTTGTGCTTTTATTTTATTTTAATAAAGGAAAGGCAATTATTTTTTGCAAGAAAAAAATGGTAACACAATTGAAAATCATATCAAATTAACTTTTAATTGTATGTATACTTTAGAAACATATTTTTCATATGCATATGAAATTTAAGATTGCTATAATCACAGCAGAGACAGAATTAATTTTTCACTTAAACTCTTACTGCTAATACTATTCTGTGCTCTATATTTCCTAATGGTATTTTATGATTATTTTGTTATTACAAAAATATATTCTCAAAGAAAATATATATTCTGGTGAATAGAAAAAAAAAACTTTGTCACTCTTAATCTTACCACAATGTTATAATTATTAGCAATATTCATCCTATGATTTTTATATTAGAAATGCACATATATACATATATATATTCATGTCATGCATCTATATGCAATGAAATCGTATTGAATTTTTCCTTTCATTTTTGTTAATACTGTATTGTGATAATGGTTATTTCATTATTTATCCTTTAAAATATATTTAAATGTCTGAATGTTATTTAATTACAAAGTTGCATTTAACTAATCATCTGATATCAGATATTTAAACATTTTTTAAAAAAATTATCAGCCTATTGAACAGTATTGTGATAAAAACTTTATTATATATTTGTGCTTATTTTTGGAAATACATTACTAATAAGATCCTAGGTCAAAGAATACATATATCTGCTAGGGCCTGAATGTTTGTGCACCCTCCCAATTCGTATGTTGAAACCTAATACCTAATGTGATGGCCATAGGAGGTGGGGCCTTTGCAAGGTGATTAGGTCATGAGGGCAGAGTTGTCATGAATGGGATCAGTAATCTCATAAAAGAGAGAAAGCTTCCTTGCCTCTTCAGCCATGTGAGGATAGAGTAAAATAATGGCTGGCTATTTATAAATTAAGAAGCAGGCTCTCACCAGACACAGAACCTGACCATGGTGACACCCTGACCTTGGATGTCCAGCCTCCAGAACTGTGAGAAATAAATTTCTGTTGTTCGTGAGCTACCTAGTTTTTGTTATAGCAGCCTGAACGAACTATGAAATTTGATAATTTAATTATATATTGCAATATTAAGGGCAATCACAAAAATAATAGAGAATATATAAATTCCAAATGAGAGAAGGAAAATGGAATGATAACGCATAACCATAAACATTAAGAATTAAGAGAAAAGCAAATTAGAACATATGTACTAACACAAAAACTAAGTAAGCAGATATGAATGTATTAGAAATTACATTGAATATTAAAGCCTAAATTCTCCAGTTAAATGACAAGATTAACAGATTGGAAATAAAATAAAACTCAAATATATGCTATTTATGCAAGATGTTTAAAATAGAAGGGTTGAAAGTAAAAGAATAGAAAAATATTATATAAACACTAATAAAATGTTAGTAAGGATATATTAATATCAAACCAAAAAAGCTTTAAAACAAAAAGTAAAGCTACTAAAAATAAAAAGGATAATGATAAAAGATTCCAACTGCCAAGTAGTCATACAATTTTAAATTTGTATGCCACTCGATAATATTGCTTAAAATAATGAAAAGAAAAAAAATTATATTACCTCTTTCAGTAACTGACAGAAGAGGCAACAAGAAAATTAATAAGAATATTGATCAACAGAATTAACAAAACTGATCTAATGAAAGATATATATTCCTGTATTAAACATTTACAGATATACGTTCTTTCGATATATAGATTATTTAAAACTATTGATAGTATACTGGCCATAAAGCAAGTCTCTATCAATTATAATAAACTGATTTTATTATAAAATATGTCCCCTGTCCACAATTCGAACAAACAAGTAAAAAAAGAAATAGATAACTAAAAACATCTCAGTATATTTGTGAATTGAGAAATAAATATTTTAATTATATTTAAAAAATCATCTTGCAGTAAAATTGACTTTTTCTTTTGTGTCATTCAGTTCTATGCATTTTATTACATGTATAGATTCATGTTAGTACCATCATAATCAGGTACAGAACAGTTCCATCAGTCTCCAAAAGTCTCTCTTAAATTTCTTTATCTTTAAGGTCACATCGTCTTATTTCTCATAATCCCTGGTAATCAGATTGCTTTTGTATTCTTATAGATTTGACATGTCAAGAATGTTATAATAATGGAATCACAATTTTTGAAAATGACTTCTTTCTTTCACTCACAATAATGAATTGAGATATATACAAAGTCTTGCATATTTCAAATTTTGTTTGTTTTTCTTATTGAATAATATTCCATTGTAGAGATAAATTCCTTGAAAAACATTTTGGTTGTTTCTAATTTTTCTTAATTATCAATAGAGCCACTGTGAACATTTGTGTTCAGGTTATTATTTTTTAAACATAAGTTTTGATTTCTCTAGAGTAAATACCCAGGAATGAGATTGCTGGGTCATACAGTAAGTATATGTTCACCATTCTCAGAAACTACCAAACCTTTTCCAAAAGGCTATACCATTTTATATTCCCACCAGTAATGTTGTGAGAGTTCTAGTTGGTCTGCATACTCAGCAGCATTTTGTATCATATGTATTAATGCGTGCATATATATATATATATATATATATATATATATTTGTATTGTACTGTATGTATGTATGTATATATATTTAATTAAAGCCATTCTGATAGTTATGTAGTAGAATCTCATCATGGTTTCATTTTTCATTTCCCTAATGGCTATTAACAATGAACATCTTTGTTAACCTTATATTTTCTTTGGTGTAGTGGTTGTTCACATCTTTTGCTAATTTTTAAACTGGATTGCGTTTTTTCATTTTTGAGTTTTGAGTGTTCTTTATATACTCTGGATACTAGTTCTTTGTGGATCTGTAATATAAAAAATATTTCCTCCCATTCTGTGACATATCATTTTATTCTGTTAGCAATGCCTTTCACAGTTTTTGTTTGTTTGTTTGTTTTATTTGTTTGGTGAAGTCTAATTTATTATCTTTGTCTTTTATGCATTATGCTTTTAATATTATGTCCAAAAATTCATCACCAAACCCAAGGTCACAAAGGTTTTCTCCTATGTTCCTTCTAAAACATTTATATTTTTACATTTACATATATGATTCATTCAACTTCTTGTAAACTTATAATTATTTAATTTCTACATGAGTGCAAAATTTAGAAAAAGGTTTATTTCTTTGGCTATGGATCTCTAGTTTTTTCAATACAATCTGTTAGAAAGACTAGTCTTTATTAATTGAATTGCTCTTATACCATTGTCAAAAATCAATTGCTCATATTTATGTGGATCTATTTCTAGAATCTCTGTTCCTACTCCTTTTATCTGTATGTCTATATCTTCACCAGTACCATACTGTCTTGGTTACTGTAGATTTATAGTAAGTCTTAAAATTGGCAGTGTAATTCCTCCAACTTTATTCTTGTCTTTCAGAATTCTTTTAGTTATTCTAATTCCTTTACTTTTCCTTATGAATTTTAGATTTAGCTGGTTTGTATCTGAAAAAAAAATCCTGCTTGGGTTTTGATAGAAATTGCATTAAATCTATAGAACAATTTTGAAAAAATTAGCATCTTTAATAAGTTGAGTCTTCCAATCAATGAACATGGTAGGGCTTGTCACTTAGATCTCTATTTCATTCTTTAATTACATTTTTTAAAGTTTTCGACATATAGATTCTATACATGCTTTTTAAGTATTTCTATTACAATTTTTGAAGGTTATTGTATTTGTATGGTATTTTATAGTATTTACTTTGAAATAATTTTTATATTCTAAGTTTACATAGCTAGTACATAGAAATAAGATCGTTTTTCCATGTGTTGATCTTGTAACTTAGGACTTTGCTAAACTCATTAGCTCTAAAAATTGCTTTATAGATTCTTTAAGATTGTTGACATAAATGATTATGTTATCTGTGCATAAGGGCAGTATTATTTCTTCTCACTCCTCCTAACATTCTTTTATTTCTCTTCTTGGCTTATTGCCTTGGCTAAGGGAAGAAATACATTTTATGGAATAATGTATTTGAACTTCCATTTCCAGGACAAAATAGAGTAGATACACTTTTTCCTATTCTTCCTACTAAGTACAACTAAAATCTATAAACATTGTACATATAAAATAAATATATGAAGACTATGAATGGTAGAGAGAAAGTAGTTAAGGATCTTGGAACCTGAAAAATGACCTGGCAGTGGATTTCCTGGGCTTTTTGTCTAATATATTCCAGATTATATGCTGGAAAAACTGGAAACCTGGAAATACAAATAGGCACAGGCAGACAAAGCTTCAGAGAAAGGTTGATCTCTTGAGCTAAAGGGCCAGGAAAGGAGAAGGCCTAACAAGATAGAAAACTTTTAGACAATAATTGACCTATTATTGTCAAATACTATGGACTCTACTCTCACTTCCATAGAAAAGGTCAGGTAGAGAGCTCAGATTTTTATTTTTATCCTATGGTACTAAGGAATCCCTCTCCTTCCTTCATGGTGATCACAAAAGGCCCAATAGAGAGGCAAGACTTTCATCCCAGTCTGGAGGTAAGAACCCCACCCTGGCTATCCACACATACTATAGTGTCAGTGGAGATCATGTCAGAAGCAGCAATGAGGTGTCTTTCTCAGCTAGGTGGTGTAAGCAGAAGCCTTAAACAATCTTGAACTTCCACCTCTGTACATGCTCCCCCCAGGAGACTCAAAGGAGCTTAAGTGAGTAACTGGAAATCCACCTCACCTGGCATGAAGGACGTCACACACCTCTTTTGCTCAGTGCTGGAGTGTCCAAAGGTGTCTGCTAAAATGAAAAATTTAAATTAGAGTCAGAATCTCAGAACACAATACCCAAACTGTCTAGGATACAATCTCTTAAGAGGTGAATGATTAAACAAACTGTGGTACATCCATACCACAGGATATTACTCTGCAATACAAATGAACAACCTATTTATACATGCAGCAATTTGGATAGACATTATGCCGAGAAAGAAAATGTTAATCTTAAAAGACTACATATTGTATGATTTCTTTTATGTAACATTATTGAGGGAAAAAAAAAAAACAACTATAGAGATGGGAAATGGATCAGTAGTTGTCAAGGTTACAGATGATGAAGGAGAGGGGAGGGGATGTGTTTGTAAAAAAGTAGCACAAGGGAGATATTTACTGTTAAGAAATAGTCCTGTATCTTGATTTCAGGGGTCATTATACAAATCTGCTTATGGGATGCAGAGACATAGCACTAATCACACATATTGTATCGATGTCAGTTTCCTTGCCTTCACATGGTATATAGTCAATATAGTCGTTAAGAGAAACTGGGTAAAGGGTACATGGCATCTCTCTACTATTTTTACAACTTACTGTGAACCTATAATTATTTAAAAATACAAAGTTTTAAAAATCAAGCAAGCAAAAACCCAACGTATCTAGTACTAAACTTAACGAAAATTAAAAATATCTTGACATTAAGGATAATAAAAATTATTCAAACTTTTTTGATGCTGGTAAAGCAATATAAAGAAAAATCTATAAACTTAAATGCATATAAAAAAGAATGATTGAGATGCTTCAAAATGGCTTGGATGATAGAGGCTCTGTTCATCCCTCTGGCGACCAAATCAAAGTTGTGACAGAAACAAGAAGCAGCAGAAAAGAAAAATCGCCTGGGATCTAGATGAACAAGCCATACAACTAGGGAGAAATCCAAGAAAGCACTCTGCAATGATAAAAGGTAGGACGGGGCAAGGACGTGGGTGACTCCATCCAGAGCAGCTGAGTGAGACGGAGGCTGCGGCAGCAGCAGCAGCAGTGGCAGATGCATCTTAGAGCAGCAGTGTCTGTGAGTGGATTTTCATGGCGACAGACCTGCTCATTCTGAGCACCAGTGCCCACTTGGCTGCAAGCAGGGGGCATGAGAAATTTACAGGGAGAATATTGTTGGAGAAAGGGTCAAAACAAGATTCACCCAGTACAGAAGCACCGGCGGTATCCATTGTTACCTGTTGAGCCCACCCCCCTCCCAGTGCGTGGACACAGTGCCACCATAGCTGTGAGGTCATCAAACTGGATAACAGAGGTCGCTCCACCCAGAGGATTCCCTGAAACCCTGCCTCCCCCTACCCTGGCTCCACCCAAGCAACATCCAGGTTTATCCTCAGCGAGTCAGATGTGCCTTGCTGAGCAGCGCCTAGACTCACACTGAAGGCAGCTGGCCTTGGATTCCAGTGTGGCCTTTTGAGGCAATTATAAGCACAGCATCTGTAGATTGCTTGCAGAATCTTGACAGGTGGCCCCAGAGGGGTAGAGGCTTGGGCTAAATTTGGCCTGCAGCTGAAACTCTCTCAGGACTATACCACTGGACACCTACATCACAAATCCGCACTAATAAGATCAGGAGACTTAGGAGCTTTGCTTAG